>NC_071405.1:23690795-23993134 GCF_017976375.1 Cuculus canorus
CTGACTCACTTTTACTGGCTTCTTGACAAAAGCAGACTTAAAAGAAGAAGTGGTCAGTCACCGTACCCTTCTGGAGCCAGTGTGAACACAGGGTTCTAACATGGAAAAAGAAACGGAATCACCTCTCAGAAAGTCCCAGAACGCTCACAATGACAGTGTCACGTCTTATGAGCCTATGTATAGCCATTTTCCCTTGTCTTACTGTTAAATTTCCTTAATTTTTTATTAATAAATATCTGCATCTGTTCTGAAGAGAAAAGGATAGGTCAAGGCTGGGCTGTTGTATTCTAAGTTCTCTATTTCTCAGCGCCCCTCCCCTGACACACATGAAGCTGATTGCTTAGTAATTTACTTTTCTTGTTTCCTTACAAAGACTTCCAAGAACCAGAAAAGTGTACTCATAACACAGGCAACCTACAATAATGAACAAAGGTTTTTAATCCTATTGCAAAAAAAAAAAAAAAAAATCTTTTCTGACCAAATGGATTTAATTTCACTAAAGAAATCTTGATATTTGAAGTTTCCCAAGTCAGGTTCTGAACAGCAGCAAGAAAAGTGGCTCTGTGTTTGGAAAATATAGTAATGACATACTTTTGAGATACGGAGACAAATCTATACAGGCATACACAGAGCACCCACACACCAAGGTATGTGGTTTAGCAGTTTCCTGTTAGGCGTAACTTTTGGCTTCTGTTCACAGGGGAAACAAAGTATTTAAATCATTTATAAGATGCTCAAAATAGCTTATACCTAAGTCAACTTATGCAGTCCTAATAAGTTCTCTGAAAATGCCTACTAGAATTTATCTACTGGCTATTGCTCTGGTTCCCCACTGCAAGCACGAAACCATTTTTTGGTTTATCTTAACAATTCACTTTCATCAGTACAACTTCAACATTCAGCTCTCCTTGCCCCTAAGTGAAGCTCAAGAAAGTGTCTTGGAAGAACTTTTTATTCAAAGTTCCCACTCTGGGAACTTGGAGAAAAAATTAATTTTAAGGTGAATTACTTTGGACTTGTTGCTTTGCTTGAGTCCTTGGACTGCCTTATTGGTTTTGCTTTGAAAACCTAACCAAAAAACTGTCCTGCCACCTTTCCAGGGGTCATAACCTTGTGCAATCTGGCTCAGGGGCAGAAAATTAACTTGCTTTTAAGAATTAATAGAGAAAAATGAAACTCACCTGTGAGCAAAGTTTATGCAAAGAGGTTTTCCTTGCAGTGTGAACAGCACAGAACTTCCCTTCTCTCAGCTCCTGCTCGGGCTGCTGGTGAGGCTGTCCTCCTCCCAGCTGTGCGTGAGGCTGTTGGTGAAACAGCAGAGGGAAGGAGGAGGAGGAGATTGCGTCTCGGCTCCTGTGCTCTTTATGGTTGAACTGCAAAGGAGAGAGCGCAGCCCAGCCCTCTCCTGTCTCACCCACTCATTCATAAGAGAAAGAGATGAGAGTGCCAAAAGCAGACACTAAATGCAGAGATTGCAACGCATACAGAGCGGTGTCCACACCCGCATCTCCTGTCACAGACACAAACCAGCAGATAACTGCACTGGGATGACAGCAGCTGATGCAAAGCCTAAACACTGCTGCTTACAGCTTACCTAAACACACGGATGTTGCCTTGTACAGGGATATTACAAAGTATATAGAGCACGGGTGTTATTAGTACTATTTACAGTAAGTTGTTTCTAGAGGTTGCTGAGATCAGATCTTCATTATGTCCCAACACAGCAGCAGCTGATCCCTGCACGAGGGAGCATCTTCTCTGTGCAAGAGCAAGGGCTGTGCCTGTGGGTTCCTTCCTCTCTCATCTACACAAGACAAACTGAGGCATAAACAGATCAAAGGGCTTATCCAAGGTCATTCAGGAAGACTGTAGCAGATATAAAAAGCTGACCTGCTAAGTCATACCACTACCTTTATTCCTGGAGCAAAATGTACACCGTAGGGTATGTATCAAAGTGTCTGTCATTCAAACTGAAATAAGCTAGTCTTAAAAACCAGATAGATATGAATTACACCACTGAGGCTGGAAACAAAATCTGTTACCAGTTCAGGCTCTGAACTGGTACACAAACTCACCTGATCTAGTGCTCTGCCGTGCTGCTGTAGGGACACCAGTGACACTTGCATGCTCAGTACAGCACCTAATGAGACGTTCCATCTGCTCACTGTAATGGGGTGACAGTACTCCAAGTGCAGCCAGAGACAGTAAGTCTGGAAACAGGAGTCTTTCACAGCGTACTCCGAAACATGTTCTCCATTTCCAGCCTGGTGGACAGCTACAGTTGGACTCGATGATCTCAGAGGTCTTTTTCAACCAAATGATTCTATGAGAGCAAAGTGACATAAGCACAGAAACAAAATAGAAAAAAATAACAGGGAGAGGATAAAACGATATTCACAAAACCTGGAAATACTCCAGGAGTACCCGTGGCTGACGTCAGAACCAGCATCAAAAATAGCTCCTCATTCCAAACACAGGGAAAGGGCTCTTCAGGTATGACAGGCTACCAGATGGCAGAGCCCTTCCTCTGCCAGGGCCTCTGTCGGAATGAGATCTAAAATTATCACAGAGTTAAGGGACATCTCTGAGTTCCCGAGTAGGGATGCAGCAGAAAAAATAGGAATTCTTGAATATGACCAGAAAACGCTGCAAACAGCCCCACAGAGCCATCCTTTGCACGCTTGCCGTGCTGCTCAAAGGATGGCAGAGATGCAGAAAACCTGACTGAACAGGCAAGGCACAGGCTCCCAGGAGCACTACCAAAGGCTGAACACCCTGGGCAATATTAAGCAATATGAAGGATTGGAATCAAATCTATCAAGCCTACCGGGAATGCTCCCTCTGTGCTTTGGGGTTTTGTTTGTTGTTTTTTTTTATTTAGTACAGATTTAGTATTTAGTACTTACTTAGCATTAGATGTATTCTTATATACATGTAAAAGAATGTATATATTAAGAATATCACAGAGACTGGGATTTTTCAGGAAACAAAGTAAAACATTAGTTCCAGTGCCTTTTAATCCACAGCCATGTATCTTTGAACACTCTTTTAAATCTCTTTCATTAGATTTAAAGAATATATCAAAGATGATACTAAGAAAACAAAGTGCAATTACTTCATTAGTAATATGTGCACTACTCTTCAGTAATGAACAACAAGGCATTGTGTTGGACTACCTGTCTTGCCCAAGAGCCTCCCAGGACAGAGATCACATTGGTGGCTGTAGAGCAAAAATTTCCACCCACTGCAGGGTCCGGTCCGGGCTGCAGACAGGGGACAAGTTTTGAGAAGCTCCACAGACACCAATTACCCCTTTGGGTGCCAGGGAAAGCAGAGACACCTGTGGCGGTAACATGGTGGGCATTATCTCTTTCCTAGTTTCCACCTTGGCTGCAATTCTCTGTCATGCTGAGTTGCAAACATGCTTAACCATGTGTTATACAGATGCTAAGTACAGGTGACCATAATATCCAGAAAGCAGAGCCAAAGCCTTGGTCATGAGATGCAATATATGTCTATAAGAATGTGCTAAAAAGGCAGCACTCGACCAGTGCAGCTGGTAAATCAGGCCTTGCAAGCAAAGCAGAAACAGTCACTTCCACAAACCTCCTTTTCAAAAAATTATGGAGCAAAAATAAACTCCAGAAAAATCCTGGTTTGCTTTTCTTTCATCCAGCCATTCTATTTTGCCTGTCTCAGCATGCAGATGCTGTAAAGCAGATTGCTAGAAGAAAGGGATTTGATGGCTTGGGTCACCTGTCCTGATCAATTCCAAGGGGGCAAACCAGTGACTGTTGCAGACCACAGCCTCCATCACACACACTCAGCAACTGCACCTTGGGCTGTATTTAAAACTCTGAAAATGAAAAGAAATTACTGTTTTTGTAGCCTTTTATCTCCACGAATTATATAGCAGCTATTAAAGCAGTCAAATAGCTATTACTCGGTGCAAGTGGCAATCCTTGATTTTCCCTCACTTCGGTCAAATCGTTTTAATGTGTGTGATGATTAAGTAACTCCACTGAATCAAATCACTCCTGGCTTGCATGTGTCAGAACCAGAGGCAGTAAGCTTCAAAAAAAATGGAGCTAAAATGGTGCTATAAATGTCACCGTTGCCACAGAAATGAAGCAGGAAGGAGGTCATCTAGACCATCTCCTCACTCTGAGGCCCAATAAGGAAAGCTAGACTACCTCCTCCAGAGCTTTAGCTTGCTATCTTAACTTCCTACTGAGGAAGCAATGTCTCCATCCCCTGGCTAGGCTTGTTCTTAAAAAACTTGCACAAATATAAAAATCTTAATCTTCCATGTTCCTAATTAATTAAATTTTTTTCTTGTCCTTTATGAGTGGATACGAAAACAGTCTATTGCAAGCTTTCTTGATGTTAATCATTTAAGTGTCTAAGGATTAATCATGCTGTCCCTCTAGACATAACTTTTGTAGACTAAACAACCCCATTTTTTCAGTCTTCTTCAGAGAGAATGTTTTCCAGACCTCTGCTCACTCACGCTGAGCCAGGCTCTGCAGGGCTAGAAATGCAATCTGGGGCCAAGTAATTCAACTTACCTTATGCCTTTCCAGGGATCCTCTTTGTGTGAGCGTCCTTCAGCAGGTATAAACTCTCTGTTGGCTCAGAGGTTACCAAAGTGTATCTCAATTGCACCTTCAACAGCTGCTTTTTTGCCAAAAGATTGGCGACACCTTTGGGAAACTCAGAAAAACCAAGTGACTTCTGCCACAAGTTAAAGCTCAGCATGGTGACACAGGATGAGACCATCTCACCTCCTAACAGGAACATGTCCGTATCTCGTAACCTGCAGGAAATTCTCTCTCTGTCCCCACCATGCTGCTGTTTCCCAAGGTCCTTCAGCATGTAAATGCTCATAGTTTCCTTCTTCTGCCCATCTCAGCAGAGGCAAGAACCTGGAAGTGCAGCAAAGACTCAGTAAAATAGATGGGGGCAACAAGCCATCCTAACAGGTATTTTTTTGCCAGATGTTTATCTCTCTAGTTTCTTCATGAGGCAGTGAACATGTTTCATTTACACTGACAGCATAATTGAAACATCTTTTTGCACCTTGGCTGCGGATCTCCAAGACAGATATTTCATTTCACACACTAAAAATGGGCTTCGTGTGGCTGAACTTGGGACTGTGCCAGCACTGTATGGTGTCTACATGTGGAATAGCAGTCATTGTCTGCAGAGGATGAAGGACATGTAGAAGGTGAGTTGGCCTGTCCTAGAGTGAGCCCCTGTGGTACAGCCGCAGGCACATGGTTCTTCCCTTAGTTTATAAGGGGAGAAAGGCCTCACTCTTTCAGAATGAGGTGATATGAATATAATACAGCTGTCCAGGAGATCTGCCTGTTTCTATTCACAGTATTGAACAACACAAAGAAAGAGACACAAAGAAAGCTGAGAACACAGCAATTTCTATGCAAACACTATCAGAATCCATACAAAGTTTTGTCAAAATCTAGGAGGCAAGGGCAGTGAAATAATTTGTAGTTATCACAGCTATTCCAGAGTCCAGGCTAAAATATCTGTGCTCTCCATCTGCAGAAAACCAGACTGATCTAATTCTTTTCCAGGCTGTTATGCTGCTAAGGAGAAAACAGCTGACGTGCGGCCTTGCAACTACTGGTTGTGTGAGGGACCCATGGATGATTGTGTATGTGTTAGGAGTAACCAGCTGGACCCACTATGAATGCATGCGTGAATTTCCATTAAAATACAGAAAAGAAGGTTGGCCATGGGTAAGTGGAGTTCTTCAAGACGGATAACCACGTGGACTTGA
This sequence comes from Cuculus canorus, assembly GCF_017976375.1. Classification (NCBI taxonomy): domain Eukaryota; kingdom Metazoa; phylum Chordata; class Aves; order Cuculiformes; family Cuculidae; genus Cuculus; species Cuculus canorus. The sequence goes on from NC_071405.1 coordinate 23,696,596, forward strand.
ACTCCTGTGCTGTTGCTCTTCCCCCTGTTAGCACAGAACAGGGAATTTTAGTTTGAGAAGAACTGTGGCCATAAGGTGGTCCATATGCCAGTCCTCTGATGCAGTGGGGAAGGTGGGGCCCAACTGCCCTTGAACCAATACTTCAAGAGGAAAACTATTCCTGCCTTCAGTAATTGCAGTAGAAAGTCAGTCAAAGTATTGATGTACATGGTCCTCCACAAACTGGCATTTCCCATAAAACACTACTAAAAGACATCGTGCTAAAAACAGTAGACTGGGTTTATTAAGTTAGTTCACTTTTAGCCTTTCTTCACACTTTCACTTTTAGATTCCCCCACAAATACATTCTCTTTTTCCCAATAAACACTGTCTGTTAAACAGATAGACCCTCTTAGAGTTTAATACATGAAGGGAATATTCATTTTGATTTTAGTTACAAAACTTTCTGTGAGTGAACACTGATCCAATAAGGCCTTGTTAATATCTGTTTTCATCCATTCGCCTGATTACATAAGATGAAAACAAGCACGTGTTCATATAGGACAGGGTGAAAGACTGAAGGGAATTCAGGATCTGCCAAGCGTGACTGTGTTACTATTGATATGGTTGGTTAAATAAACAAGAAAAAGGATCTGTGTTAACGGGAGCTACACGTGGCTAATAGGACTGGACTTAAGGAATTCAATGATTTTTCAATTAAAGAAGCCAAGACAAGCAAGGAAAGAAATTCTAAAACAATGAAAATTATACGGTAACTCATATTGTTAAAAATACTTAAGGCTAAATAGAAACAATATTATCACAATATGCAAAAAGTGATACAGACCTTCTTAGATGCATCTATCATCCTATTAGTGTTTTTATAAATACTAAAAAATTCTCACAGAACTTAATCATCAAAGGTATCTGCTGGGCCTAAAACATGTAAGAAACAAGCATAGAAACTGTAATAAGACCTTGCAGTAAAATCCTGCTACAGATAGTAAAATCCTATATTTGTTGTGATTAATAATTGTTTGAAAAACACATCAATAACTAATAAGTAAATTCTGAAATCTGAAAACAAGCCCAGTTCTAGACTTCATGCAAACGTGCATTTTCTGCACCACAAATACCCACACTGGTTTACAGCACATGGTGTATTTCCTGCCTCAAGGCTTGGCCGTCGCTTGACACAAACACAGAGCAAATCCGAGCAACACAAATGAGATGAAGGAGGATGTGGGTAAGAGACACGATGAGAAGACAGCGACTGCAATGTATGATATGGGGTCGGAGGGTGAAAAGGGAAATGTCCCTTGAGCTGCAGGCACAGGTATGTTTGGGGCAAAATGTTTGAGCACTATGGGCAAGGATGAAGCAAGAGAGTGTGGGGAACGTTTAAGACAACAGTGAATGAAGAGCTAAGGAAGCATCAGGAAGTAATGAGAACAGATACTGAGATCAAGACTACAAACTGACTTCAAGACATGAGAATGTGACTGCATAACAGAGAGTCTGGCAAGGGCAGAGAGCTAGAATCATAGGACGGTTTGGGTTGGGAGGGACCATTCAAGGTCATTTAACCAAACACCCCTGAAATAAGCAGGGGTATTTTCCACTAGATCAGGTTGCTCAGAGCCCCACCAAATCTGAACTTGAATGTTTTCAGGAATAGAGCATCCACAACCTCTCTGGGCAACCTGTGCCAGTGTTTCACAACCCTAATGGTAAAAAAATTCCTTCCTTATATGTAGTCTAAATCTACCCTCTTTTAGTTTAAAACCATTACTCCTTGTCCTATCACTACAGTCCCTACTAAAAAGCCTGTCCCCATCATTCTTATATTCCCCCTTTAATAATTGAAAGGCTGCAATAAGGCATCCCTGGACACCTCTTTTCTTCAGGCTGAACAATCCCAACGCAGCATTCCTGCATAGGAGAGTTGTTCCAACCTTCTGATCATTTTTGTCGCCCTCCTCTGGACCCAGTCCAACAGGTCCATGTCCTTCCTGTGCTGAAGGCTCCAGAGGTAGAAGCAGATTTCCAGGTGGGGTCTTTAAATTAAGGCGCAAAGAGATGACAACAGCATGAAAAGATGGCAAAATGGTGAGCGCTGGTTGATAGATGACTAAAACCTTTAGCAAAGGAAGGAGGCAGGGAAAGGGTAGAGAAAGCTGGAACTAGGTCTGGAGGGGAAACAGGGTACAGGAAGTGAACTCAAAGGTAGGAAATAGTTGAAGATCACACTCTGGGTTGAAGAACAGAAAGGTCTCTAGTGTTGAAAAGAAGAAGTTGTGAAGAAAGGGAAGTTGCTGGAGATAATGTGGGCTCGGCCAGACTGCGGCAGCTGGTTCCACTACCTGAGCTGTAGGGCAGGATCTAGCAAGGGTCCTTTATTTGCATATTTTATGCAAAGAGTTTTCTGCTAACACATCATGTGGTTGTTCTTAGAAGTGGTTTTAAGGACATAACAAAACATTAAAAATATACTGTTCCACATCAAACATACATTACGCACAGCTATTCAGGAACAACTTAAGCAAGAGAAAATAGCAACAGCAGAGAGATCCTCCAGTCAATGAAATACCAAAGCTGCATTTGAACACTGTGTGCCCTGACTGATCTAAAATTAGTCTACCTGTAGAAGGAACAACTTTGCCAGATAGCTGGGAGGGCTAATGGAAATGGAGAACAAATTGGACAGTCCTCCCACTTACACAATGCTGTTAATACAGCTCCGTAAAGCATTCTACCCCTTTGTCTTATCCACTTATGGAATAAATAAGCTGTAAGCAAGCTCAAGAAACTGCAGAAATTGAAGTTTACCCATCTTAACCTTATCTTAGTTAAATCCCAAATAAATAGGCACAAGGTCTATTCCACACAGCTCATGCCTGCCTGTTTTCTCCATTTGTGTTTTCATGGAGTCATAGAATATCTTGTGTTGGGAAGGACCCATAAGGGTCATTGAGTCCAAGTGCCTGCTCCTCACAGAACTACCTAACACTAAACCATATGATAAAGAGCATCATCCAGATGATCCTTGAACTCTGACAGTCTTTTGCACTGCTATGAGCAAGCAATCTTTTCAGATGCTGCAGCTGGACATCTCCAAGTAACCAGTGGCTCTAAAACACACACATTGGTTATTTAGGTATTTTAGGGGCTCACAGTACACACACACACACGCAAATTCCACGTTTTGGATAACTAGAGAAAAGAATCCTCTTGCAAACAGGCAGGGAAGCATTTTCCATGGCTTTTGGTCAGAGATATTTAAAGTAACAAGGGAACATAGACTTCCACATCCCATAACCTCCAAAATCCCCTGTGAAATGGTAAAACAATCAGAACAGCACTACTACAAAATGCTTGCTTCAGTTCTTCACAGACATACTTCTTGCAGAAAACTCCCCCATCCTTCTAATACAAGCCTCTAGGGATGCCTCAGCAGTCCGCTGGGGAGTTGTGCTTCTCCAGCTAGAATACCCCTCTCTAACTCTCATATTCTTCCTCAGCAGTGTGTTCCCTAACACAAACTGTGCGCCACTCACCATTATTATGTCTCACACTTTCAGAGCATGCCAACTACTGAAAAAGTGAGTGAGATCATCTTTGAATCGTGCATTTCAGGGATTTTCACATAGAGGTACCCAGTGTTCCTAGTGTGGCAGCCCAGCTCCATCCTGAATCCGAAGGCAGCCAGCTCCTGATGTTGGAGAGGAGGGGCAGCCTCTTATATTTTACCTAATGAAGTTTTCTCAAAGCAGAGGCTGCTTAGCTCTCCCATAAACTCATCTCACACTATAAATCAAAAACATTAAACTAACACGATTCTATGCCAGGGGACAGGACAAGGGGGAATGGCCTCAAGCTCTGCCAGGGGAGGTTCAGGCTGGACACCAGGGAGAAGTTTTTCACTGAAAGGGTCACTGGGCATTGGAACAGGCTGCCCAGGGAGGCGTTTGAGTCACATTCCCTGGAGATGTTTAAGGGACAGGTGGACGAGGTGCTGAGGGGCATGGTTTAGGGATTGTTAGGAATGGTTGGACTCGATGACCCAGTGAGTCCCTTCCAACCCAGGGATTCTATGATTCTATATCAATCGACTTGATTTCATGAGAGTCTGGTGCAATGAGTCCCACCAATAGCTTCATTTTTACCTTCTTAAGCACTCTCTCCTATATCAGGCCTTTCAAATCACGCCATAGAGTGTTACTCACTGAAGAAGGAGCTGGGCTCTTTCTGTTTTCCCTTTGTGCAACACGTGGCTAACGCCAATGATTAGATCTATTGCTCTTCCTCATTCTGGTATGTAACACACACGTACTTTGGCATAGCCTCACCATCAGAGCTACACAATCCTCAGTTATGACAGTCTCTGGTTAAAAACATGCAAGTATTTTAAATAGAGCTGATCAGAACAGTGTCTGGGAATGACAGAGCGCTGATGTTAGTTTCCATGGTATTCTGTGTTTTGTTTTGGACATGCCTTAGGTTCCTAGTTTCTGCACAATAGCCACATTTCCATTGTCCTGTTCTTAGTGAAAACTAATTTTGCTTCCCCAGCATTATTGCTCAAAAAAAACCCAACAGCCAATAAAAACTGTCCCATGCACAGCTTCATCAGGCGTAAGGTAGTCAGCCACTGGACTTCCTGCTCATCTATGTTATTCAATAATGGGATCCTTCACAGCCCCCTAAATCTGAATTAACCTCAACTATGTGTCATATTTCATCAACTCACATCTCACCGTCTTCAGGACTCAAGTTAGCCTTCTAGGAGATTTCCCATTCGAGCAGCTTTTAAACTGGAGCTTTCTGTTGTCTACTGTTCTCTTCATACTTCTGAAGAAATCTTTGTGACTGAAATTCAAATGCCATTTAGTTTTTCAAAACTTACCGTAGCTTCTCCCAGTCACCTCAAACTACTGCCGGTACTCCAAACCATACTACTTCCTAGTTGATGCCATTGTCTTTTAGTTCTTACGGCAGCCTCTAATACCAGCCTTGAAGACAGATCTCCACAGCCCAGTCTATTTCTCCAGTCTAGTAATGCCTCATATCCTCATTTGTTATTTTGAGTAACTGAAATATTTCATTCTGTACTGTTGATTCTGCCTGGCACTTGCAATTTGCAAAAACATTCTCAAATTTCCACCTTGCCTCGAACATCTCCAGTGCCGCCAGGATCTGATATTCCACGTCTCTGATAGGCAGAGAAGCAATAGTTAAGTTTTGTTGGTGAAGCTTTACCAGAACTGATTTCTGCCCCCTTCCCAACTTGCATGTAAAAATGCAAAACCACAATTCAAATGTTCTCAGCACAGCTGGGTTCATGTTTAAACAAAGAGGTGTTCATCTCTTTACATCCATTTAATATCCAGGTTGTAGTCATTTCACGTGAACTAACAATTTCTGGAGCACTTCTGGCACGTTCTGTCTTAAAGTCATTTACCTTTGGATGAACTTCTCATATACCCCCAAACATCCTGATGATCAAAAAAAATTTCCAACCACATGGTGTTCCTTGATGCGTCACTCTCTAAGCCATTTCTACAATGCACTCATACTTGGAAATTCCCTCGTTACGTAAACTCTATTTTTTAATTCTCCTAAAGATTTTATGTTCTGAACTCAATTAACGGAAATCAGAAAAGGTCTGTTCACCTCACAATCACTTCCCAAGTTTGAGGGACAGCTGAAGAACATCTAATATTATAAAAACGTTTCCACGACATAGTGTCTCTGCGAAGGACCTTGGCTTCATATGTCCTATGAAGGAGAGCCTGTCACTGTGGAGCACGCAGCTCCCTAGAAGCAGTTTCCTCAAGCGACTGTTTCTTTTACTTCAAGCAAATACCATCGTAATGCAACGCACGCAATTTTAACCATTTGTTTCCTCACATTAAATAGCTTCACTGCCTTCAGTTTGAGTGCATGGCAGGGAGTGGGTCATGCCAAAGGCACAACCCCTTGGCTTTCTCGGAAACCTTTTGGCTACTTAGCTGCCTCCTTGGGATGGGATTCCCTTCAAAAATCTGTCCTTTAATAGAAAACATGATCCAGAGGCTTAAAGAGCCACATACACAAACAGAGGTGCTCCATTATTGAACAGTGTTACTTGAAGTGTTAAGTCCAGAACCATTCCCACTGTTATTTAGCACACATAATTAGCAATCCTCTGAGAGCACGCGCTTCCCCCAGTGTCAGGAAATACCAGCATCCTACAGCCCTTGGCCACGCGGAGCTGGGAAAAGCCCACGCGCTAAAGCCTAGGGCTCCTAGAGAGACACCCTTTTCCTTGGTGCTCAACATATACCAGTGCATGGCTGCAGCCTGCAGCTTGCCAGCTTACTGCTGGCACTGCTACTCCGTAGCCTTTGGTTGTACAAATCAAAACAGCCACTATTTCATCACAGTTCTCCTTTTCTTCTTGGAAGGAATCCAGAAGACTGGGGTGGTCTGGAAGGTCCACCCCCTCTACTTTTCCCTTGCAGAAACACCTCTCCCGGCGGGTCCTGCTACCGCACACACGCTGGCACCTTGCAGCAGCTCTTCCTGCCCAGCTCCACCGGCACAAAGCAGGAGGATCTGCCAATTACTCCTCCTCTAAACACAATTGACTTCTCTCCCACGTTAGCTCTCACACACACAAACACCCGTTCATCCTACAACCGCTCTGAGCAGGCAGAAAGGCAAAGAGCAGCAGCACCTCAGCTGCACGCAGACCTTTTCTCCCACCAACCCTATTTCTCACCTGATAGTGCAATGCACAGGGGGAGCACGCCGACCTGGGAGCCACCTCAGCACAGTTGAAAACAATTAACTAATTGCATAGACTGCAAAATGACTGCACCTGCCACACAGGACAGGCCCCTATACCAAAATTTTCCTTACCGTTCTCAGGAAGGTCCAAGCGCCAGGTGCTTCAGTAGCTGTTCCACACTATAATGTCAGTACTTAAAATTATCCTGTACTGGAAAGGCATGTTGTAGGCATTAATTATTCAAATTTGGTAGAACTGATAAAGTAAATAACGGTGAATGCCTCAGAAAATGACATCTAAAGTGTGGGGCAGGCATTGGGACACACTAAAGGACAACCAAGTGACTGGGCTGATATTTATAGCAAAAGCATATCTACAGTCCCTGACAATGAGCAGATCAATTCCTTAGCACGGCAAGCGGCCTCCAGAAAGGAGCTGAAACAAGGGAGAAATACCAGTCTTTGACGATCAGGCCAAGAATCAATACTGAGAGGGTATTTCTAGAAGAATTTCAGTTTACCAAAACCACTCAGTACATTTTAAAATTGCTGTATAGCATACAATTTTAAAATTATTGCAAAACTATGGTCTGCAATTAAAATAGCACAGAACGCAGAAAGCTCCTTTTGCCAATCTCTTCATGTTCAAAGCTGAATCATTTCTCACTTTTGTAAGGCATCATGAGTGTGTTAAGCATGAAACAGACTGTACATAATGCAGTCCTGGTCAAAATTGACAGCCTGCTTGGCACTGTCTGAAGTGATCAGAGAAGCATAAAAATTGAACGGTTTGATTCTACAGTGACCTGGAAGTCATTTAATTTGCATGATCAATCCTCCTAAAGTCTTCAGTAAGAAGCCTACAATCAAATGCAAAGATTTCTGATACAACTTTTGTGGCATTACAGAAATGAACTAAGCTCAGCCACACCAAGCTGGAAATCAATGCCGAGGCTTTACACAAAGCCATTGCAGACAGATCTCCATCCAGCACCATTAAGCATGGTTTGCTTTTTCTATTCCAAGGAAAAACAAAAGTACAACATCCATCTATTTTATTTTAATCTTTATTATAAACAATTTTGTAGTTTCCAGAATTGGATCACTACATACTAGACAACAAAAACATCCTCAGCTGAATCAGTTTTAGCTTATACTAGATTAAATCAGAACCAGCAAAACAAGTATTATTTTTTTAACCATTTAGTCTATTTCAAGAAAAACAGCTTTACAAACAGGAAATTAGAGATACACATTTGATCATATATACATAAGCAGCTGATGACACTCTGGAGAGAAACATATAAGGAATTTCTTTGCACATAAATAGATTTTTAAAAGTATATTTCTTTCACATGTTTACAAAATTATTTTGCTTTCTATACTGAGCAAAGTCCTTCGAGACATAAACAAGGATTTCTAAGAGACAAAATCCCACACATTGCCTAGGATGTGGGCTGCCATGCGCACAAGGATGTAATAATACAATTTACACAGCATTCTTATACAATACTTGAGCTTCTTATATACATACAAGACACTTTTGTACATGAGATGCCACCTTTGCAATTGCAATGGCATCTCCCCTGAAAGGCTGCACTAGTTCCAGTGTTTATATAAAAAAGAAAACTTAAGTTTCAAAATGCAGCACCACTTGGCTTGCAGAGTCAAGGATCCTCTGAGCTGCCGCTAGAGTGAAGGCAGTGGGGTAATGACAGTGGCCTCTGTGTTTACACAGTCCCAGTGCGGAAGGTTAAGATGTGATCCTTGAAGTCTACATGTTACCTCTTCAAAATGCAGCTGTGGCAAGAACTGGTTTTAACAAATCCGTAGTTAAAGCCACACGCTTTTGCTCTTCAGCTTTCTTTAATCTACTTAAGCCAAGTCTCTAGTTCTGTCGTTGGGGGAGTTTGGCTTTTATACGACCTTTTCAGTACTATTAATTTATGCACCAATGGCGGGGTTGGATTCAGCACACGTGTGACCTGTGGAACTCTTCTTTAATGCAGGTAGGAGGGTGCCCAGTGCAGCAATGACAGAGGACCCTGCTGAGCTTCTTCTGGAGTGGGGAATGCTCAACACCTGTGAGAACCAGGTGCCAAGCTGGCTGTGGGATTCACTCAGGCTTCTACTTTGTTTTAGGCACAGTAGTGTCAAAAGAAGGGCTGAAGTTTTGCTCTTTGTTTCTCTTGATCATACTTTGTCCATCCAGAAAACAGTACTCAGAGGACACTCAGATCAGCACACAAGTGATACCTTTTAGGACCTGGCACAGCGTCTAGACAAACTGCTACCCAGATGTCAGCAATGCCAAACAAGCACACAACTAGCTGCATCTGTGGGTTACACACACCCATACTCATACCAAATGGTCTGCTGATCCCCCTGGGGATCCGGAGACCCAGGAGTGCTATTGGAGTTACTTCCTCTCATGGTCTCCTCCACAGTACCAGTGCTGCTTTCTGGCAGCTTATCCTGGCATTTGGTAAGTAGGGCATCATCCTGGCCTTGCCCATGAGAAATATTTCCCTCAGTGCTGCTGGAAACAGCTCTGACAGGGGCTGCTGTGGCCACTTCCCCAGTACGAGGGGCTGGCTTGGGTTTGACTTTAGAGGAAGTGTGTGAAGCTGGCGAGTAGTGCTGCCCAGGGTTCACACGCTCCTGTTGCTGCACATGCAGATTGCTGGTGGATGCAGTGGGTGAGGCAGAAAACTGATGGAAGGAGAGTGGCCTCTCATCTTTTGATGAGGCCAGGGAAAGGCGCCTCGCCTCAAGCTGCCGACAGCGGGAATCAACACCTTGCAAGGAGCCTGCCACCTTTGTAGACTGTGGTCTCTCTCTTAAGGTTGCCTGGGAGCTCACTGGTGTAGAAGCTCTAGTGGTATGACTGACAGTGTCCTTGCCCACACGCAGATCTGCTGCTGACTTCTGAGGGCTCTCCTGCCTGTACGTCTCTGGCCCAGCACCTCTGAGGAGGTCTGCAGAAGCTAAGCTAAATGCTCTGCTCAGTGATGTACTCCTTCTGCTCGTGGTTCCAGGCTGCTGCGGCTGTGCCATCTGCCGCATTCCACTGGTGGGCTGGTGCTGTGGCGTGTGAGAAAGCTTAAGGGACCCCTGGGAGTTTGTCAGAGGCTCCGGTTCAACTTTTCTGAGGTTTGGCTTCATGTAATTTCCAGGCTTGGCCGTTCTTCCTTCATCATTGGTGACAGTCATCTTTACAGTTGGAGCAACAAGACTAGTGGGTATCTTAGTAGCCTCTTTTCTGGGTGGCTGAACCAGCAGGCTCCCAGTAGCTGAAGGCTCATTTGGTTTCCTAAAATAATCGCTGAGCAAGTCATCTCTGTTACTGGAGCTGTCCTGGTGTGAGAAAATACGCACGTGACACATTAATGACAACACTTTTTGTTTAAAGAATCATGCAGAGCTTTTTGTCCAGATAATCTTCCTTCCCACTTAATTCAACTCAAATACAACCATAGATGTTATATTTCATTTGGGAACAGAAAATACTTTTACAATGGATATAAATCTAAAACAAGGATATGGATCAAGGGGAACAAGCCCATCATAATCCAATCATGACAGCTTTGTTTGCCAGATTGTCTTTGATTTAAAACTTTTCACCTCGCTTGCAACCCAGACAGCAGCTCTTTTGCCTCCTTTCACATCAGCCACTGTCACTGTAACATCAATATCATATCAATGACAGTCATTGGTATCAGCAGATACCAATGATGGTCTGTCATCTTCCGGAATACAGTTCACCTGGATAGCATACTACTCATAAATTCAGGGATATAACAGGAGAGAATACCTTGGGGAGATGTGCTAGCATTACAAGGAGGTTTTATTGCTTCTCCATCAATTCCTCTCACCTCTCCCAGTCACTATACTACAAATGCTAAAAGCTGCATGTACAATATAATGAAATGTAACCAAAAATCTTTTAAAAAATGGAGAAATTGTTGCTTGCCCATGATTAAATTGCAAATTTCAAGTCAGACAATTAACCTGGCAGTAAAAGAAAATATGCAATGAAAATTTCATGGGGATTGCCCATTCAACCCAGAAATGGTGATGCTTGGTCAGCTGCCACTGGACTATTAGTACAAGGCATGCTCAGAATAGTTAAGGGACGTGCTGTCTTAACAAAAGACGTGCTGAAAAAGCTTATGGAATTTATTTCTTTACTCTTCTCTAGGGAGTATGTTAAAGCTTAATATACTGATTACTGACATCCCAAATGTTTTATTTCAGTCACAAAACTTGTTTGCTAGAGGGGAACACCATCAACGGTAACAGTGCAGCAGGAAGACTTCTGTGCTCAACTAAATGTTAAAGAGGGTTATTTTTACCTTCACTTTAAACTTCTGTTATGCACATTATCATTACAGAATGACTAGTCCTCCAAAAACACGTATGTTTATGAACAAGCACTGGAAACACTTTACAAGCAATTAACACCAGTGATCTGGCAACCTTTAAAATAGCAGCCAAGAGTGACAGTCTGCTTCTATAGGTATTAATACACTAGCAAAAGCTGTGGTAAATTGGGAGCTATTGCCTTCATAGAATCATAGAATCACCAGGTTGGAAAGGACACACTGGATCATCGAGTCCAACCATTCCTAACACTCCCTTAAACTATGCCCCTAAGCACTTCATCAACCCTCCAGGGAAGGTGACTCGACCACCTCCCTGGGCAGCCTGTTACAGTGCCCAATGACTCTTTCTGTGAAGAATTTTTTTCTGATATCCAGCCTGAACCTCCCCTGGCGGAGCTTGAGGCCATTCCCCCTTGTCCTGTCCCCTGTCACTTGGGAGAAGAGGCCAGCTCCCTCCTCTCCACAACCTCCTTTCAGGTAGTTGTAGAGAGCAATAAGGTCTGCCATCAGCCTCCTCTTCTCCAGGCTAAACAACCCCAGCTCTCTCAGCTGCTCCTCATAAGCAAGAACAACAGATACCCTGGGGACACACAGGGAAGCAGATCTCCTATTTCTCCTGCCTGTTCTGTGCCTCACGCTGTTTGGACATGAACAACTGAGGACCAATTCAAGTGACTGCAAAGGTTCCCGATGGAGGGAAGGGCATAGGGAGTAGCAAGAGGGATACAGTACATCAGCTTCTAACAGATACTGGTGCAATGAAATAATTTCACTCATTTAAACTGCACCAACACTGAAAAGCAACAAGGATGACAAGAGGAATTAAAATGGAGACACGGTCAGGTAGTTAAACACAGAAGAGAAAAACTCCAAATTTTAAATCATTCTAAAAAGCTCAGAATTGTGTTTAGGGTAATAAGGGAATAGGAGGTATATTTAAACATTGCTCTGAAAACTCAAGGACCAGAATTTACTCTTGCCATAAAATGGTACAGCTCTGTTGATTTCGATACTGTTACCAAGGTGTACATGAAATAGAAATATCTGCTAACTTACACAACCAGTGAATTGTTCTTAAGATACTGACAAGCTCAACACCACACTGCCTCACTACTGTACAGCGTGTCCAAGCAGTAAAAGACAAACATCACCCAGAAAACATCTAATTTCTGACAAAGCACTTCAGCACACAGCATATTCTTGCAGTCACTGAATCAACAGAACAGTGCCAGTCACCACAAAAGCATGCATCATGGTGAAAGCATTGAGAATTTCCTTCAGCAAGAAAAATATTCTATCTCAAATGCACTAGTAGTATTTTCAGGTTAGGTGATTGTTTTAACAACTGCATATTTTGCACTTCAAATGAAAATTAATGTTAGGTTTCATTTCTAATTACGGATTTAGTAGCTGGAAATTACACAGAAAACTGATCATTTCACAAATAGAAGTACCCAGAGCTGAGAACTGATGATATAATAAAAAACCCTTGACTGCAAGTGTTTAATATTAAAAAGTCCCAGCAGTCCAATGCATAATATTTGCAGTAAATTATCTGCCTGACTTGCCATAGCTGATACACCAAAATAAATTAGCAGAGTGCCGTGTGGAAGTGAATTCTGCCTTAGTTGCTTGAATTTTTTTATTCATCTCTGTAAGTTTCATATGTATAAATAAGGATATTCTTGTCTTTCCTTGTTTCCCTATGCCCTCATCCACCTGAATCAGCTTTGAACAGTTTTTTTGACATCTGAGATAAGCTACCGAGCTCTGTTTACTTACATTTGGTGGGGATAGCCTGTTGCTCTCTTCCAAGAACTCTTCCAAAGTTACCATCTCACTGCCAGGTGAGGCAGACCGTTGCCTGCCTATGTAAGACTGGGATGGAGTACCTTTTTGAGGCATATCGTAAGAGATCAAACCCTTCCTGTGGGAGGAGGACTCATGCCTGCTGCTGGGGCTTAAGATGGCAGAAGCAGAGTGAAAGGAACAGGTCTCTCTGAGCAAGGCTGGTGTCTCTCTGCTTGGCACCATATCTTCACTGCTGAGGCTCTCGGTTCTACCATGGATATGATCTAAGGAACCTGAGGAGAAGAATAAACATCATTAAAGACACTATTCTTCCTTCTTCTTCTCACTCAGGTAGGAACTTTATCATCCAGGGCTACTTCCACATAGACAAGGGGGCATTTTTGACCTTAATTTCTTCTCCCACAGAACTCAAGGCAGTCAGAACTACCAAACATCTTACAGCACACATTTTTAGTACCTGTGTTAAACAAGCACAACTGCTTGTCTAAAGAATATGAATAACACAGATGGTTAGTGGGTCTCTTTACCACCTCTGTGCCACTAAAAGATCTCCCAGTCTTGGCTGTATGTAGTCTGAGAGCCAGAACCTGCCACTGGGAAAGCAGAAAGAGAATTTTTGTACAATGTTGGGTCTCCTGGCATCCTTCAAGGATGCACAATTTCAGCAAAAGCAAATCTCCAGAACACCCTGATTCCATACACAAGCTGTGCACAGAGTAATCACAGCAGAGACCTGTTGCTGTAGAAGGAGTATGAACGGCCTGAAACTTCCCACAATACGTCACTCAGACTGAAGCAAAACTATACTGCCTGCCTTAAAAGCCACCCCTTGCCAGAATCAATCTTAGAAAAATACTTCTTGCCAGCAGTTTTGATTCCCAAGAGAGTCATGTCCAGATTGCATAATCATTAGAATTTCAAAACAGTCTTCAAATTTAATTGAAAGGAGAACGGCATTTTGCACATAGTTTCATAGAATTTCACTTCCTGTTTGTCAGAACTCAGCTGTAAAACATTTACCTTTCAAATTGAGAGGTGAACTACTGCTGGAAGCATTTCTACTGCTCTCTAAACTGTTTGGCCTGGATACTGAAAAACACAAAACAAACATTGAACAAACAGACCTTAAGTTCCTTTGATTTTCTAAACGACTTGGCTACAGTCTGCCTTCTGAAAATAGGATCCCTGCAACTAAGTCACTTTGAAAACATTAATAATGTCATACACACAGCATGCCAAGAACCCAGACAGCGTAGAAACCATTTCCATTTTTTCAAGTCAAATGGTTCAGGACCCATCTTGCTTTTCTCACTTATGTTTTGGAGAAAGAAATACATTCTGTGTTCGGTTTTTTACAGCAAATATAAACAAAGTAATGTAAACAATGACAAAGTTTAACAATAAGTTGTTGTCTCTTTCTCAGTTTGCGTCTTTGGAAGGAGCTGGTAACCAGCCTGCAAATTAAGTATTCCCAAATCTCCTAAGCAGGCAGTGCTGCTGCTGCACCAGTGCTCCTGCCACACATCCACACCTCCCCCAATTTTTAATTGCTGATTCACTCCCTTAAGGAAGCAATTGAACACTGTCCAGAAAATGCAGCAACAAGTCTGCAGAATATGCATTAGAGGGTCTATTTGCTGGGGCAAAGCAACTTGTCTCAATGTCAGCATTGTGTTTGAAAATTTATTTTGGGAAAATGTCCATTAAAAACTTTTCAGTAGAATAACAGAAGTGCTTAGACTCACATACCCAAACACGCTGTGTGTTACTACATCTCATTCTATCATGACAATTTAACTAACATGCACCAGGACAGTTCATGTCCATGCAACCTAACAAGTCTTAATGTGGAGGTTTAAAGCACTCATATATCCTACAAGCTTACCGTGCTGTCTGGCACTTGCAAATTCCACCTCAGGGGACTGTTCACATAGATTATCTTCTGAATTATAGCCTGAAAAGAAATAAAACGTAAAAGGCAATACTAAACACAGGAAGGTTAATTTATATCAGTCTCCAATACATCCTAGCAGTAGACTGAGCACCCAGTAGAAGACTGAGGTGATCAAGAGGTTTTTACAGAGCCAACACTGGAAGAACAGCCATCCTCTAACCACTGCTGTGACTCCTGGGGCAGGGAACCGCAGGAGAACTGACATCTAAATGCGGTCTGTTGAGTTGATGACAAGACTAAGGAAAACCTCTATCTGATCAATTAAGGAGATAAGAGAAAATACTACTGCTGTATTTTGGTACTTGAATGCCACTAGAAGCTCTGTTTCACCCAAGCAGGAACTACAAAGTAGCTTGACTTGTACTAACAGCTGGTACATCAAATGCACCGCACACCTTTTGGTCTGCTCTGGAGCCTGGAGATGGGGGTGGAAGTGTGCAGATGAATAGCTGAGGTTGAGTAAGTCCTGGGACCCAGTTCCACACGGCACTGTTTTGTTGCAGACTCTGCTGAGATTTCAACATTGTCATTGCTGTCTCCGAGATGGGAATCTCTGTTATGCCTTAGGTCCATTAGCACTGAGGGGAGGAGAGGTAAATAAATACAAGTCAATGAAAAATAGCATCAGGAGACATGTATTTTATCTGCCCATACAAACATGACAAGCAGGCACAAAGAAACTGCACAACAGAGGCACCAGTTTTGCAAGCTTCTCCATGAACAGTTCAGTATTGGATAGGAAATTTCTGCCACCAGTTTTTCAACCATGTATGCTCTCTGTAAAGTGTGGGAGTGACAAGGGCTGCTTAGTGCCAGTGGGAGGGTTGATATTATACATGCAACCATTATTGTGAAAGGAGGAAGAAAAGGAGCAAAGATGTGAATGCAGAAAAGACTGAGGTGTGAAATTCCCATAACATTATTACTTGCAAGTACATTTTATAAATTTTTATTTTAGAAATAAAATAAAATAAAATAAAATAAAATAAAATAAAATAAAATAAAATAAAATAAAATAAAATAAAATAAGGAAAGAGTGACAGAAGTCACGCTCTTGTTCAAAGAGAAATAATGCCCATTTGGAAACTATCTAGCTTGATCTGTACACTAAGCTTACTGTTTTCAGATTGAGCTCTTTGCTGTGTAAGAGCTCAGACTCTGCAAGGTTAAAACTCTGATGCTCTTATGATGCTCTGGCACAATGATTTTTAAGTGGAATTTCTGGGGTCTTAGCATGAGAACAACAAAAACTACCTGCTAGAATGCTGTTTAGATTCAGAAGGTTGAAGACATTTTTCCTAGTGATGAGGTAGGTTAATTGATTTCTTGTAATGTCAATGTAATGTTTTAAGGCACACAAAATACAACTAAATCTAAATAATTTTCTATAGGAAACACCCTTAACGAGATGCAAGGTTCTAGCTTTCTATACATTTCTATGGAGTACTTCCTTAACTAATGGTAACTAAATGCTGAAAACAGAGCTGAGTGTGGTGGTCAAAATAAACAACTTACAGAAACAACAGACAGACAGTTAGTTAAAAGCACGGAGCAGCAGCAAAGCTGTATTAGAAAAATGGACCGAGCTACTGTTATCTTAGCCGACTTCAGAAACCATGTTTTCTCCCAATCAGCATGGGCTCCACAGCACAGTGCTGGCACTTTCTCTCACAACTGAAGTTTATGGCATGCCTGTAGGGGCAGTTACTGGCTAAAGCTTGTCATGCAAAGCTCTACTTCTAATTGACCTTGTAAGTGCACTTAACACCTCCCATAGATGCCAGAGTTACTAACTACAAATCCCAAAATGGGCAGGAAAAGGCTGCTGTGCCAGTGTCCTTGGTTGTGCCACTGAGGGACGACTTCTCAGAGTGAGAAGGGAGATGAGACCTTTTGCTGAGCTCCCTGTAGCCTATTGCCTGTGGTGCACGCGTTTCCCTGTCACAGAGTGGTCTGTGCTGGACTCGACCCACACATTCATTTCAAAAGCTATCAAGTTTCGACTGTCAGACAATATGAATTCCAGGCAATGGATTCATGATGAAGGTTATCCCCAACCTCAAGAAAACAAATCTACTTTCTTCTTCCATAAAAATCTGTCAAAACTGATGCAGCACGAACTGAAACTTTAGGTCAATTCAAGACGAATTTTCATAGCTGAAGTGTAAAACCTTTCTAAACAACAGGTTTGAATGTAAACATCAAGACATTTTGCAGAGAATCATTTTTCAAACAGCTTCCACTCTGTACTCAAAGTTAGATTGTTTAAAAGCAGACAAAGACGTTAAAAACCCTGCCATTTTTAGCATTTAGTGGCATAGAATATTGGAAAAATCTTCAGTATCTGAGAATGTATTAGATTTGCATTAAATTTATATTTTAGTAGGACTACAACACTGTAGAAAGCACAGCAACAGCAAATCAGTTCAACACTTTAACTGGACGCAATGCAAGTATGTGATCGCAAGAAAATATCAAAGCACATAGCAATTTCACTTACTTATAACATGCACCACAGCCAATATACATACGCAAAGTGTATGCCATGAGGTCCCCTAAAAATGTGCTGCATTGAAGAAATGATCCACAGTGTGCAACAGTGATTCATCTTCTACAGGAAAACTTAAGTCCATGTTCATTAATGTGTGCTTGTATTTAGAGTACTGTAAAGACATGCTGAGTGTTTCTATCAAGGTGTGTGTTCTTTTAAGGCACGTGGTATTTTTATTTTTATTTTTGTTAAAATAATTATCAGAAATAAATTAAGATAAATGCTAAAGATAAGGTGTTAGAAATCTCCCAATTCCGGGAAAGAAAGAGGTTCATTAGGAGAGGATGGGATGTCGGAAGAAGACCAGAATCGGAGCCGATTAGACAGAGACTGACGATTCGATGGAGACTTAGGAGACTTTTCTTTATCCTTGATTTTGCTTCTCAAAAAGGCAATCTTTTTGCGCTGCGCAGCTAAATTGTTATCACCCAGGTATCCCAAAAAGAAGAAGAAAAAAAAAAGTAAAAAACCCCTTGTAAATAAAACTTAAAGTGTCTTAAAACAGACTAAAGGCTACACAACCAGTAAAACCAAAAATAGGATAAACAAAGACTAACACATACATTTGGAGAACTGATTAACGCACAGTTAATCGTAGTTAATCTGACTCAGATTAATCTGAGTCAGATTAACACATATACATAAAATGTAAGCAAGTCCATTAAGAAATTATTGTTAGATCACCCAAACTGTTCTTACTTAATAAAGGAAAATTAAATAGATGTGCATGTTACTTGGTGATAATACACTCAAATTTCCTAGATGACTTCTAGGCTTTACTACTGGTTGTCATCATCTCAACATAAGCACGTATCACCTGACAGCAAGAAGAATGAAGCCCTAGAGACTTTTTGTTATCTCTGGTACTCCACGAGGGCCTTGTTCTGTGCAAATCCAAGCCCAAATTACCAGGTTTAACTTTGGATGCATGTTAAACACTTGACATCTCCTGGAATCACATAAATTATCTACGACACATATTTTTATTTTAACTGCATCAACAACCTCCAAGAATTAGAATGGAGAAAGGGAAACATAAACCCCAATCAAAACAAAAACTTCAGCCAGAC
This sequence comes from Cuculus canorus, assembly GCF_017976375.1. Lineage (NCBI taxonomy): Eukaryota > Metazoa > Chordata > Aves > Cuculiformes > Cuculidae > Cuculus > Cuculus canorus. The sequence continues at coordinate 23,715,118 of NC_071405.1, forward strand.
AGACACGTGCAGTAGTTTACAACAACAGTTCTACCCTCCTTGGCAGCTCCCCTTCTGCTTCCCACATATCCCACTTGGAAGACAGGAATTTTTATTTAAGGATTAATTTCAAACCTGCTTTTGAAAAGTATTCCTGGAGGACAATGACCTATATCTATAATAGAAGCTGACACAACTGATCTCAATAGAATAAGCAAAGCCTAGGATATATATTACCTTTAATAAAGACCACAAAGTATTTATTTTAAATTTTCTTTTATATTTCCCATAATCAGGAACACTCAATTTACTCTATGAAGTAACTCAACAGAAAAAGAAATCGTTCCACCTTCATAATATTCACTTTAGAGAGTTCAAAAAAAAAATTTCACCATTTTACATTAAGAAATTCTTAGCTTGATTCAAAGTCAAATCATGGGATTATCCTCCAAAATAATTAGATTGCAATAAATTAGCATCTTCTATGTTATTTCTTTTGCATGTGCGCCACCTCCTGGCAGTGGCTGTAAGATCAGCTATTACCCACATGCATAATATTTGCTAGTGAACCATAACATTATATGGTCCAACTTTAAACTGCTGTGCTGCAAAACCCCAGAAAACAAAGTATTTCCATCAACTTTTCAGTACATGCAATACATTCAGGCAAATTGATAAATTATACAAAAGCTGAAGGGAGAAGTATTAGATAAAAGGAACAAACCAAACTAAAACCAAACAAACCAAAAAATCCCACCTTTTAGTTTACTCAGCTTTTTAGTTTAGGGTTTATTTGCTTACTAGTACTTCTAGTTTACTTTAAAAAAGGAATATAAATCATTCCTTACCTTTGTTTGAAGAACCCCCAGGGTTCTCTCTCTCTTCCATAGAGTTTGACCCTTGAGAGTTATTATCCTGAGTCTCCTGTTGATGTTTTAATTTTTGTGAGGCAGATGGAGAGTTTACCATCTCTGGGGATTCAGAATGCCATGGAGGGCTTTCTGCTGCTGGTTTCAACCGTTCCCTTGTAGTCTCCTTCTTTGGTTTGATTAGTTTGACTAAGGCTCTGGCTCCAATCCAGTGGTTTTTCCTGAAAGAGCAGGTTTTGTGAATGAGATTCATAAAACACTACAAAAAATACTCCCCAAAGAAGTTTATAGACATGTTAAAGCCATCAAGCCACCCTACATTCTTATTTGCTTACTCTCATGAATTGGTTGGAAAGATGCAGCATGAATTTCACAAAGATTGAGAACCACTTCTCTTCCAAAGTCAGAATTATTTTACAGAAATGTTTCTTCCCCACGAGCAATGTGAGAAAGACATGCATTCCCTCTGCTAGAAATCTAAATCACACATATGGACCCACAGAAGATATTTGAGCAGTGCGAAAAGTTCTACTACAGGAACAGACTGAGAAGGAAAGAAATGAAAATCGCTTTAAAGATTAATCTCTCTCTTAGCTAAGGCTACCAGTCAGAACTACATATGGTGGAATTAGCTTGGCTCTTCTTTGCCATTCTTAATATAATTTTTTAGCCCTTTCTCTTCAATGGACTGCTTTTTTTCATTTGAAAGAGCAGCTCTGGAAGCTCCTACTGCTGTTTAGTCACCATACTGGGGTTCCTTCCTCCCTGCTAGGGACAAGATTATATTCCTCAGGATGAAGCGGCTCCTTTCTAATTAATACTGCTGCAGAGGGCCCCACATAAAACACTGTGCTCTGTATCAACACAACCTGCTGCTTCAGGGAATGGCTTGTGGAGTGAGAGTGAAGTGGAGGTGACATTGTCCTTATTTCAGATAAAATTTCTGTTATCTCCAGTTATGAGAGCCCTTTCTCAAATCTGTAGAACAATACCAGAACTGAAACCATATGGGACTTACTTTTTTGGAGTAGGATCATAAAACTTGTACTGATCCATTATCTTCTCTTCGAGTTTTTCTTTGTGTCTTCTTAAGGCATTCAACTTATCACTGTGAAGAAGACAAGCACATTCTGAACTATCTCTATGAAATTAGGCATAATCAAAAAATGGTAGACTGAAAGCCACCAAGAGTGGAAAGAAACTGAAACGTTCCTATCACTTAACTTTCAGAATCCCACTGAGCTCATTCACCGTCTATTTAGGGAGGGCAAATGCAAAAGCGTGCCGAACTTGCCGATGGGTGATTTTTGTGCAATAAGCATGAAAGGTGAAAGAACAACAGTAGATCAGTGCCAGATGACTCACTAGTGACTCAGGCAGACTTTTTTTGGTGGGTGTTAAGATTAATCTTATTCTGTTTCTTTTTTTTTTAAATTCATTTGCTGGTTGTTCAATCTTATTCACAGATCACTGACAATTACTCAAGGGTTATATATTTCAAACTTTTTGGTTTTGTGATAACTGGGTATATCATTCCTGTTCTGCCTACTCTGTTGCAACTAGAGAAAAGTTCAATCTTTTTAAGACTACTTTGGTCTCCTGCAAGCAGAGTCAAAGCACTTTCAGCAGTACTACCTAGTCTTACTATTTTACTCATTATTACATTAACTTGTGCAGCAGATGTCAGCAAAGCTTTTTTCATTCAAGCAGTAGGTCTAATGCACCTCCACAGAGCTGTCAGACACCTGGATAAATATGCTTAGAATACATTTGAACTGTATTCAGTCAATTTCAGCAAACAATTTCTAACATTTCAACCATATACTCCCTTTCTGAAATAAAACTCAGTAACTCCCACATCATCCTGAGGTGCTTAGACTAAAATTCTTGTGATGAATAACACTCCTCTTCCTCCTTTCATACCTATAAGGGAAATCCACTGCAGTGAGAACAGGATTCTTTGTAAATGTACAATACGTTTAAACAGGATATCTCACTTAAGCGCATCACCCTGTGCACGGGGGATGCAGAGATTTATGTTGATGCTTGCAACCTTAAAAACAACAAAGGAAATATTTCTTACAGTGCAAATGATGAAAACCAGCAGAGTATGAATATCTGCTGTTCTTCAGGAACCTAACTATAAAATGACTTCCATAAGACTAAATTTTTGTTGCAAATCAGCCTTCTCCAAGCTCTTCAGAAACCTTTGAGATGTACAACTGGATTCAACGTTCCATCTTTTATAACTATGTTTTCCACATGGATTCATCTATACTATTTGAAAAGAGCTGTGCTTGTCCAGGTATCTCCTGGACATCCCTTTGCAGAAAGCCAATGCAAAGAAATTTTCTTCTCCCCACTACATATTATCTCCTGCTAAACATCCCCTTTTGGAGCCAGATATCAAGTAAACCTATCAATCCCCTGCCTATTATTCTACTCCTGACAGATGATTTGTATTCTGTTTCTTTAGATGAGTCTTTTAGGTTTCACAATTCAAATCTCTAGTTTCTTACATGTACTGCTTCTGCTCTTCATGGTACTGTTCCTTGTTCTCCATGTTCTGCTCCAGTAACATCTGATTCTGCTGGCTCAGCATCTGAATCTGACTCAGAAGATGATGGTTTTCTTCTTCCAAATTTCCCTTTAGACGGGACAGCAGCTATTAAACAAGACAGATTAATCTCTCCTCTGCATCTGGCAGATGGAAGCGCACCATAATCAAGCTAACACAACAGTACAGCAACCTAGGATAAAAATCCATAAACTTTGAAGTATGCAGAGGTGTTGTTATGACCACATAGCTTGACCTTCTATATAGAGTGTGCCAAAAACTGAACACTATGAATGGCAGCACTCTAACAGGAACCCAGAAGTATACCTACCTAGAGTTACCTACCTCACAGTGGTTATCCAGCTTGGTCAGAGAGATATCCATGGACTGGTGCTGTTCTTTCAGCTCATCATAGCGAGCCTGCCAACGATTCAGCTCCAGCTGAGAGTTGTTCAAGGAAGTTTTCAGCTCTTTAGTGTGTGAATGCAGCCCTTCGTACTCTGCCTTTAGTTGGTTGTGCAAGAAATTCACCCTAAACTCAAAGAAGCCAGCAGGCTTAGAAGGACACTTCATAGAAAGTATCTCACATTCAAAGATCACACCACCAGTGTGCAGATATCACTAAATCAAACACTACATTACAAAGACTAAATCCTAAAGACATTTTTTTTCTAACCCTATGATTAAATTTTATTTAGAAAATTGTAAAAGCATTATAAAATATTTCAAATCTACAACAGAACTGAAAGGAAAAGAGATGAAACATAAAACTGCTATTTCCTCAGTGTGTAAGAAATACTGTAGTTCTGAAGCAGAACATATGTAAGAGCATTTGGATATAAAGGCAGCTATTTGGCACAAAGAACACTCACAAATGTTTTTTCCTGATGCATGAAATATAAGCATTAAAGCGTCCTGAACTATCAGACACTGTAATGTTGTAAGATGATACTGTCTCATTCTTTTATAGATTTTGGTAAATCTCAAAATGTCTACAAATCATGAAGGCATTCAATTAAATAAATAGACAAAGAAAAAGATCAAGTTCTGTATCTGTTGACAGATCAGCCAAGCCTTGCTCTCTGCCAACACTGCAATGAACGTTTAGCAACATCTTCCTTTGTCCCTAGAGAAACTGTGTTGAAAACAGCAAGTTTGAGGATACCTCCTTTGCAAAGCTCTACAGTGTTCTGCAGTACTTTACAACTGGGACAGCGTATGAAACTTTTATGACTGAACTTAACATGTGATTTTTAAATATGATCCAATCTGACATTACTTTAACTTGATATGCCTTTGGCCCCTCATTTGCACCAAACTATTTCTCAAAACGTCTTTGTAGTATGAACAGTGACACTGAAGTGGTTATAATGGAGAGAGCCCCAGCAGGGATACCGGTTGAGGGGGGGGAAGGTAAGTTTCACTGCTGTGTTTGGATGTGAAGTTTGGATGCTAGCCCAGAAAAGGGGTTTCGACATGAATGCACAGTTACCCAGTGATCATAGGAATCACTAAGCCCACTTTAAGTAACAACAATCAAGTCTCTCTCAACAAATGGCAGCTTTCTCTGTACAGCAGCAAAGAAACAGCCACAGTAACTCCTAGAACTAAATCATATTGTGTAAAAAAAATCATAGAACTATAGAACAGTTTGAGTTGGAAGGGATCTTAAAGATCACCTAGTTCCAACCCCCCTGCCATGGGCAGGGACACGTCCCACTAGATGAGGCTGCCCAAGGCCCCATCCAACCTGGCCTTGAAAATAATTCTGTGTCCCTTAAGAAAAAAAAACCAAACTGGGTAGCAACCATTTCACGCAACTCTTGATACTATTGAAGGTTTGGGGTATTTGTAGTTCTACTTAAAGACAAGTGTTTGGCAACAACTTATTACAGAGACATCTGTGAACTGAGCCACATGTGGAAGTATATTTTGAATGAGCAAAAGTCACAGGATCAGACCATGTCTGAAGCACTGAATCACAGTGTTTGTTGACAGTGTCCGGGAAGCAGATAACCATAAATGAGTTAAACAAAAACAATCAAATTATCAAGACAGAAACTGAGAAAAATCAACAGCCACAATGAAGGTATTCTGGAGCTACAGTTAACACAATACAGCAGAGCAACGGTGTGCTTTGCATAACTGACTTTTTAATGATACATACAAGAACTTAGCAAGGGAACCATACCTGTCCAGTTCCTCCCTCAGCTTCTGATTTTCCCCAGTGGTTACTGCATTTGATCTCCTCTCTTGTTGCAGAGCCTCTCTCTCAGTTTTTAAAATCATTTCCAACTCTTCCAGTTCTGCCTTGTGTTTCATTAAACCATTGTATCTGCAAAAAGAGGAGCAGAATACTCTCAGCTTTCATTTAAACATTTTTCTACTTCTAGTTTTAGAATTTTGATAGGTAATACCACAAGGACCAGAAAGGACTTTTTTTCCTGCCTGCTTAGTTTCATACGCATTTGTGTGGCTAAACATTTACCAAGGCTGAAGAATAACACACTATGCATGAAAATTCAGCTTGCTTAGCTTATAAACCAAAAGTAAGGCTTTAAAGAAAAAAAACCACGCATTTTTAAAGCAAAGTGGAATTCAATTTCCAGAACCTTATTTCAATTTGATTCTGATCATTTGGTAAAAAGAATGTGACTCGCCAGGGTGAGTGGAGTTAACTGGAATTCCATTCACAAATAATTGTCAGTGACAGGTTTCAAAAACCTGACTCCTGAGAAAGCAGGAGCCAAAATCAACAAGAAAGCAGTGGAATGAGCAACAGTTTATCAGGTAACAACTTAATACATATTAGGTTATATGCATAAGTAACAGCATCCTGCATAGGTAATGATCTGCATATTCCAGACATATGATGATGCCAGTATCAGTGCAGTGACAGCAGGACACCTTTAAGCAGGGACCCACCTGCTGAGTGGCTCTACTTGTTCACTAGTGAGAAATGCAAGAGCAACATTGGTGTTTACATCCAGACTTCCACTGTTACCTGGTTTATACTATTTGCACATAAGTAATTCAGGGCACAGAGATGGACAGAGACAGAGAGCAAATGCCTTCAACTATGTCTTTAATTTTGATATCTGGAATGGTAAAATAACAGAGGTTTGAAACAACTCCCTTGGTACTTGGCACAGGCACTGATTAGGCAGGCTCAGGCTCCCTGAGCTGCTACACCATCTGCATTCGGAAAACACAGCAAAGAACAAGGTGGCTTGAAACCACTTGGCAATACAGCAAACTGTTCTCAGAAGACTGTATTTCCTCTGATGGCCTCTGTCATGGTCTGTGCTCGTATATACACACCAGCAGTAGGCGTTTGAGTCACTGCGCAGTGAATGTCAGAAGTCATCAGTGCATTTCTCTGTGATTGTGATAAAAGGACATTGCCAGTGCACGTGGAAACAACCTTGTAAGCAATTTAAAACAGTAACTAGGTGGAAGATGCACCACTGTTTGAGAAAGCTAGAGAGAACAAGCATCACCTATCTGCGGGACTCATCCCAGTGGAGATGAATACAGAGCACAGTTACTCTGCAGTCACAAAAACTTCAAAATAAAAAAAAAAGCAGCAGACAGCACCAAATGCAGACTCCTGCCAACTTGTTTTTCTTTCAGGCTACCATTCCCTTCATCCCAGGGTCCAATTACAGCCAGTCCCAAATTCCAGTCCATTGAAGCGCCACACAGAGAAGTACCTGTCTCCCAAACAAAAGCTGCTTTTTGCTATTCATTCCCAGTAACAACGGTGGAGTTTAATTAACGTTATTTATTTGTTTTCTTCCCCCATTCAGCTCCAGGACATTTCAAATTCAACAAATGGAAGAACCTGAAAGCAAAGGAAGGTGTCATATCTAGTTCCAAGAAGGATTTAGGACAGACGGCTTGCCAATCCAGAGTCTGAGAAGACAAACTCCACAGTCAGTCCCTTGGCAGAGATTACCATGGCTGCTTTTGCAGAAACTCTGTTGTGAATTCTTTTGCCATTTCTGTATGATATGGCTACTCCATCCATTTTTATCCAAGTCCTCTATTTTTTAAAGAGGTCTACTTAGAGGGAAGCAGTATAGTGGTCCAGTTTTACTGGCTTGCCCCAGGTCCACATGCTGCTTTTGAGGCTGAGAACCCCTGAGGTAGACCACAGCTGCTCCCCTAGATATTAGGTGAAAGGTAAGAAAGAAGAGACTGTTTGCAAATATGCAAGTGATTCTGCATATCTGGAGCCCTAATGAACCGCTCAGGCAAAAAGTTCTTGTAGTCCGGATTCAGCACAGAGTCTGCCATTTGAGCAGGATTAGTGCAACCTGACAAGCTCTACCACCAGGGGCAAGGGTACCTATCCTGTAGGTTATTCAACACTTGTTCACTCCACTTCTTCAAGCATCAGGCAACTCGGACACAAATGTTTTAAAAAGATTTCCTTATATATGCAAATAAAACCCATTTTGGCTCTGACACAATCTGCTCCTAGGACTGAACAATCATCTTCCTCTTTACTACTTTTGGCTTTCACTTTTTCTGCCACTTTGCTAGGAGAAACACTGAGGGTAGGTATTTGTGACTGAGAGTACTTTAAAAATGCTCAGCTACGATAAAAAGCATGTGGCAAAAGGAACCCAGAAAAATAATTACCAGACAGCATTGATAACATAATAATAAAAGCTCCTGAAATATGTAACCTTTCACAGCAGGGATTCTGCTTTTCCAGGGAGATGAGTTTTTCCAGTGTCTCTGCAGGATTAGACTTCCCCAGAGTAAACAACAAAGAAATGCTCAATGATCTGCTAATCAGTCATAGCGAGTAAGTTATTATCTCCTCTTAACAATGTGAATTACGGAAAGAAATTTTTAAAATGCAGTAAAAGAGTCCAGCCTTTCTGTATTCACAGAGACGGTCAGCTCAACACTGCAAAGTAAAGAAACTGCTGTTAATGGTGTATGACCCTAACATAGTAGCCCTCCTTTTCTCGCTAAGTCAAACCCACGCCTGTGGCCATTTCACTGCAGTTACACACAACCCATTATTAAATCCTCACTACAGTGCTAATACTGTGCAGATATAGCTGAGGGAGGTTTAATGAAGTTTGTGCAGGTGCAGAAAATATCCTGTGGTCAGAATGCATCAGAATGAAGTTAGAGTCTACTGCTAATGGAAGTTGCTGTAGATTCTTCTACACAAGCTGCAGTCACAGGTTTGTGCAGGAGCACAATGCTGCGTTAAGTAACAGAACTATTACAGTGCTGTCACCAACTGAGAAAAAAACAACTACCTTGGAGTTGCAACAAGCAAAACCCATCTCTCAGACACTGTACAGCACACTTCTTGGCTGCACTGAGAAAAACTTAGCAGGTGGTACATTCTAGCTGGAGCTGAAAGTGAGATATTTCACCTTAACAGTTACACGCCTCAGCACGGCAGGAAAAAATAGTTTTCTTACAGCTGTTCTTCTACCTTTCTCCTCTCTGCTCCCTCAGCCAGCTGAACTGCATGTAGCAGATGATGGAGGGAAACCAAAACACAAACACAGAAGTGGCTTATCTCTTTTTTTTCACAGCTAAATGGAGATACAGGCTGTTGTTGGACAAATAACTTTGATAAGCATCTTTTGAGACTGATCCGCTGAGGAGGACACTGTACTCTTAAAATTGCCAAAATCAACCTGCTTTCAGTACAGAAAAGGCCACCATCTGCTCTCTTGCAACATCTCTCATTAGCAGCAACAGGCGCAGTTGTTAATGTTCACAATGGTGACCTGAGCACTTATCACTAAAGATAATCTGTTTTTAGAAAACCACTTTTTCCTTATGCTAGAACTGTTTAATAATTGGTACTCATCAAGAAAGAGTCCAGCAAACCACCTCAACATACTGCAGTGTGATAATCTCAGGCAAAGCCCGAATCAATGAGAACGATTAATCAGTCTGAGAGAGACTTGGTAAGCAGGAACAGTGTCTGTGTAATCACTTACAGCTCATTTAGCTGACAGCCAAGCAGCTGTCTGGTCACACAGCCCCTGTGGATGTTTTAACCACAATAGGTTTATTTCTGTACTTTATAAAAATCTGCCACACACTGTCTGGCCAGCTCCTTAGTCACTGGGAAAGAAAAGTTTAGCACCAATTTTTAGTCCACCCTCTCAAATACCAACATTGAGTTCCTCTGAACCCAACTCAGGATCTCACATGGAAACAAAATCTAAATAGAGACATTTTAAGGAAAATCACCACATTGCATGAGAAAAGTTTTGAGGGCTATGCAGAGCAGCATTTATGTAGTAGTACACATATATCAAGAGAGTCATCTGTGGTCTGGCACACATAGAGGTCCAAAATGTACAGTTTCGCAAATATTTTGATCTAATCTCCTGATGATAGCAAGAATGAGAAGACATTTTGTCAGGGGAACAACATAGCAGTTTCTATTTGTAATTGGAGATCGACATTTAAGGCTAAAGTTGTTAACGTGGGCACGCTCCAGCTACAATACATCCTTGAGCCATGAGCATACCTCTCACCCAGACTTTTGTGCTCCAGATCTAGGTTTTTGTGTAATGTTTTCAGGCAGCTGTGCTGGTTTATTAGCATCTCGTATTCTGCAGACTGCCTCTCATGCAGTGAAGCAAGGTGTTCATGGTCCCGAAGCAACGACTCATACTCAGTTTTCAGCTGCTCCTTCTGTTTCAGTAGATTTTCGTTCTCGTTCTCCTTGGCTGTCTGCTGATTTTGGAGCAAAGAATTCTGGGCCATCAGCGAAGCACTCTGGGAGCTGAGAGTAGAATTTTCCACCTAAAGTTTTTCAAATGAAAAGCAAGCATTACTCATTAACACCCACTGGTACATACAACAAACATGTAGCAACTGCTTATATCTGTAGAGAGTTAAACAAGAACAAATCCATTGCTTCGTAGACTTAAGACATCTATGGACAAAGTGGCATCACTTTGGCATAATTGCAGGTAGAATGCAGTATATAAAGCCATGCTATCAGCAGTCTGAAAAGTATTAGGATACCCTTCAAACTGAAAAAAGACCACTGTTTTACTAGCAGCAGCTTTTGACCCTGAAGACCAAGATAAGCTGGAATACTCCCAACTCAGCTGCATCTCTGACAATCACATACAAAGCCAATGTTACCCCACGTTTGTGTAAAAGTAATGAAAACTTAAGTTTACCCAAACTCACGAAAATTCACTGCTCCACCACGTAAGGGGGCAATACACCTAACAAGTGTGATTTCAGTAAAGGTAGTGCATTGATTTTATACGTTGCTTACAAACTTCAATTACATGTGAGAAATAAGTAAAGAGAACAAAACGTTATCTGTAAATATGCAAGAGGAAAAGATTGAAAAGGGCAAGTCATAAAAAAAAATCATAGCTAATCCAGTGCTGTCCTTTAAACCCGTTCTCTTTCTCAAGCTAAGCTGATTTTTATTCAAAATTAAAGTCATGTTTAAGAGTGTCTATTTTCCACTGGCAACTGTGACATGTTGTCTGAAAGTACAAAAACTGTGACTGAAACTCATTGCTACAATGCCTCTTGGGAGCTGACTTGTGTCCTCTTCCAAGCTTTTTCACAGGTATGGCATTAACAGAAAAAAAGAACAAAGACCTTTTATTTCAGAAGTGCAGCTTCTGAAACAACACACCTGGATTTTGCTGTACTGATTTTAAAAATTAAGATAGTTACCAGACATTAGCTACAGTGACAATTTCCCTCCTAGACTGGAGAAATTCAGACCTCAAACTAAACTCTCCCTTACGTGCCTCATCTTTACATCACCACATCAGCCCATCAATACAAACATTTTCTTATTCGCTGTCATCTTCTCCACACTACTACAAACAAAACCAGTCTCCTGGCACAGCGGTGCAAGGTTGTCCTGACCTGGAGTTTAGCCGTCTGTGTCTGCAGGGCAGTGTTGTGCTCCTGAAGGAAGCCATTTTGCTTCTGTAGTGTCAAGATCTGGTTGCTGAAGGAGATGTTCTGTGTTTCCAAATGCTTCAGCTGTTCTTTAAGCAGCTGCTTCTCAGTATGCAAGGCAGCATTCTGAAAGAGAGATGGCATTGAAGGGGTGACAGGAAGAAATGAAACAGCTGTCCTGATCATTTGGAATCCTGTCAAAGATGAGAACCAACTAGTGATGATCATTCTGCAACAAACGTGCAAAAGCAAACTATTCCCAGCATTAAATCATGGTAGGACAGATGTTATGTACAGGATTCATCCCTGCAATTATATTATACAAGACACATATAGCATTAAAGTCCTATGCAATCCTAAGATTACTTATGTGCTCCAGAAAATCCATCAGATTCCTATGAGCTCAAAAATCCAGTTCCCAGAAACCCACTTATGATTACAAGGGAAGTCTGAGAGATAATGGGAAATAGGAGAAGGCTTACATTCCTTTCCAGTTCAATTGCCCTGTCCTTCAGTTTCAGCAGCTCCATAGTAGCTTCTTGGTGTCCTGCTCCTGATTTCTCATTCATTTGGTGGTTGGGAATGAGTTTCTCTGCAGAATACCTCAGCGACTTCTGAGCATAATGCCCATCCTGTTGAGTCTGCTTGAGTACATCAAAGTCTTTCTTTACCTGCAAAGCCAACAAGTAACAGCATTCAACACTGGCTAAACAGTGGGATTTTTTTATTAATACTCATGGGATATGCTGTTCTTCTCTTACACCATAGGGACTTCAAGGGATTCAAGAACCATAATCACAGACGGGGAAACTGAGACACAGACAGGTGGAGGAATCCACATCTCTTGGCCTCCAGTGAGGCGCCTTTTGACTCAAGCTCACTCACACCTAACAAGCAGGTCGTTCTTAGCTGAGATGTTTCAACTGTGCTCTTTCTCAGCCTACGCTCTCATAAAACAAGGCAGAAAAACAACACCATGGTAGAGGAAAAAAAACATGGGAAAACTGAGAAAACCACCACCTACTTTGCTCCTAGCCCAAAAATTTTGCTGAAATTATGCCATTATAGAGAAAGGGACATAGGAAAACAGTCCAATCAAAAAAGGTTTTGGGGAAGTGGCAGGGGCTGGAGCAGAGAATTAAGAGATAACTTGTTCTTGCTGAGTTAAAAAAAACAGTATATGAATGTGCAAAACCACACTATGAACAATTAAGATTCTTACCATATTTAGATCATTCTGTAACTGCTGGTTCAAGTTCAGAGAGTCTTTCACTTGAGCTTCCAACATTGCAATCTTTTCCTCTTTCACAGCTAGTGTTTTTTTCAGTGCTGATTCAGTTTTGCTTTCCAGAATCTTGTATTTTCTGAAAAACATGAGAATAGCTTTCCAGAACTAGAGTATGAGCCACCATCTATAAAGGACCCTTTGCATTCAACCATCACGTTCCAAATCTCACCAAATGTTAGATTAGATGCGTTTGCTTTTTCAGGGAAATTATTTCCTCTACTGCCAGACTGCCACTGATACATTATAGCTTGGAAATCAGCTTGTGGAATCCGATCAATTTTAACAGAGGTAATGCCAGCATCGTTCTACAGAAATATCTAAGAACTACATAACTTAAAAGTAAATACTCTTTTCTCTTTTTTTCCCCTAATTACACTGTTCTATCCTATAAGAAATTTCTTCTCATGGCTCCTTTGTACATACTTGACGAGGAGGAAAATTCACTGTAGATTCTAAAGACTCCTATAAGATGGGTAGGTTTCTCTAATTTGGTCTTACCAAGAGGCCTACATACACATGGGTTGTTGGGCTTTCTTTGTTCATTACTATAGGACTGGCAGAGGAATTCTTTGCCAACAGGAATTTCTTAGGCAACGTGAATGTTTTTATTAACAGGTGGCTGGATCACTAATTACACTGAGTTATGAAAGACACTGTTTAATAGACACTGTTCTTACTTGTAAATAGACTATCAGGAGGAATACCCACTGAAATAGTTACTCAGTTACTCTACTGGGGAGTAGACAGAGACTGTAGTAATGCATAGAGAAAGAAAATGGTATTTCCTTCCATTCAAGAAAAAGCTTTGTAAAACTTGCTACAAAAAAAACCTGCTTTATGTTCAAAATTGGTAAGGGTAATTGGAGTAAGACAGATAAGAATGAAAAAGAAATGCAAGGGGTTTGAGTTAGGCTGAAGAAACATCTGCAGAGTCAAAAGACTAAGAGCACCCAGTTTCCTTACGTGTCGCCATTGCCATTGTCATCCTGTAGAAGCAGCTCTTTGTTCAATCCTATCTTCTCCAGTTCCAGGCTCAGCTTGTCCAGCTCACTACACAACTGTTGACTCTTCAGCTTCTCCAGGACCAAATCCTGTAACAGCACTAAGATGATTAGCTTCTGTGCAAAGGGTGATGATGATAGCTGAGTGCAGAATTAAACGGATTGATTTTAGAGTTTACTTGGAATAAATCTTAAGAATGCTTCTCCCGGCTTTTGTCTTGCATTCCAAACTGAACTACTTCTGCCAATACTGGCATACTGTCAAAACAGGGAATGTATGCAGGCCAGGAGATATCCTGCCCTTGTGCCACAGAAGGGATGTGTACAGGTCAGGGAACACCAGCAGAGGGAGTTCCCACCTCTTAGCTAGGAGAAAAAGCCCGACTGAGAAGCTGCACACACAGAGAGGAATGATAGGATTTCAGCATTAAAGTTTCCTGAGATGATATGGTCAAGATATTATCACCAAGGAACCTGGTAACAGTGCATTTTCACTACTGACTCTGAGTTTCTGACATATTGTAAATTACTGCCAAAATTAAAAAGCATGGTTACATTGTTGTGCAAGAGACAGGACAGATCTGGAGAGTACAGAGCTTGGTCACTTACTCTGGTACCTATCTGCTGACCTGTTCTGATTTCATTTAGGTTTCTTGGGAAGACACTTAAGCACTTCCAGACAAAGAAGTCATACAAGAAGATCTGATAGAGTTGCACCAGAAAGTATATTACGATAATGCTTTGATGTTATGCCAGTAAAGTGGTCAGTGTGGAAATGGCCTGAGAAGACATAATACCAGCCTGCACGTTTAAAAAGGACAAATAATTTTTGCTGCATAGCCAAGTTAAAAGATTCGACCATTCAAAATCCGCTGAAATGCAAACGTACCACAGAGACTGCACTGCTTGTGTTTCTGCTCAGAAGTTTTCTTAAACCAGGCATGACAAAAGAACAAAGTAGTTAACGAAGCACTTCAAGTAAGAAAAAAAAATATCTTCGCTATCAAACAGAAGAATAATTTTTTTAAAAAAATAGTTTGTTAAACAAACTGTAGGTATCCAACAGTCCTCTGAAATCACAAATTTAGCTACACATATTCACATATCAAGGGAAAAAAAGGTAAGGTTAAGTTCAGGGCCTGTCCATGGACTGTAAACAGGTCTCATCAACATCCATGAATTCCTTCCATAGAATCCATAGAAAGTAACTAAAGAGAAGAAGATATACTTTTGTATGGGTCTGCTCCACTAGGAATTCGCAGGCCTAAGAAAGAAAAGATGAAAAAAGAAGCCTTCTCAAAAATACTATTGTTTTATTTATTTTTAAGGGACGTTGCATAGGAACACAACTTCAGACTGTTTCAAATGTTTCTGATAAGCCTTTTTTTGCTCTCAGTCTGCATGGAAGCTTCTTGGAAAAAACGCAGCAGGTAGTTGTAAAGCAAAAACTTGTTCCAGACGTTTTTGGAAGGGTTAGGCTGCTCATCTGGGATGGTTCTCAACTTAGCAAAGTCTGCTTTAGAACAGGGATCTTAATGTGTCCTCAACAAGTGGTTTCCTGGTTTAAGAGCCAATCTTGCCTGCTGAAGCTCTCATGCTACTAAACAATTGTGTGGTCACAGGGTCAGAGAAAGTATCTAAGTCTTCGGTTTACAGTTACAAAGTGGGAGCCACGTTAAAGCCCTATCCTGAACTATGTCACTTGAAGACACTGTGTTTGTGGACACAAATTGGTACATTGCAGTTTTTACCAGGTTCCACTTTCCAAGGAAACATTATTCCTATTCAGTGATGGCTGTTAAGGCTGCGAAGACCTCGTAGTTCTTGTATTAAATAATCATGGGATAGCTGTCTCCCTTTGGTACTTCACAGACATGAAACAAAAAATAGCATCGTATTGAAACCAGTAGTAGTATTTTGCTTACCTCTCTCAATGTAGCTAGTGTTCTTTTATCAATTGTAGCTTGCTTTATGAGATCTTTATTGTCCTTTTCAAATTCTTTCAGCTTATTAGATGAATCTCTGAATCGAGCAATTTCCTTTTCCAGTGTCTTGTTTTCTTTCTCAGCAGCTGCCAGCTTTACTGTACTATCGTCCAAAATAGCATCTTTCACCTCCACTTGTTGCCAAAGCCGTTTTGTTTCTTTCTCCAGCATTTTTTTGTCTTTGTCAAGCTGAGATATTTCTTGTTCTAGGGCTTTGTTCTCCTTTTCTAGCCTCTCTAGCCGTTTGGAAGAAATCTTCAGCTCCTCGAGGTTCCTCTGGAGGACCTGATTTTCACTCTCCATTCCCTGTACTTCTTTTTCTAGCTCCTGGATCTTTCTGTTGCTGTTCTCCAAGATTTGCTGAAGTCTCTGGTTTTCAGAATTGACACTCTGATAGCTTAACTCCAGCCTCTCCGATTTCTTGCTCATTGCTTTTAACATTTCCACATTCTTCCTTAAGTCCTCTTTCTCCCTCTCCAAATCTTTATTTTCTGCTTCAATTTGTGCCATTTTTGTGCTGGTAAATCTCATGGTCTCCACCACTCTCCTAAGCTCCAGATTTTCTTCATCCAATTGCTTGTTGTCCCTTTCTAGGTCCCCCAGCCGGATGGAAATATTCTGCAATGTGTCCAGGGATTTTCTCAGCTTCCTGTTTTCCACTTCCAGATTTCCATTCTCTTGCTCGAGAACTTTAACTTTGTCTGTCACTATTTTCATTGCTGCTGCCTTCTTTGTGAGCTGTTCATTCTCTCTCTCGAGCCTATGGAGCTCTTTTTCCATTTCTTCAACTCTTTCCACTTTTTCTTTAACCTGGTCAAAATCCTTCTGTAGTTGTTTCTTCTCAAATTCCAGCTTGTTCAGTTTGCTACTAGTCTCTGTAACCGTTTCATGAAGTATCTTGTTTTCTTTTTCAATATCTTTTACTCTTGCCTCACTGCTCACTTGAGATCTTTGTCTCAGGGATAAGACTACTTGATTAAGGTGATCATTTTCTTGTTTAAGGTCTTTTATCTGTGTAAAAACCCACAAAATTAATACAAATGTTACTTGTCTACCTTACAATGTCCAGTATAAATTAGTCTTGAAGCAGACGGGACAAAAACATGTCAATGTAACCCAAGACAAATTCATTAACAGTTTTCCCTGACTAAAATCAACATCATAAATACACTAAAAAAATTGTTACCCTGGTAACATGGGATTCTAACAAATTAAAATAGTGTTATATTCCTTCCACCAGCTAAGAAGGTTGAGGCAGAGAGAGAAAGTGGGCAAGTGACCTTCAGGGAAGACTACGGTGAGGATGCTTTGTTAAGAATAATTCTGAATATATAAAAGGTATCCTTCTGCTTATGTTTAAATTCACATCTTTGGGATCCAAATATTCAAATCCTCTCTGATAAGGCATCAGAAACCACAAAATGTTTGAAAATTTATAGCAGTTACCAATCTCATTAAGGACACACTTTCTGTAAAAATAGTACACTTAACTCACTGGCCAAATTTCAGCTGAAGCAATTGTGATCTAGATTGCAATTTGAATTTGATTCCTATCTACACAGCATCCACAGAAATCAAAAAGGATTTTTACCTGAAAAAAACCAGAATCTGCCGTTTTCTGACAACAGAGGATACTTCTGTTTTTACTTTCTGCCCTACCTGTGAAACATTCATTATTACCATGAAGAGCCTGTATGTACTGTAACTGAAATGTGGGACTCTGGTGGTAAAGTACAGTTTCCCAGGTAGAACTCTGAGTAAGAACCCTTCAAGATGAAAAGCATTACACAAATAAGACATCCTGTTATTAATCTTCACCCCACAGATTTTGGAGTAAATTTTAGTACAGGTGAAAAATACATAGATTAGCCTCCAACGATCTGTGGCTGTGTTTTCTTCACTAATCAAATTAATACAGATGATACCTTGCATGAACCAGTAATAGGATAGTTTCAAGGCACTGAAGACTGCAAGGAGCTGTAGCACAGTAGTAAAAGCTGAAGAGCATTTAAAATATCAATCCAGAAGACATAAATGCTTTCTCAGCATCTTTTTAAAATACAGAAAAAAAGGTGGAATGTCTAAAAAGACCAGCCAAAAGGATCAGGACATATAGCTGGCAGAAGACTAATCTTCTGCAATAAAATGGGGTTTTATTTGAACATCCTAAGACCAGTCAATATCAAATTTAGTAAGACCCAGAGTTTTTCTTCACCCAAAGTGGGAAAGACTGTGCTTAAAACACCCTGAAGATCCCTCTATGGTTAGAGAAGCAATAGCTACCAAAACATGCTGGGCTTTTTTGCTTGAAGAAACCTTTTACCTACATTGGAACAAGCTCAACCTGCACTTAATAGCTCTCAAATTGCCCTTTCTCTATGAGAGAAATAGATACTCTAAATGACATCAGTAAGTTACCATTTCTGAGCTTATACTTCTATATTACAATTGTGAAGTTCGCACCTGTCTGTCTTTGTCAGCTTTTAGATTCTCCATGACAACTTGTAGCTGTTCCTTATCTTTTATCAGGTCCTCGCTCAGGGTCTCCAGATCTTGGTTACTTTGCTTCTCTTTTTCAATTTGATTTTGCAACTTCTCAATCTGTGCAGAGAGAACACATCAAAACACATCATCTGCAGCCTGACACAACGACTGTTTGCACTTAAGTTATTTTGAAGACCAGGGAGGAATGAGATGGGAATTATGGTGGAAAGATGTAATCCTTCCCTTCTGCAGTTTACCACTCCCAGAGGAAGGAATGGACTCTTGTTTTTCTCTCAGTGTCAAGAATCTCCTTCATGCTTATTATGATCAGAGCACATAAGGTACAGCAGTAAGAAACGCTTCACCTGCCTGCCTGAATGCCCTGTTGTGCTCCTGTCATCAGTGATTAAGTTTCTGGGGCTCACCCTCCTGAGGAACTTGCCTCCTCCTAGCCTAGTCCTACAATGAACGTTGTCTTCTTACTCCCTTCTTTTGAAAATTGTACTCATAATTCACTTAGCACTGAAAAGCAGCTCTTCAGGATTTAGAAGCAAGGGGTTAAGAGAGCTAGCTCCCTAAGTCAGGAAGCATTCCTTTTCATGCTTGTAAGGTACTGCGAGCACAGCTCTGCACAAGTATCAGCTAATTTTTTTGTGTTGGTAATAGGAACTTTGCCAACAGTGAAAATGTCAATGAAAAAGGTATTAACAATAATTCTTACAAGTGGGAAATAGCCGGAGGCTGGGCTCTGCCTATGTCAACATATGCCTCATTACAGGAAGTGTTTAAACAAGCAAGGGCTGCCCAGATCGGAGATAAGAAGGGCTTAACAGTTAGAAATGTAACCATGTAAGGTTCATTGCTCTCAAAGGAGCTGTTCAGAGAAAGATGGAACATAAAACTCAGTAACTCAGCAATAGCTGGTCTTAATTAGCGCTTCCCAGAACACTGGAGGCAAGTAAGGAACTACTATGTACAGCTTGTTTCAGCCCAAGAAGTTAGGAACAGAGAGAAAACAGATAGGTACTTGGACTGCTGCTACTGGACCGTGCCTGACAGAAAGGTTTTCTATCATTATCTCTTCTAAAAACCTTGCAAGAAAAAAGAAAAAAATATGTACATGACTTTTCCTTGATATCATCTCCTCTACTACCTGAATAATCCTCCATGATCCTTCCAAGCACTACATCAGACAGCCAAGTATACTTGGACAATTTCTGAGTCTCAGACAGAGATGAAATCCGTATCGATTTAAATGACTTTAGAGAAGCAGAATTTTACTGTGGGTATCTTGGTAAAGTTACAAAAAAACCCATAAGCACACAACATCTGAGAAAAACAATGCTTTATCTCATGTCCTGTGTTTTTATATGTGCTTATCTTGAACAGTCCTTAAGAACTGTTGCCTTCTCTTCTGCCCACTGTAGAAACCACTCTGCAAAAAAACAGAGAGATTTCCCTTATTATACCTTTTGTCCTCTGGCACACCCCCTGCAGATATACATATCCTCTAATTAAGGGGATACACCTGTCAGAAATACAAAAGCACTTTAGAGGAAGATTAAAAAAAAAATTCAAATATCTCAAATCTAGTGGTCTTCTAAGACGCAGTGACTACATCAGTCGACAGGGGAAGAGAAATTTGTTACGATGGTGGTGGTGAAACACTGGCACAGGTTGCCCAGAGAGATGGTGGATGCCTCATCCTTCAAAACATTTCAGAGTCAGGTTGGACAAGGCTCTAAGCAACCTGATCTAGTTGAAGATGTCTCTGCTTATTGTAGGGGATTTGGACTAGATGACCTTTAAGGGTCCCTTCAAACCGAAACTATTCTACGATTCTGTGTTTTATGCCATAAAATCCCTGTTGGTCATCACTGCCTAAAGGCTGTCCATGTATTTACTGTTCACATATCATGTATCAGGTCTTTGTACACTGAGAGACAATTCTATGTCTTACACAGACTAGAGAATACCATCTACTATCTTTTTTCTCAAATGTCCATTAATGGGAAGTGAAGTTCATCAACAATCTGACTGGTCTGTGTTTCTCTGTTGAAGAGTTCATGAATTTCAACTGCTCTAGTATGAGTATTTTCAAATGCCATTTTTTTCTTTCACTGGTCTGATGCATACAGTGCATCCCTTTCACCACCCACTACGTTTTTTTGTTTCATTTAACTACCAGACCAGTAGATGACCCCACCATGTCAACACATTCATCATCAAAAACATTAAACTAATTCTGGAATCGCAACAGTTTGGCACCAATGCAGTGCCATAACAAGAGGTGCCCTCAGGAACGTACTTGGGGCAAAGCCAAAGGTTGCCCACAGTTCTTCAAGTTATTTAAACCACAGGTAACACCACAGGTATCTGCTGACTGCTTTATACTCCTTGATCTCAAATTTTAAGCATGTAAATTAGAGCTGGAGCGAATTACTCATACACAACAGATCATAAATGGGAGTGCGGAAGGAGGGATACAGTGAACTGATTCTTTTGAGTTTTCCTTGTTCACAGAAGAAAGCCAAAAAGCAGAACTGGTTCTCTCAACTTTGCAAAAGAATATCTCCAGAAGATGGAGTGATCCAGTGATGGATACCTGTTCTCCTCAGAAGAGAAACTGGCACTTTGCTAGTTACAGTCTGGTAATCCATGACCAGCATTTCATATCCAGATTCTTTCTCCTCTTGTGCTTTAAAGCATTCAGTTCACTCACAAGCAGGCCAGAAAGGACTGAAAACTTTGTATCGTTGTCTCATACACAGGTTACAGCAGTAATGGCAAAAGGATAAATGAGCCATATATTCTGGCTGAATTAGCAAAGGTACAAATGTGGAAAAAACTGACATGGAAATTTTCTATACTCAGACTAGTAAACAGCCTCTTTCTCCAGCATCTGATTCAATTAGGCAGGATGGAAGCTACTAGACAGACAAAGAATAAAGCAGTGGTTGGAGGTGAACTGAGCAGTGTTTCACAAGGACAACCACTGAGCTGGCATTTGAGCTAAATGTAATCACAGTTAATAACAGAGTGCAACACATGTATATACAAAAATAAACTTAAAAAGTGATGACCTGCTTGATTGCTACAAAGATTAAAAGAACCGACATCTTTGCAGAGAGGGAAGCACTCGAGAACTTCCAATAGCCAGCAGGATAAGACAAAGAGAAAGAATTGATTGAGAACTACGGACAGCAAAAGAGACATTTAATTCACCTGTGTGATTTATTTGACTTACAAGGAAAGAATATTAAAACTTCCAAATTAATAAAGTAGTTCAACGTGTCCATGCCTTCCTTGCCTGGGAGTGACTACCATAAGACACCAAAAAGGGACACAGCTAACCGTACAATGTAATGGGGGTATATGCACTGAAAGACAGCTTTTATGAAACAGGAACAGTCACTTTGGCTCACAATGATGTACATAAGTAGGCAGAGAAGTAGAACGCAATAGATACACTGAAGCTAGAACACAATTAAATAGATGGACCCCAAAACATATCTAGTCTTCTGGTGAACGTGGGTGAATTCCCTGCAATCCCTCATCGTTCAGGAATGCCATACAGCCTCGTGCGCACGGTGCTGAAAATCTGAAGAGCTCTGTTTGCTCCTGTGAGCATATTACCTTTTTGCTAAGCTGATGATTTTCCTTTTCCAGTTCCACAAACTTTAGGCTGCTCTCTCTGGAGGTCAAGGAGGCATCTCTCAGCTCTTGGATTGTGTTCTGCAAACTCTGATTATCCTTCTCCAGTTTCAGTATGCGACTCGAAGCGCATTCATTCAACTCAAACACAAAGGACTTTCTGGCTGTTGAAACATGAGAATCAGAAGGTGGCACTAAACAATTCACAAACATCGCCCTTCCTAGGTTCTAAAGATTAACTTGTACGAAGATAATTGCCATCAGACCCTTATTATTTCAGCTTAACTGCTAAGTAAATACTTTGTTAAAAACAAACCCATTTTCACAGATAACAATTAAGACCTTCAATAAACAGGCAAGTATCTGAACAGAAAAACTTAAAAGTAATTTAAAAGTTACCTACTTTCCTAACTTTTCTCAAAGATGCTTTAGCCACATTAGTAGCATGTTTGGTGTTAGTAGCAAAATATACTTTGATGCCTTCTCATATTTCCATAACAGGAAATAAATTGAGACAGAAAGTAAACCACTGTGAAACGTTTGCTAAAACAGCAAGAAGTCAATCAGAGAGGTTCTGGAGCAGCAGTGCTGAAACACTAAGCATCAGCACAGTGAAGGTATCTCATCTTTTTTCATTTGTTTTAAGCCTAGTCTTCATCAAAATCTTTAAGTTTTGAGAGAATTGCGTTTTTCCCCCACTGGCTAACACAACAAGAAATATCCTTGATCACACATAAGTAGGAACACAGTGCCATTCACTTCTCAGGCTCAGGTAAACGTGCTTTGCAAGATTTTGAATTAAAGGTTTACAGGTGTTAATCCTAGTAAAGAGAACTCAGATCCTAGAAAGCAAAAGGGTTTGAGAACTGGTGTCAGACACACGTGGAGTTATTTTACAAAACAAAGTTATGCTTCTAGACAGCTTTACTAAAAACTGAACATCTGCTTACACTAATTTATTCTTTTCTCTCAAGTTAAACTGTTCCTGGTACACAAAGCCAAACATGCAAGTCTTAGCAGAACCAGGTGAGTAATCAATCAATAAAAGCTGCACAATGAACTGCATGAAATATCTTGTCTTTCCCCATTTCCATTTAGCATTGTTATTTAGGCTGCTATTACAGACAGAACGAATGTTAGACAGACAAACCAACGCAAAAACCTGACTAGTGAAGGAAGCATTAGTTATGTTTGCGAGTTACAGAAATCAAATCAACCATTCAAAAAAAAAAAAAAAATCAGCCAGTTAACTGTATGCATGTTTCAGTGCCTAGTAAAAATAAATGACTTCAGCATATACTACTTCCTGGGACTTAAAAGACCAGCTAATTGTCTGTATTAATAGTACTAAAGAATGCCAAAGATCACAGACTCCTGCCAGCCATTCAGTGAGAAATATCCAGTGTTCGGTGTGACATTTCTGCTGTGTCATTTATGATGCTTTCTTTTGTAAACTTTTTAACATTTAACTTAAAAGTCGCTCTCAGTGATCATCAAAGGAAAATATTTTAATGCTTTCAAAAGAAAGTGAAAAGATCTAGAAGTAATACATTTTACAAGTTCTGAAAAACTAAATTCAAAGTCATGTGGCTGAATGAGGGAAGTTCTCCACGCTTGGACTCGACTTCTGTTCCCGTCTCAGACAATCAACCCGTCCACTCTGAAAGACACCACAAAGACAACAACAGATACCCCAGGTGGCACTCACTATCTGCAAGATCTGTGTTTTTAGACAGTTGTTCTAGCTCCCAGCCTAGGTGTGCAGACTCATTCATGCTCTGTTTCTGTGCAATCTCCAAGACCATGTTCTCCTCCAGCAGCTCTTCAATTCTCTTCTTGTCTGTATCCCGGTCCTGTGCAAGACACACATGAATGAAATTGCCTATTCAGCTTATTCATAAGATTATTCTGTCAGCTGAAACATCCACAAGCACAACAGACTTTGTTGTGGGCAGAAGAACCTCCTTAAACACTGTGTAGAATCATACTGAAATATACATACAACATTAAATGTTTGCTATGGGCTACCCATGTGCCACAGAACGCACTGCAGAGATACCCAGCTGGCAGCATTTAGAGTCAGCTCAGGTCCATGATGCACTTGGAGGGAGGGTTACTGAAGTGAGAACATACTGGGCGATGAAAGGGCTAGTGCCCGCCAGGGCTAGTAAGGCAGGCTGGATACAAGCTGTCTTCAGAACTAAGCTCTTCAAAAACATGTAGCATCATATACTGCCATGTTACAGGCTCTGTAGATATGACCTTGAATTCTACTGAGCTTCTTAAATTCATTTAGTCAAATTTGGATCCAGTCAAATAGATTAACAAGTAACATCTGCCTCGGTTTGGGTTTTAAAATATCCGGAAAAAATGACCTGTAGAGTGAATCTACCATTGCTTCTTGTGATTATTTTGGCCACTTGCATTTGTGGGAGCTGAAGTGGTGCCTCAGAGGATTCCAAATTTTCAGAAAGCATCACCCAAAAATTAAAAAAAAAAATTCAAGAATATATTTCAAAATCACCAGTCACTTTGGAAAAGCCTGAGCATGCCATGACCCTTACAATGTCTTGAGTAAGTCATTAAGCATAACCCCACACAGCTCACTCAACTTCTTTGTTTTCAACATACCTTACCAGAAACCCTACACAGTTAAATCCACAAGAATTCAAAACACAGAAGGAGAAGATGTGTACTGTTAAGTAGAATACAAGAGATGAGAGAGAGTATTTATTATTTTTAGTGGTATTATAAAAGGCAATGTTGCATTTTGTTTGTGGACAGTAATCTGCCACTTCTTATGTTTCCTTGTCTATGAAGCAATAAGCCACGTCTCTGATTCACACAGAAATAAATTCTGGAATTTTGTGTCTTTTACAGCAGCAATGGATTCCTAAAGTCACTGTAATGACTGGGGGCTCTGTTTCCAACAAGAAAGATCA
Source organism: Cuculus canorus (assembly GCF_017976375.1). Classification (NCBI taxonomy): domain Eukaryota; kingdom Metazoa; phylum Chordata; class Aves; order Cuculiformes; family Cuculidae; genus Cuculus; species Cuculus canorus. The sequence continues at coordinate 23,739,815 of NC_071405.1, forward strand.
TTAGATTTCATTTCCTGTACCTAAGAGATTTCTACTTAACTGACAAAGTTTAACATCTTCGTTATCAATATGTGTGAAAGCAATCCATATTTTAAAACCATTATATACCTTCTTGCAAAAAAATTGAATTTGTCAGTCTCGCACAAAGTAGCATCAGCAATATTTACAGTGTTAACATAGCAATATTTCAAGAATTCACATCCACAAAATTCAAATTAAAGACCTCTTTAAGAGCACTGTTTATTTATTTGCCTGTCTCCACCAGTTTCTATGATGTGAATCTGTGACCTAGCATAAAAACAGAGGTTAAAAAAACTAGCATAATGTAAAAGAAGGCATACCAGCTCTACATCATGAAGTTTGGACTTCAACTGCAAGTTTTCCTTCTCTAATTCATGCAGTTTATCACCACGAGCTCTTGCCATTGTTAGCTGTTCTTCTAGCATGGCCTTTGTTTCAATTAATATGATGTTGTCTTCTCTTAACTCCTAGGGAGGAAAAGCAACAGTGCTAATTTCTTTACATAACTAAATTTTCAAAGACCAGGTGACTTTTGTAAACTGACATTGCAGAAAAACAACAAAGAAATCTGAAATATTTCCCCGTTTCATAAAAAAGTTTTTACCTGATATTTTAATGGGAGATTATGCTATGTTTCATTATCTGTGTAATTAACACAAGTAAATCTAATACTTCTTATTGTTCTTTCCTGAATCTTAGATGTTTAATGGAGTTCCTTCTGCTTTATAGGAGGTGCACAAAAGACTCGAGACACAGAAGAGCAACTGTTCAACTTTAATTCAGCTGTTACAATACCATTTTATTAGCCGACACACTGTAGTCCCCAGCTTACAAATAGATTGAATTTATTTATTTTCAAGGGTTGTTATAGTATATTCAAAGCATGCTGGGGAGCACTATTCTTCAATATATACTGTGTCCATATCCCCATTTCAGCACACTTACATATAAACGTCTTTTTAATAAAGTTTCACTGAACCTCTCATGAACAGAATTTTAATGCACTGAAACAAGAGAAGTTGTTTTTTTACAGATCACTTAACACACACCCTGCCCTATCCTCAATAAACACATGCACATCAACTGCACAAGTGATGTCGCTTACCCATTACAGCTTTTGGATCTGATTTACTGAGTAAAAGTTTAACTTATTACTCTGCTGTAGCCATGGCATTAGAAACAAGTTAATTATACTGCACTCTGAACGTTCCTTGCAAAGCATCAAATGAAACTCTGCATTTGCGTATCTTATCTCCAGAAATATAAAATGCCCGAAGCATAAAATCTAGCCACGTATTTCTGGTCATGTTTTAAACAAATTTATTAAATCATGTTTTATTTCAAGTTATAATACCTCACTGATAGCTTTTATGCATGTTGATCGCCAGACAAGTCTTGAGTCAGGGACAGAATTTTCTATGGCGGGAATGTATCAGCATTTAAATGATTAAATGGATACAGAACAGATTTTTTTTCCCAGAGGAGTTACAACGGGGCAAGAGCAGCCTATTTGATTCTCTAAATAAATGTTCTTTTGTTTTTCTTTGCTTCTGTCCCTCCTCCCCCATCCCTTCCCTTGCTCCAATGAAATATGCAAAACCAGAAATGCGCACACAGGCAGGATGAGATGCTTATGGCTTGACAACTTTATTCCTGGACAACCACCTTCAAAATGTGAAGTCTCTGCTGACATCAGTGTCCATATCTGCTCTTTCAGACCACAACCATCCAAACCAAGTACATTCCTGCAAGATCACTATGCATGAGCAAATCACTTTCACTGCTTAATCAACAACTACCTTCTCATTTCAGGGGGTAGAATCAGCCTTAAGAGGCTCAGCTATTTTTCTTTTTCTCTTTTTCTTTTTTAAATAAGCACAAGCTGTGAGTCTCTAATAACAGCCACTACAGGGGGCATGATTTAATAGCTTTATATTGCAAGTATTGCTGCAATTTGACTGTAGATGGCATACTATGGAAAGTCTCCCTTATGCAGCACCACATTGCCACTGATCTTTCAGTGGGTCAGTTACCAACTTGCAAAATATGAGAAGAAAAATTTTCCCAGTACAGTAGCATTAATAGGACAAGTGTCTGAGTGCTTGTGAAGTGGTGCGACTACTGCGATTAAAATGCATGACTATGCAAGTAACTAAAACAATAACACTGAAGCACTAGTTTTATAGAACGGCCATTTTTGGCCAAGTCTGACCTAACCTGGTCACTTCAGGGTGGGCAAACTGAAAACTGAACACTGAATCAACACTGAACAGACGACAGACCAGAGTTAAGTACACGACACAACACACTGGGTGTCATGTGAGCTGTCAGAACACCTGTAATGAGACACCAACGTGACAAGAGTTTATTTTGCTAGATCATCATCACTCAATCGGGACCACAGCCCTAAGAAGCAAGGTAGTGTCTGACCTCAAAAATATGGCCTCAGAACTATGCCCAAAACTGCCTACCAAGCAGGAAATAGTTATTTTAGTGCCTCATGAAGAGTCAAGCTACCTGCCAAGTACATTCACATACCCAGGCTCTGCTACAAACCACACATCCTTGGAAGTGGCAATACATGGAAGACTGAAGCACTTTCCATCAAGCACCCAAGAGAGACACGGACATGTCAGTTCAAAGCAGTTCTGATGAAATCTCAAATTAATAACCTGGTGGAAATGCCTGCTATGGTGAGGTCAACATTGCTGACTGGTGTATCCATGATCTGAGGTTGTCTTAATATTGAGAAGTTCATTAAATTTCAATAATTACTTTATGGGAGCTTTGGAGAGTTACGTCTCCAGAGAGGTAACACTGACGCAACAAAAACATGCCAGCACATGCCAGAAGTCACTGGGATAACAGAGTTGATCTAAAAATGTGTCTGGCTACAAATCGCACTCATCAGACAACCAGCCCATAGTGGTCATGGGACAGTGGTACTTCCACTAGAATTAAGGTTTATTTTTAGTTTAATTAGCAAACCCACCAAAATTATTTTGTAACAATATGAGTTTATTTTTGAACCAACAGCAAAAATATTAGTTAGCTGTGGAATTTTTCTAAAAATATACTGTATCTTCTAGGCAAGGGATTAAAAAACTCCTTTGTTGTCACTTAAATTGTGATGGTTTAATACCCAACACATATAATTCTGCTTTTGTAATTTCTAAAATAAATTACATATTGTGGTTTGATCCTGTATCATTGTGCCTTGAAATAGCTTCAAGAATGCCCATTGTGTACTCATATGGTTACAATTAACTGTGGGAGTAAGTGGTTGCACAATCAGGGTGTGTTGCTACTGGAAAACATTTTCAGAAACTGAAGTAGCAATCAGATTATTTAAATCCGAAACTAGGGAATTTGCACGCATCCAGACCTAGTTATTAACAGAATTTAAACCCCTCCCTTCTGGCAGTTTAGAAGCAGCCCCTACTGAGCAATGACACAGTTAGCATCTTGCAACAATCAAACATTCTCTTGGACACACATATGAAAACATACAAGAGATGCTTTTGCTTTTTTTAATGTTCACAGAAATTCCTCCTGCCATCCTAAAGAGAAATGTGACTGCAGTGAGAAAGAGGAAGAATTGGCAAGGCAGACTCCCTGGCCTCAGAAAATAACCTGATCTCCTGGAGCAGCACAAGGTTCAATGGAGAGGAATGCTGGCGGGAAGCTTTACACTGAAGGGAAGCACTTCCTCGGAGGAAGCCCTGAATTAAGTCTGCTTTCTCCACATTCACATTTATGACCTCATTAAACCACTCCAGCAGGAAGGTCTCCAGAGCATATTTATCTCCATTTCCCTTAAATGATGGTCAAATTAAAATGTCATTTCTGAACACCTTTTTGAAGGCATACAGAGAAGGAAAACAACACACATGCCTAAAGGTGTTGCGTTCACGTAGAGAAAGACTTGGTTGTATTGCACTCCTGCAAAAGCTCCTTAAATGTCTTCCTGCCACCATCACTGATTTGTATTACATGCTTCCACAAACTACTTGTCAGCTTGCTCACTATTCTAAAAGCTTGTCATGGTATGATACACAGAGCACGTTCTCTATTTTTTGCTCAAACTACCAAATGTGCATGTGAACTACAAGAAGGAAAAGATTTTTAAATGCTCATTTAATAGCTTTCTGCATTGATGCGCAAAAGTAAGCCCACCTTTTCTTCTCACTTACTGATTTGGCAGTGCTTATTAACAACCCTGTCAAGACCCTATGAGCCTTGAGGTATCGCACATTACCATAGAAAAGTGGCTTATGCTGTACTTTACACACCTACCTTTTCATCGCTGTGCCTCTGTAAGATTTGTTCAGGTCTTAAGACTTAGACCTTAAGAAGCCAGCCACAACCAGTAAATGCCATGAGTTCAATCAGTACTGTACTGTCCAGTGGTAAAAATCTCTATCGCGTTACATCCCTGCACAAATCTTACAATTTGGAACTGTGAGCCTAACATTTTTCAAGGGAGTGGGAAGAATCTGAGCTGACATCGAACTGACTCCAGCCATTAACCCTTCTTTTGGAGGGGTGGAGGACTTGAGACAGATAACACTGAAAACAGAGGACCACAGAAAGTTGGATACTGGCTACTATGCACAGCCTTTGTGCTACTCCATGTCTATAAAAAAGATGAACAGTTCCCTGTGGAATGCTCTGAATATATTAGCATGAAACCAGTGGAGTTTGCCTGAGTGGAGTTTGCCTGATGCTGTCACTGCTCAATACTGGCAGTTCATGGTTGCGCCAAGACTTAATCAGTGACGGAAGAGGTAGGGTTGAGAATGCGAATCTCTCAGGCTATTCTAGACCACAGAGTAGTGTGCAGACAGCTGTGCAATGCAGCTGCATATTAGAAGAGCTCAGTCCCTACAGCAGTGACAACTTTTGCTAGAAGCTACAGTATGACCCAGAATTAGGGAAGTGCCATATCTACAAGTGCCATATCTATGGGAAATATTCTTTGTCCCACTACTGTATTTCAGGTATTCTCGGAGAGCCAACACTCATCTCTGACTTTCAAGACCTTCACCAGAAACTGGCGGGTGAGAGTGAGGAAAGTTAGCACAAATTTGAAATCGAAGTAGAGGTCTTTTTACTGAATGCTATATTACACAAGATTGGCATGCAGACAGCAGAGCAGGAAACTGCTGACTGTAGGACAAGCAAGGAGGCTGAGAACTCACAAACAAAAATAGCTACTTCTTTGATGTCAGGTGAAGACAAGACTAACAAAGTCTTCTCCTAGCTCCAGCTAAATTTTCTGACCAGCAGGTAGCAGCTTAGCAACTCTAGCACACAGCCGAAAGGAAAATGCCAGAACACCATACCGATAGCTCATGCACCAGGTTAATGCACGACTGATTTGCTAGCTTGAGGGAGGAAAACCGAGAGATACAGAGCTTCATACTTTCTTAAGTAAACTGGGAACTACTGAAAGGGAAGACAGGCTTTTGTATTCCATTACAGCTTAATAACCACCCATTTTAGTGAAACTATTCATAAGAAGCAGCAGCTAGCTGGCCCCTTAGGTTAAAGAGGGGAAAAAAAACCTCCTACAAAGTAGAATTTATAGAGCAGAAATAAAGTCTATGTTCTCAGCCAAAGGCCTGGCCAATGTGAGTTTCAACATCACTCTTCTATCTCAGACCTGGGATTTTATCTAATCATAGTGAGGCTGTCAATTACTGAACCTCCATGTGTTCAAGTTTGGATATTTATTTAACTTCAGCTGAAGTATAATGCATATGGATTATTGAGAGTTTAGGTGAGAATGGCTCAAAACTGAAAGGACAGACAAGAAGCAGAGTCTGACCTAAATTTAAGGTCAGCCATGCTTTGAACAATAAGTTTGTCTAGATGATCTTCGAAGTCCTTTCAAGCCTAAGTTAATTAATAACTCCAGGATGGGCATAGCTGCAAGTGACTAAGCTGAGTAACCAGCATTACTACTACTAGAACAAAGCTAGCCATTTCTCATTGACATACCCTACTCAGGGCAGTATATAAGATCCAGATTTTCTCTCATTTCTGCTACCAACGCAACAGTTGCAAAATGGTGTGGCAAGAACTTGAGGTCATGCTTAAAAATGCCCAGTCATTTTAACAACAGTTGCATCTGCTAAAAACCCCTAAGGAAAAACACCCAGACATTCACTTAACTAATTCATACATGATATTTAAAATGGTGGTTAAAGGAACAACTCAAACTATTTCCAAAGCTAGACTAAAGGTCTGGATTCTCTAGCAGAAGCATCCAGAAAAGGCCTGTACTGTTTAGCCAAATAATGCTGAACTAAGCAAAGTTTATTAAAACTAATGGGTATTATTTTTTAGTGTGCACCAAGTCTTTATTGCCACTGAAAGAAGTTTTAATGATGCTAAGTCAATAACTACGATGTATGTTACAAAATATATACATGCTCTGATGTTTTGCTACAGTCAGGTCAATGACAAATGACACATGAACGGGTACACAACAGAAGTCAAACATTAAGGTTTACTCAGTAAATCTTTCTCTCAATCTTCACTTGCCTCCATGCGAGCTTTGTAGAAATCCACATCATGAAGTTTCTCTTTGCACCGAACAAGTTCCATCTCAAGTCTCTCCACACGGTTTGCCTTCTCTCTCAGAGAGTCAAGCTCATCTCTGTATGCTCGGGCAGAGCGAGCATCTGAAGCCAGGTGAATATTCTGTGAGAAGTAAGGAATAAGCAGGGAGAAAAATCTTGGTTAATACTTCAAAGCATGTTCTTTAAACTTTATATTTATTTACTTGCTTATTTTATGCATAGGCAAATAGCATGCCCCTGGTTCAGTAGTAAGAGAATTCTCCTGTCTACAAGACAGAGATTCCTTGGCATGTTGGGATTCTGACATGTCTAAATGCCTGATGCTGCATAAGCTTCATGCATTACTAGGTTATTTGCAAGCTAAACAGATAAGACTGCTCTCACCAGTTAAGTGGAAAGCAGAGCATTGCCATATCACAGCCATAATCATCAGTTTGCTGGAGTAACCCGAATTCTTCATTAAAATATAGGTATAGTAGTGTTTTTAGCCTCACATTGAAAGAGGCTTTTTTAAATACGGAAGACTGTCACAGTAAAACAAGTCCATCTTACCTCTTGTTTTATTTTTTGCAGCTCTACAGTAAGCTGCTCAACTTCATGCTTAGAATCTACAAGCTGCTCAGACTTCTCTTCTCTGAAAAGGATTAGAAAAAATTTAGTAAGAATTTTTTTTTCCTGAGACAATATTGATTATATGGACACTACAAGGAATCTGGAAAGGAAGACAGAAATCTCCTAGCATATTCTGAACACAGAGCCTCTTTGCCATGACAGCTTCATAAAAGTGAGAAGTTTTTTTCTCACAATACATATAATGGGATTCAAGTTTGTAACTCTATTTTTATACAAAGTACCTCTGTTCAAACCTCTTTGGTGCTACTGCTGTCATAGCTAGCTTCACTAGCCTCTGCACCTCCCACTAATAACTAAAAAGCACAGCTGGCAGCCAGCATATTGAAGAAATATAAGGCACAAAAAGAAAAATGCAAGTAGCCATCACTGTGTCTGAACACCAGTTAAGAAAGAAGAAAGCTGGAACACCCATGGCAGCTTCCTACTGATGTGAATAAACATGTGAAAGATGTGAAGCTGAGAGCTCCCGTAGAGGCTAGCACAGAGAAGCCAACAGGCAACTATATTTTCAGGATGCACAGGACTTAATAGACAGGTCTCCCTAGAAGCACAAATCACTGGCAACTAACAGCTCCTGCCGGATTCTTCTCAATTTAGCCTTTGTGTCTGCCAGTTCAACTGCAAGGTGCTGCTTGTCTTCATTTGAAAGAGGGTTGGCTGGGTTTGGTGAAGAATCTGGACTTGGTACTTTCATGGGACTTGGTGGCTGCAGAGACTGCAGATAATCTCTCTCTTGAGTGAGATCTACAATGACCTGGAAACACAGAGAAGTATGTAGTGTCATGAGATAAACAGTATAATTATAAATTGTTTATCAATATCTAAAAATTATTTATAAATGTAGAAAATCATTAGCCTGGCATTATACAGAATCCAAGCAATAGCCAGGAGGCAAGTTTACACTATGCTCAGGTTACTAAAACATCCCCCTTCCAGCATTAAAGAAGCAGTCTATTTTGTTTAGAGAATCAATAAAAACCTGTAACAACTAACAGTTTTAGCTAACGCAATCACAGTCACAAGCATAACAGAAAATTAACAGGTTAAAAAAGGAGAGAGGCCACCTCCAGAGATCTGAAGGAAAAGGAACTGATAAGTTAACAACAGATAGGGCCTTCTTCACACAGAAAAAACCTAGAGAAGACACTGGATCCCACAATGGTACACACCAAGGGAGAGACAGAGAAATTCATCACTCAAAGATGAATGACTAAGCAGACATGCAGAGATGGAAATCTCAAAACAAACTACAACCTCAAATATTTTGGTCTCTCTACTTCATGGAGAGACCACCCCACTCCTCTTTACCAACTGTTTCACCACACTTTAGTGTTTACATGAGAAATCTTTCTACATATTTTTAGAGGTGTAGTAGAAAGGTGCAGAAGAAATAGAAACTCAGTGCACAAAGAGGACACAAGAGGAGGAATGGAGCCTGCATCTGCTGCTTCACATGAGCTCTGTGTGGGAGAGATAAGTCATCGTACTTCTGTGCATTCATCTCTCTCATCAATGAGCCTCTTGAGGTGTAAAACCATATTCCTGGAGAGAGACTCTAGTTCTTCTGGAGCCATATCTGGGAGCTCCAGCCACTGCAAGTCAAAGACATTCTCCTGGTTGTGAGTCACCTAGACAGAGGAACAAAAAAAAATGCCTTTCCACTAGTTGATTTGTAAATTTATTTGCTGTATATGCTGCATCCCACAGATTCTTCTATCGATCAATTAAAAAATGCATCACATTTCACCAAAACCAGCTTGTAAATAACAACTACCTTAATTGTTACACTACCCAGCATTTTCTGGCATTTAGGGTTTTTTTTTGCAATTAAGGCTGATTTTGTAAAGTGATCAGACACATATTATAATCAAAAGCACTTGTTCTTGCATAATAGAAGTATGCAACTGTCTCACTGTAGGCACTGAGGCAGTCACCAGAGGCATGTGAAGGGACTCATCCCACACTGAAGAGTTAGCCTGGTGTCTTGCTGAGAAGCTGCACTGCTTTCAAGAATTTGCAATTTGCAGCTGTTATAGCTGGAAGGAGCTGCCTTCAGCAGAGATGTCTCTGGTTGCTGTTGGCAGTATATCCTTCAACTGCTATCTTACCCAAACTAACTTCCTCTGAATCATTTAGCAGAAATGCCACACAAGTGTCTCAAGCTCAGTTAAATACTGTTCCTGCTTTTGCATAACAATGTGCTTAGTTCATCATGATATATATTTTTTAAGCAGAACTATTTAATTAAGTGTTAATAAAAAAGTTTTGGTTTTAGACTTTCACTATTTCTTCCTCAAATCTGGGCATACCAGGCTTTCTACACCTGCACACACTGACACTCAGCTGCAGCCGGTGCCCACTTGGGGCAAAGTGCAGGGGCCGTTTCCACGTGGCCCTCCTTTGGGTCTCCAAAGCAAGCTGACTCCTAACACCTACCTGTATTCCTTCGTTCTACAGAAACCTCAGAAGTCCAAGAATACCCATCATTGGATCAATTTTTCTTTCGAAACAGAATACACCTTTCAAGATTTGGAGACCACTGTTCAAAGCAAGCCACTGGGGAGCCTGGCTCTCACCTGCTACAAGACTTGGGACTAAGTGCCTACTCCATCGCTGCAAAGGGGCACGGCAGTTCCTATGCCATAAACACCTTTTGGAAATATTATGCATATGCTTTTACAACAATTCCTTCTACACAACCTATAACTGGCAAGTAAGGTATTTACCACTGCATCTCTTTAAAAGGCCACTGAGCCAAGTAATGTTCCCAGCACTGTCATCTTCATTTCATTGACAATGGTAACATATTCAATCTTTCTTTTTTTTTTTGGTGAAGTTCACAAATCCACTGTGAAATTCCAAGCATTAGTATTTCATAACAAAAAACCCCAACCCTATTAAGTCAAGGAAGGGAGAGAGAGATAAAAATTCAAAATAGACAGTACTGATAGTCCTACCTCCTGAATGTGTGACACAATGGCAGCTTGGGTTTCAATATCCAGTTGTTTTATTCTTTCAATAAACTCCTCTTTTCTTTCACACTGTTAAAAGAAAACACACCCTGAAATAGTGCTACATATTCTGAAACTTACTGCACCATTCCTCATTTAAATAATAATTTAAAAAATCCTACATTGCTAATGACAAAATGTTTAAGATCTACAGTCTGTCATTCTAGAAGGTATAATACTTCATTGCTCCATATGGAGCACGAATCAAGTCATGCACTGAATTATTTGAACTTTTTAGAGTCAGTACAATTAACATTAAGTTAGATGGCTGCTTTTGCTTTTTAAAAACAAGTTCAGCATGTGATGAGATCAAGAGGTGGGGCAACAGTCAGAGGAGATCATCAAAGCTTCATTAATGGAGCTGCACAAACACAAACCTATGCTTACATTGCATCATTTAACCTGTCTGCTTCACTGTTTGTGTTTTGTTTGGTTTTGGAAATGAAAACAGATGCATCATTTCAGGTACTATTCACATTAATGCATAATGCTGCTTGTTAGATTAAATCAACACGCACTTTAGATAAAAAATGGGTTGGGAATCATTTTGGATAAAAATGAGTGACATCTCAAACAAACAGATTTTAGTAAATCTTTAACTTCAGGCTTTAAAAGAGGCAGACATCAGCTATCTGTATATCTGTGTACATTAACATTATTGCCTTCTTGAACTCTGCATTGTGGGGAACTTAAGCATTAAAGCTTTTTAAAATCATTCACAGTATCTTTTGGGGGCCCAATCCTCAGCTCAACTATTCCTTTCACTGGAAAGAACCTCAGACCCTAAGTCAGGACTGAGGATGCACCGCAGCTTGCCACATCAGACCTTTATTCTTTGTGCTGCAATGCAACACTGAGATGTTTCAGAGCAGCTGTATGTAGACAGCTTTACCCTGACATAATCGACTTGACATAGTTGAGTGGAGAAAGTGTCCTAAGGCACGACAAAAACACTAGACAGACCTACAAACAAGGTCAATTATAAGCAAAGGCTAGCCTGTAGCGCATCTATTGTTTACCACCACAGAGATTTGGTGGGCAGAACACTGATTTCTTTATCTGGCAACTGCCATGCATTTCTGGGGAGTTTCCCATATACATCGCTTGTCTGTTTATTTTAACAAATGCCAAATAAAAATCCTCACACGAATATACAAACTATCTATTCATTTTGGATTTTCTACACGTAATATTCAAACAAAACATTATACAAATAAAATCAGGATTCATTAAACAAATGTTTAGACCATCTTATTTGTTGTGCATTAATATATGCTGTTACAGTTTGTACTTTTAAATGGTGAGAAAATAAACCAGTAAGAATGCTGATATCAAGAACACTGCTCAAAGCTTATCTCTTCCCACTCTGTTATCAAAGTGGACTACCTAATTGCAAGTGTACACATCCGATGGCTGACTAAGCACTGCAACAAACTGAGGCCACTGCTACCACAAAGTGTGCTTCTTTTCCACTGCTTTTCTTTCATTCACCTATTGAGTCTTCTCATAGTTTCACCTCACAAGCTGTCTTGAGCTGCAGATCTGTTCATGCAGCACTTATATTTGGGTGGATTTTTCAGTGCAGAAAAAAAATAACAGATTTAAAAAAAAGTCTTATTTTTCAAGTCTTTAATGAATGTTCACCTGCACAGCACATCCCAGAACCAACAACAGGAGCTTCTTAATTTCATCCATACTTTTACCTAGAGAAGAACAAAAGGAATCAGTTCATACATGCAACAAATGAAGTACTTGCAAGTGATCCTCTCCAAAATATCTGTTGAAAAGAATAAGTGCCTGAACAATATGCATGTGCCCATTATAAAGTTATCATACTCTCCACGTAACGATACAACTCTTTTGGGTTATTTTAAAATCCCAAATCCAGCCCCATGTGTTATCCTTGCCTATATTTTCTAAGACTTTTCTGACCAATGCAGGGGCAGCGGGGGGTGGGGGGAATCCTTTAAATAGTTCAATGCACACGCCCAATGTCTGTCCCTTGGTTTGTGATTAACAAGGGTGCAAAAAAACCCACCAAAACCAAACAAAAACCACCCTAGGCAGAAGTGAAGGAGGTTTACCCTCAAAGAAAGAGCTTGTCCTGAATTCTCTGTCTGTAAAACAGTTGCCACTCAGACTTCCCAAAGCTGAATGCCATTCTGTGCACAGAAATTCTCTCTCAAATTCTGCCTCTGTTTTGCATCAAAGCCTATTCACACTTTGAAGCGCAAACCCCGTGTGCTAAGAGGGATAAAAAAAATGAGTGATGTAGAAGGGAGAATATGCAGCTAACCATATGTTTGGGGAGCCGCGGGGCGGGGAGACACATGCAGTTTGTCACTGCAGGGAATCCTGCTGCAACCAACTGCCCTGCCCACTGCTGCCTAAGGTTAGGAGAGAGAAAGCCACACAAGGGGAATCAGCGTGGCTTTGAGCCAACTCCAGGTCTTGTTTGAACAAAATTAATGTGGGGACTTTGGGGTGGTAAAAGAAAATTAAATATCAAAGACGGACAAAGGGAGATGGAACGCAAGGAGCTTCCATGAGGAAATGAAAAATCATTACGGAGCTAGGTTCAGGAGAAGCCTGAACTCATCCACACTGGGGGAAGACAGAGAGAGAAATAGGCCACATATAGTTTTCTCTCATCCCTATACACCCGCACGCTTCCTGACACAGCGTGGGTAACTGTGGAATGAACGCTTTCATTTTATACCCTGCTTTACTCGGGTGTTCAATTGCTCCAACAACTGAACAGGCGATAATAATTTCTGAGTATAACTATGATCCTCCACTAACACCATGCCCTTGTAAGGCTGCACTGGCAGCAAGTTAGAGGCATGTGCAGAACCCAGGGCTGGGAACCAGTTAAACTGACTCATCAATTAAGCCGCCACAGATGCACAAAGGCACACTGACCTAAATTGCCATGGGGGTTACTTCCATTCTGAGAATCTTGCAAGCCGGCGCAGCCGCAAGCAGACAGCTTAGGAAATAATTTGTTTTCTGATTTCCTGATTTTAGGGCACACAAATGCCCTAAATCAGTCTTTAAACGTACCTTACTTGTTAAGCAATTTTTCAGAAACTTTTAGGAATACTGATCTTTAAAATGTTTCTAGAATGCCTATTAAAATCATCAGTATGCTGTACGAATCAACACCAGAATTCTCAATATCCAAGTCCCACATTATTTAACAGTAAGATATTTCAAGCAGGGAATCTTCTCTTCTAAAGCAGGGGGGTTGGAACTAGATCATCTTTAAAGTCCCTTCCAACCCAAACTATTCTATGATTCTATATTTAAGACATGCAAGTTCACATTTCACCCTGACAATACAATACTTTTTATTTCTCTGCAGTATATTTAAAAACTGTTTCTGAAAGATGTACATTCTTACTCTTCTCCCTATACCTAGCAGCACACATGGCTTGCTCTTTTCTGAAAAATTAAATGAAATACATGAATAACATTTCAGCCTCTGAAAGTCTGATTGTTCTGCGTGATACTGAATAATGCAACCTTAAATGTAGACAGTGTCACAAAAATAACCCTCATCAACATCAAAAGAAGCCCACGGAGGTACTTAGTTGGGTCAGAATACATCTTTTCATGAAAGAGAGTTCACGTTAGAGTTTTAGCAAAGGTTTCATTCTGCACCAGCTCCAGAGCAGATCCAGACCAGAGATCAAATTCAGAGCATGCCTGTGGAACACGAGAGCAAGTTGCTAAGTTACGGAGAGCAAGTGACCTGAGTGCGTGTCTGTCATTCTTCCAAACTTACTCAGGAAAAGACATCTCCATGAGAGACTGACAGAGCACCCACTAGACTGCTCACTCGGGAACATACCAGAGAGGTGCTCCAAGTCTTGCATGCTCTCGGCACATCCATCTGTTGACCAACCCATGCACCATGGCATCACGGCTATCCCCAGGGTGAGCCTAGTGGCTTGAAATCACTCATTTTAGAAAAATTCAGGGTTACCTTCTAACAGCAAGAGCATCTATACCATCCTAAAGACATGTGAGCTACTTAAGCCATTCAAACCACACTCTGCTTCTCTCCACCAAAGGTGGGAAGCTATGCTGTTCTCTCCATGAGATAACAGATGGGCATCGGTGATGCTGCATGACCCTGTGAGGTGAAACACTCTCAGCTATTACTGCAGGGTAATTAAGCAAGGTCACCCCTATTCTCCCACCAAGGACTGACCTTGCTTGAGAAGATTACTTTGAGACCTTGTCCCTACTCAACTCCTCCTCCATCAGGAAGAGATGCTGAGGCAGACAGGGCAAGCCTCTTTGGCAGGGAAGGCCAAGCAAGAGTTTACCAAAAGGAGTGAGAAATTCGAAGACTCAAGGTAATCATGACTTTAGTTCGCTACTGTTTTAAAGATAACATTTGGCAGTTTGCTTTCCCCACTGGTAGCTTTCACAGAAAACTTAGGTCTCAGGATTTTTCCAAGATTTCTTTAAAAATAAATTAGTTTATGCTTGAAGACATGCTATGTGTGTGTAACGTAAACAAGACTGTACTACCCATTAGAAACACTTTAAAGGTTGAAAGGACTACTTCACAGATCTACTCTGTCAGCCACAGGAGTGCTTCAGAAGATCATGCATGACTTTTAAAGAGTTCAATTCCTCGGGCTTTCATTCAGAAGTTGTTTCCCATGGTGTGGAGAACGCTTGTTGTCATCAAAGGCACTACAAGATCACTCATACTCGAGCTAGTTTTGAACAACATTTTAAAGCCTCACAGAATAACATTGTTTATAGGAGACATTCAGTAAATATAGGGTATGAGTATGAAAAAAAACCTCTCCACCAATCTAAAGTGTTTTAAATAGCCTTCATCTAAGCCTCACGTGACCCAGGAAGGGATTAATTACCCCTCTCCCTTTCCATCTCACCCACTGAAGAGCTGAGATACCACACACTTAAGTGGAGTGCCCAAGGTTAGTAAGTAAATTGGAAGCACATCTAGGATTATTACAGAGCAGAGCAGCTAAGTTCTACACTCAGAACAGTGCATTTATCCTGTAACGCATGCTGAACAAAAGCAAGCTATCTTTATCCCTAGTCATGCCTCCCGAACACTGAATGATTCTGTGGTGCTTTTCAAAGGCCTTGATTTGTGCTATTCTAATAAGGTGGTGAAGTTCCTTGTGCACTGCATAAGCAAGAATGTGCAGGCTTCCCTATGCTGGCTCATTGGGATGACACAAGTCCTTCCTAGACAGCTGGGAATGAAGTCTGCTGGGTCCACCCAGGCTTATTAGCTGACCTTAGCAAGACAGTGTCCTCCTACGACCCAGGATGCATATGCTTAGGTTTGGGGCAGCTCCTGGCAGACAGGTATCCACAAGCTGAAACAAATGGACAAGATTCAACCTAGCACTTACAGAAAGGTGCTAATTCAAAAAAACTCTTTTCTTTTATAGCTTTCTGAAAATTCCAGGGCAGCTGCTCCCAGCCCACGTGTTTGTGCCTGCAAGGGAGCCAGCCACCTGGGGGATTTGCAGAAAGACCATCTGCTCCCAACCCTGAGAGAGGGCCAGCGGGTTTTCTGTAAAAATAAAGGGAGGGAAAGCCCGAGCACCACCTGTGCATCCCGGGAGCTTCCCTGTGCCAGAGCCAGGAGACCCCTCTGCTGTCATAGGGGATGGAGGGCGGGAAACAGATGGCAGGACTCAAGGAGAAGGCAGGCAGAGGGATTAGGAGACACAACAACAGAAAAAGGAGGATCAAGGTACAGAGAGAAAACAATCAATGAAAAAAAAAATGAGAGGGAGGATAGGAAAAATGTCAGAGAAAATGGAAATAAGGAAGCCCAAGCACATGAGGGTTTGAACTTGTGATGCTTCTTTCTGCACATTTCTACCTTGACCCTCCTCCAGCCAAGAAGAGGGAGCCTCAATGCATGCAATGCCACACGTGGAAGTTTGTGGATGTGCAGAGAAAATGGGAAGGGGTGGAACACACAAGATCGATTTTTCCCAGCTGTAGCGACATCCTGAGTGAAAAAAGCTTGAATGCTAAATTTACACTACCGAGGCACTGTCTTGTTATTAACTTTATATTTTATGGACCTTTGTGCCTCTAGAGGATAGTGAAACAAAATCAGGAAGGAAACCAGACATGAAAAAATACCTCAGTGAGAGCAAACATCTTTTATGATCTAAATGAAAAGCAGTTTCTATGGACATGTATTAACAGGGACTTTGGGCACTCTCATTCACAAACTTAACATGTAATTTGAAAAGGGGATCGAAATAGCAAAGTTTTTTGAAGAGACAGAAATGGCCCAACTTCAGGTAAATAAAAGCTCATTTCCATTTTTGGTCCAAAATAAGGTAAAATTCATCCATCCCCAGGCCAAATTAACTATGACTGTTTCAGAGAATTGATTGCCATTAGTTTCCAAGTACACTCACTAGCTGTGTTAAACTAAGCATATCTAGAAACTAAGAAATTAAACAATGCCTCTAAGTAGAGGTTTAGAATCAGTTCTTTACACTGATATTCCTTGTGCAAGCACATGAATGAGTGGCCATTTATAAGGCACGTTAAAACCAGAGGGAATTATAAAAGGTGACTGCAGTGATGTATATTGATGACAATCGCTGATGATTCTCATACTGAGCACAGAGGGATTTGTAGTGCAGCAACTAATTGAAAAACCTGCTTGACAAGAAAAAACATGGAGGAAGACAAAAGCAGAGACAAAAAGTAACAGTAGTAGCTGTCTATTGTATGGTGCAGTGAAGAGAATAAATCCTGTAACATCAGCTGTGTTGTTCTGCAAGTCAGATTCCTGGGAAAAATTTCTAAATCCTTGAATTAATCTTTCAAGTTTCTTTTCAGCTCCTCAAATTCTAGAAAACAGTCAGAGCTTTCATCTTCTTATAAATATTTTTGCGACTTTTACGCTCATGGCCAAACTAACTGAAGTTGGCATAATTGCCACAGCCTGGAAAAAAATTATGTAGAGGACTTGAAAGCAAGTAAAGCTCCTAAACCCAGCAGACACGTGACTTCTCCTATGCAAAAGCCCAACTGCTACTGCAATTTTAGTGGCAGCAGCTCTTTTTTTCCAATAGTCTCATGTTCAAAGCAGAGCAGCAGAAGGCCTTGATACTCCCAAACACTAATAGCTAAACACCAGCTAAATAGTAAGAACAGCATTCTCAAATTATAACCTGAACAGCGTTAATGCTAATACATGTAACACCACTTTTGGCTGTGATTTAGAAGGAAAACCCCAAAATCTGCAGACAGCACTGGTGAGCAGACAGCACTGGTGAACAGACAGCTGTGACAAACATGCACAGCTAAACATCACAAGCCTTGTTACAAGGAATAAGTCACTGAAATTGTTACACAGTGAATCACATCAAATGATATAACAGCTCTCTGGTCTTGGACTTATGGAGTCAATACAGTCTTCAGGAGCCTTCCCAGCTCAAACTGTACAAAGCAACATTGCATTTGTTCCAGGAATGTGATCGTGGGATCAATTTTTCGTTCTCTGGCCAAGAGGAACCTTTGTTTTTCAGAGAGCTTACCTACAAGCAAAACTGGAATTTCATCACTGCTTCAGATCCACCCGAGCCCTGCAGTCTACCTGCACCTTGGTCTCCAGCTCCAAGTGCTCCTCACATTGCCCAGTACTGTCCCTGCAGATGCCCTCTTCACAACACTCCTCCTTCCCTCTCAGTCTCTGTTGTGGACTGGATCACAGACACAGAGCAAGAGAAGGTTGATCTTCTACCGTTCTTGCCACTGTTAAACACTACCCTCAAATAACCATCCCCATCATTTCTTCTCCCCATTGCCATTACCAATCTCTTCTCTCTCTGTCAGCTTTCTCTGGGGTTTCTCTGTATTCAAGCCAGAAGCAACGCTTCCCATGCTGATGACTGCTTTGTCCTCATATCTCTATTCAACCTGTATCCCTCTTTTGGACCTCTCACTGACAGAGAGAATGCTCTCATTTCACTTGTTTTTTCCCTCCCAAGCACCCCTGCCCTCCTCTTGCTCCTCTCTGAAAGATATTCAGTGACAAGGACATCAACCTGACAATCACCCAATCATTGTCCAACCACACTGCTCACCACAGCCTATTCCTTCGTTCACCTTTTTGTGCTGGTTTTTACTAACAACTTCTCAGCCTTCTCCTCTGTTTCCTCTTCCTGAGCTTTCTGTCAGCCCTCAGATGGGTTCCACTTCCCAAAGGAAGTTCTAGTTCTCCACTTCTCTAACCATTTCATCAGCACATTTTCCCAGTGATCATCTATCTAAGGGTTAGATTAAGACAAACTTCTCTCAAAATCCTATCCCACAGACACTCTCCTCCTTGAATACATTCTTTGGAGCAAGTACAGCCCAAGCCTTTCGTTGCTCACCACCTTCCTTTGTAGTGTCTAACCTAGGACTGGTTCTCAAAACCATTATATAGTACAGCTAAAGAAGAATTTCACATTTTTTTTATACACACAGACCCCATCGATTTTAGACATCCAGAAGTTACATTTTTGCATTTGTTATCCTCTCTTCCCATGTTCTGGATAATGGCAAAAATAAATCAGCAATGGACAAAATGTTTTGGGGTTTTTTTAAAGTATGGTATTTTAAAAAACAACCAAACAAAATCAAACCACCACATTTTAAAAGGTGTCAGAAAGTGAAGCAAAGTTTCTGGTTGTAATTAAAGGAGTTGGAAGATGGAAACACATGGATGACCAATATCCTTCCTATGAGAAACACACCAGGAACTTCAAAGAAAGAGAGATTTAAGGTGCTGACAAGAATCAGCAAGTTAATAATGGGAAATTACAGCTAAATGCAGGACAGCTTTCAAGTGTGCAGCTTCCCCAGGAACCAACACTATGGTTACTGCACTGTGAGCCTCCTGCCAGCTGTCGCTCAGAAATGGCCATGACAAGAAACCAGCCAGCTTTTTCCATTGACACTTAGCCAGCACAGACATTGCCCTGTTGGCCCAGACATCTCTCTTCACTAGCACGCTTCATCCTAGCAGCCCACGCTCTGCCTGTTGCCCACATGACCAAGAAAAGCAACAACTCATATTTCTATTTTCTTCTTTAGCTGTAACAGTAGTCAGTCTGTACAGGAGAATCAAGACTGGCATTGTAGACTTAAATTTGCTTGCTGAAGAAGTGGATGCCTTACCCTCAGCCTGATTTTACTGTAGAAGTGCCAAGATTGAGTTTCAGTGATCCAACGTCTGAGAGTTAATATTCTTTTCCGATATAAACCCTTTTTTGCACATACACTAACTACCACTGCTAAGAGCAGCAAAATAAAATCTTCTGCAAGCTTTCTGCCATTTGTTTGTTCTGGAGATGCCAATTACTGTGTCATTCCCCAACACCACTAACAGGGTTCACACAGGTTTCCTTCTTTGGTAAAAACAAATACATTGTCTTTGGCACTGACATGGGGCTAAGGCAGAGACAGAATGTGCGGGGTGGGGGGGTGGGGGTGGAAGTAAAAGCCACAGCAACAAAACCTTTCATTTCAGAAACATGGTTCTAAGGAGAAGTCAACTTCATTTCCAGGATAAACAGGTTTCATTTTGTCTCACCAAAGGCACTGGGCTCTGGACATGAGCTCATTAGCCTCCAAGTCACTTGTGATGTGGTACCTTACATGACAGATGTCTTGCCTAGGCAACATGGACAGATGTTTTTCTCCTTGTACATTATCTTCCTCACTTTTTCCGATTTCTTTTATATTTATTTTTCTCTCCATCCTCACATATTTTTCTTCCCACGCTTCATTTACAACAGTTCCTTCACACTTTAGTGCAATTCTGTAAGATTTTTCGGGTATGTACATATTGTCACAACAGAACTGATTATACAGGCACACGGGACAGAAAACCTGGAGGACAAACAATTCTCCTATGGCAGACTGTATCCTGGATCACTTGCAGCAAGGAATGAAGAGACATGACTTTCAAGCAAATAACTGCTGCTCTGGCTTTGGCATGAACTATTACACGTGCATGTGTATGACGTGCAAACACACATATATTAAATATTGTATCTGTATATAAAGGACATATTGAACTGTGATACTCAGAGGTACTCGAACATTTGTAGTTTGGCTACAAATGCTTTTAAATAAACTATATGCAAGTTCATTACTTAAGAAAAAAATATACAAGTTTTATTTAGCATTTTAGAGGGTGAAGAACCCCACAAACTACTCACCAGAAAGAGGATCTTTGCCAATCATCAAAACATTTGGTAAATTCATCACAATCAGCTGCTGGAGGACCTCCTAAACAAAAGAGAACAACAGGCAAAGTTCTGTGTGAAGGAATTCCAATCAATCACACCACGAGGAATACAGAGCTCCATCGATTACAAAGCTTTTAACATACAGGCAGGTCAGAGGTCACAAGAGGAAGCCCCAGTTGAGAGAGAAACCACTATTTGAAGATGGCATCAAGTTGCACAGCTAACATGCACTAATCGCTTTTTTTAACAATGGCTAATATAGAACTTAAAAGTCTCATGGCACTAATCAGGATAAATGCGTGGCGATGCCGGGCACACCCATCAATCATGACTTTACTCCAGGCATGACCCGTATTCATTTGATGTTCAACATACACCCTGGAACATGACAGCAGCTGTATAAATGCAGCTGGTTCATCAAAGGTAACTAAGCCATTCTGTGAAGTCCGAGTAATTAAAATAATTGGTCAAATTATTTCATGGGTTTGAGATTTTATTGATGGGCTGGGGAAGTGGGTGTGGGGGCAAAGTACTGAACACGGATCTAGCACTGCTCAGAGAAACCCGATTTAAAGTTCTAGATTTGTTTGCATTTTTTTAAAATGGAGAATAAAACAGATTGAAGTATGTAATGAACCTCATTCAAAAGTCTTTGTTTTCAGGGAGATGAGGGAAGAGAGTTGATCAGGTTCAGCATTTAAACGTCAACTGCCTGCAGCTACTCTGAAATGACAGAATGGGCTTAGGAGGCTGGGAAAAAGCTCAAAGGTGGACCAATAAATACATTGCAAAGGAGACTCTGCATGGTAATACATTCAGCTATGCACCGCAGTAACATACAGAGCAAAACAGTACGGTTGTTAGTTTGAACCTGCAGTCACCAGCACTCACTTGTGATGATCTGAAAAAAAAACATTTTGCAGTCCAGTATTTACTGCACATAAGAAGCCTGGGAGGAAAGTGATTGTGTAATTAAAGCACTGTGCTGGTGTTCAGGAAACAAAAGGTTCACACATACAGCTCTACCAAATGTTTGGCAGGTGCCTTTTCCCTGCTTGTCTCTGTTTCCCAGCCCAGCTCTAGGCCACTGGGAGGGCACAGCATTGATACTTGCAGCACATTCAGAGCAGGAAGGGAAAGCACTGCAGTTTCCTGAAACAATCACCCATTCACCCAAACACTTCCCCTTCCAAGTCACCCCATTGTCACTTCTCTGCTTTCAAAGTTACCACAGGAGGAAAATGAAGTCCGATTGAAAGAGGAAATATTTCAGTGAGCCTGCAGCATTTGATAAGAAAGCAGGATGGATAACCTAAAAAAATGTTTTGAATTTAACACATCTTTTCCCCCCCCCCCCCCCCGATCTATATCCAGAAAATACTCCTCAGCAGTTTCTCTTTTGGATAAAGCAGAAATATCTCAGTGTCACAGCCGATGGGGTTTTGGTGCTGTTAAGAAAGAAGGCTCTACAGACCTTTACACAATGTGAAGTTATAGGCTGATGCGGACCAAAGATCGTTGAGTCATTAGCTGAACACATTTTATAGTCTGTGCATCCGAGACACGTTAAACAAAAGTTCGTTAGCACCTGTTCCCAAACAGGTGCAAAACCTATTGGATTTAACAGCAAATGGCTGCACCGCAACATCTCCTATGACAATACAGCCTGGCACTGAGGCTTTAAACAAGAATTCAGCATTTGCATATACTGAAGTACTGAGCTTTAACCAGTGATTTCCATGGCAAGAAAGAGAAAGAATTGTGCTTCCAGTCACTCAGCATGTGGAGCAGCACTGAGGCAGGAATGCATAAAGAATTTGTGTTGTCTTTGTGTAATCATCAGATTGCTGGCTATTTAACTGGCAGACACAAAAGACATTACAGCTAACCTTCATGCTGTTAGCATTCCCACCAGCTCCTTCTGCAAAATTATTTGAGTATACCACCCAACATAACCATGACTGAATGCCCTCCTGCCTGTTTGAACTTAGTATTTTCTGGCAAGAATCTGAAAGTCACTGAATACAAGCAGAAATGGCCCAGGGCCTGTGAAGAGTGATTTCTTAATTTGGATTGAAAGATTTAAATTGTTGCAAGAGATGATACTCTGACCTGTTTATTTTTAAAATAAATTATTTAAACAGATAACTATCTTTACTGTCCTAAATGTTCTCTACCTTCAGATTAGTGCTTGTGATTATCATTCCAAACTGTAATGCAGTGCAGCTCACCACTAGATCTCAACACTTCATAAAGGAAGGTCAATGTCATTGCCCTCCTTTTTCAAAACAAGGCAAGTGAGTCACAGCAAAAGTTACTTCAGTTTAATAAACTATCTGCTGTTAATAGAGATGTACCGATAAACCACCCACTTGCACAGCTGCAAGTGCGAAATAAAACATGTTAACTGAAAGCTCTTACACTGCCGCTAGGGAATTTAGCTCAGATTTTTCTCAGGCTAAAAACACAGAACTGATAAAGCTCAGCTGATACCCAGTGACTGATTCAGTAGCAGAGATAATGTGACCGTGTCTCAGATCCATTGCTTAAAATGCCACATTTGGAAATACAACCAAAGCACTTTCACCTAGCAGCAAATAAGGAATTTTTCAATTTCTATCCACTCATCAATATTTTCTTGTTTTCTTTAACTGAAGCAGGAACAACACAGGTTTACAGCAAAATGCTGTGCCACAGTCTGACTTTTGTGTTCCCCTCATGTTTTACCATTCCACCCAAAAGACCCTGTGAAACTTGGGCTTCAGGCAGGGAGCTGTGCTGCTAGAGGCTGTGAATTGGCACGGAGGACCAAAAAAGCTCTGCACACCTGACCATCTTCCAGAGCACAGCTACACCGAAACCCTGGGTTAATCTGGACACACTGCTGAATAACAGCCAAAGAAATGGTAGATAAAATCCATTGTTTACCCTCAAGGGCACTAAGTTATAGTATTAAATAAAAAGATGCTGTGGTTGAAACCAAATATAGCTGTGAGACACGGCAGAGGAGGCAGAGATAGCACGTATGGGTCCTTCTGCCCCAGATGAGCAGCATAGCTAGGGACAGCGCGCCCAGCCAGGAGCTGCTGGAGAGCAAAGTAGGCTTTCAAACATTAAGTAGCCCACAAATCCCCACAGTACTCTGGAAATCAACTGTACAAGCAAAAATCTAATTCCTCTTGTGAGAAACCTTTTAATCATTTTTACAGCACCACTAAAGCTAGCTTAAAACAGTAAAGGTTACAGCAACAACCTACACTAATGATTTCCCTGATCATTAGAACAATTAGGGTCTAAGCTGCCAGCTTTACAAGGAGACCATTAACTTGGAGGCCAGCTACTGCGAGTCAGGAATCGCCCCCCATCAGACTACCATTTGCTTGTTTTTTTAAAAATTGTTGCTAATTACATTTCCATGACAAAAAATAATGTTGGTATCAGAAGTGTTATTTAAGGAATCCAATGCAAAACAAATCCCTGTCAGGCCCTAGCGCAGCATCTGTAGGTGTCCAAAATGCTTCTGTGCCAAAGACCAGGATATTTTAAGCTTGAAGAGATTTGTCCAAAATCTCAGCTCATTTGAGAGCCGTGATGGTTGCATGAATGGATACTTCCAGGTGGCAGGTCAATGCTACTATCTCAGGACGTAAACATCCTGAGATAGTAATCTTAACACTGCTTGAGCCAGACCTCCAAACTCAGTAGACGGAACCCACAAAAGTTTCAGTGTGCAGTTACGGTGACCTTGTATTGAGAGGGATGGTTTTCTAAGGGAAGGTCAGATTTAGTGTTCAGCCCTCGCTTGCTCCCAACGCTACGCATGCCTGCAGAGGGGCAGAACGCAAAGCAGGCTGAGACAACCAGCAGATCTTACAACAAGAAGGATACTACCTCAGCCAGAGGCAAGTTTTGCTGAAAGCAGTGAGGCACTCCAAGACTGGTACTCCAGGGATTAAAAAATATTATAAGTTACCTAGAAATCATGAGGTTAAATATAAATAAATAAACACTTTGTTCTCATTGACACCCTTCTGGTATCCAAGCCCTTGCTGCACACTTCCTTCACATTTGCAGGCTCTCTGCAATCACTTTGCTATGAAAGCGCTTAAATAAAAGAATAAATAAATAATAATTTAAAAAGCCAAATTCCCTCACATTGATCCTGGAATTCAAAGCCTTTAGGAAAAATTAACATATCTACGAGGTTCAGGATAAAATTCTAAGCACCAAGTTAAGTACTTTAGGCTTATTAAAAGCATTTTCATGCCCTCCATCTAAAAGTTTCTAATCAGTTTCTGGAGCGCTGAGGCATGTTTTCCCTACTCTTTCTATCCCTCTAAGATCACACACACCGGATGTTTGCTCTCTGCCTTGGATCATCAGAAGAGATGCAGTGGTAGCTCTCACACTCAAATCACCATGGTCACATATTAACATTTTATTTACCTGTAACAGGGTAAGTGGGCCCCTTGTAATTTTGTAGGAACTAAGTCTCCTTGGCTCATACTGTACTACAATACACATTTGCTTCTTAAACATACATATGCAACAGCATGGAATAAAACAGTTTTAAGGTATTATTCTTGGCTGCATTTAAATGCCCATGCAAGTGTGCAAATGGCTCTTGCAAAGAATGCAGTGCTAGGAAAGAAGTAGGTAAAATTGTCCTTTCCATGGCTGAGAGAGCAGGCAAACGCAACATCTACACAAAACCTTTCCCCTGCACGGCAGTGGAGCACAGCATTAATGTAGAGTAACCGCTAGCTTCCCATCCAGAATTAAATTAACCTCTGTCTGCATCCTAAACAAGGAGGGAGTACTAAATAAATCATGTAAGAGTGGCCACAGTCTACTGGCCGCTGTAATTCAATGCTCCAGCCAAGCAATTCCACTTAAGTATATTGCTTGCCTATAAAATGCTAATTGCCCAGCTGACTGGAAGCCAAATGGTGCTTTCCTACTTAAAATGCCCATGAGGAGTAATCATCTTCACCTTTGTTTATACCAGCAAGGGCAAACACTACCTAGGCCAGGGAATCTGTCCTACATTTCAGCTGCAACTCAGGCAGAGGAAATTCAGCAGTCCTATTCATGCAGCACAGCCAACATTTCCCTCCGGTAACACCTCAGCGTGGATCTGATCTCACAAACATCCTTGGAGTGGAAAACATTTGGTGAAGGAGACAATATATGCTTAGATGAGGTCCCAGCCAGAGTCAGTGCTCAGAGACACAGCAGTGGCCATCCGCACCAGCTCAGGGCCTCTCAGCAGCACTAAGCTTTGCTCCTACAAAGCTCAAGGTCCCTTTGGATGCTACCACAAAGACAGGCTCCAAGCTGTGTTTCCCAGGCAAGGTGCACTCCAAGCCCAAGGGACAACTGAAAAGCTTTTCTGCAATCAGAACTCTAAGGAAGAGTGAATACTCAGGCTAACAAACAAGTTTTAACATTAAAAAAATATTTTGAAAAGCAAATTGAGACAAAGGTTGCTTTTTAAACCCTGTTTTTTCAAAGTTTCCAGTTTTGTTTTAATATAATGATGAAAACAAGTTATTCTCCAGCCTACAACAAGGAGGTTACGTTTTAAAAGAAAAGGTATTCGCCTTCCAAGGTATAAAAACTTCTTTTAACTTTTTTTTTTTCAAATTTAATTCAGTTATAATTATCTGAGGAGTTATTCATTGTGTCAGGGAAATAATTTGTAGCAATACTCTGTAAACTGTTTGACAGGGTCCCACCAAAGATTAAACAAGATGAAACAAGTTCTTGCAGGGGAATGAGGAGGAAGTGAAACAAAGAAATCTGTTACTGAGATGTTTTCCACGTATATCTTACCATGTGAGCATTCCTGATGAGACTATGCATGTGACTCAGTGCTCACCATTTCCCTGTCAACACATTATATACATGACAAAGTTTGATTAAGAACTTTGCTCATCTCTGTAACAATTGCATTTGTTATGTGACAGACTAGAGGATTAGCTGTCTTTAAAGGGATTTTTTTTTCTGAAAACCAGCAAATTACAAAGCATGCTTGTAAAGATCCTTCAAGTGGAAACTCAAAAGCCACTAAAATAACTGTTGCCTCATCTGCTGAAAATAATCAGTTCTGACAATCATAGACTGGAATCTCAGTAGGAGGGGACGTGAAGGAATCGTACCTAGTCTTAACCGCGCTCAGCCTGTACGGGTGAAGATAACCCACCAAATGACCAAGACATACTCACTGCAGAAGTATACCATAACAAAAAAAAAAACAATCAACAAATCCACACATACGCGAATTGAATGGCACATGGGTATTATATTAAAAAATAGACAGGACCCAGGCACAATAATCCACTCAATTCATTGTTATGGCTCAGGTTTTGTTATTTGTATTAGAGTAGTGCAAAGGTTGCAGCCTAGAGCAAAACCTCATCTGCTGCAAGCTGTACAAATAAATTGGGAGACATCCCTGGAACAAAGAGCTTGTTATATATACGCAAGGCATCAGTGGGCTTATGAAAAAATAGTACGAAGCAATGAAGGAAGGAAATGAAAATAAGATTCTGTGGCCATAATATAATCCATTATACTCAACCTTGCTGCTTTATGAACTGGTTAAATCAACTGCTCCAGGCTGGCACAAAACTAAATCACTTTGGACATCAGCGGGCAAGGTGAGCAAGGCACAGCCTGATAAAAACATTTGCTTTAAGATCAATTAAAATAGTTTACAGTGCACAATGCTTACATCAAATAACAAAAAATGAAAGTACATTTAAATAAAGTATTTTAGGGTACAATTACTTTTACTTCCAGCCTAGCAGAAGAAATGATGGAGAAGCTGCCACCCCTATCACCACCAGCCGCAGAGGAAATAATTTTGTTTTAATCAAACTAAATTAAAAAATGTTCAATGACCATGTAGCAGCAGATTTCCTGCCCTAGGTTCACTGACTCCAAGATGAATCACTTACGTTAATACAACATACAGACCTAGTTGGAGATATTGATTTGACCCAGAGAGAAGAAAATCCAATTGTGGAACACTGTGTTCTCCTGCTTTTATTGCCAGCAGCACCTTTGACTAATTTACCTACTTTGCTGAAAATAAAAACCTTATTGATTTATCCTCAACTTCTCTCTTCAAAGTACATGCAAGTGACTTAGTGACTTAACATGTTTCTAATGGTATCCAGACAAATTACTCTTAACTTCTATTTTATTTCACCTCAGATTCGTCCTGGAGTGGCTTATGTAGTAACAGGGACCAAGAAATGTGCTGTGTTAAAGGCCTGTCACTTGACATTACAAACATAACCAGCTAAAATGCAATCCATCTGTTCAACACGCTTCCAGCTAATCTATGGTGGTCTCCAAGGACCGTAATAATTTAGCTTAACACACTTTAAAAAGAAACACTGCAGGCCATCAGAACAGACTTGAAGCACTTCTGAATTCTCTGGAACTCAGAACCAGGCACACTCACTTGTTTTAAATGGAAGTCAGTTTTCCCATACATGGTTTGAGCATGTGTTGCTGGGATAATAAAGCCAAAAGCGTTCACTCTAAACTCAGCTTTTAACACTGAAGCCTGATCCCAAAGCATAGTAGCCATGCAGAGCTCCAATGTACAAACTCTGCTCCACTGCCCTTGATCAGTGAAGTAAAAAAAGTGAACACCAACCTAATAGAAGTAGTTGTAGGATATTATGTATAAAATGCATTTTCTACTATTTCTCTCATTACAAGAACTTCTAAAACTTGGAGTTTTATGTGTTGATATGGAACAGACACAATATACACCTAACTGGGCAGATTATACTAGTTCATATAAAATACATGAAATTTGTTAATACAACTTCTACACTGCCATAAAGAACCGCAAAAACAATTAACCTGAGGCAAGCATATGGTGTTGTGTGGATTATTTAGAGGTTCAGAGCTAGAGATCTACACTGCAACTTTAACTGCACTATGAGTCCCAGGCTCTTAAAAAGCACCAAGAACTCCACAGCAGCAGCTGACCACTGGAGTGACAATCATAACACAATGCTGATAAAATGGAAGCCAAAAGTACAGGAATACAAAGGAGCCAGAGACAGGAAGATGTAGGAATATTGGTTACACATCACAGAAATATTGCTTTCCTGAAGGTGAACAGCAAGCAGAAGCTACGCAGAATAAACATACACATATTCTGCACTTTTGCCAGTATCAAGTCATTTATTACTAACAAACACTGCTTGAAAGAGAATTGATGTATCTTGGGGAAATCTCTGTAAAACAAACTGCTAATCCCAGAAAGGCACAGAGGTATGTGTGATGAGAACTGTTTTGAGGTTCTCTAGTACAAATACTGAAAAGTCAAATCAAAGCCACTGAAGTTTAAATAAGAAAAACACTCTGTGAAACTAGAAAAAAAAGCCAATAAAGCAGGGAGGGGACACACACAAGAATGAGATACTGAAGGATTTCTAATTAACTCCTTGCTATGAACAATATTTTAATAGCAAACAGAAGGCCTAACAAATACAAATGAGTTTCACGTGAATGTATGAATCAAATTTCATCAGTGACTAAGGGCAACAGAAGTGAAACAACCAACCAGGTTGGCTGCTATTAATCCAATACTCTTATGTCCTGTTCAAAGCAGGAACTTGACAGTAACTTTCAATCTACCTTTCATCCCCCAAAAGAAACAGGCTGCTTCACCCTGCCACTCTTACTAATGCTGAGTAACACTGCTGTTTCAGCAGCCCTCTTGATTGCCATGGGGTGAGCTCACAGAGAAAAGTATTTCTCATTGTTAGAAAAAGGTGCCATGCCTCACCTTTACTACATCCAAACATCTTTGCAGTTGCTCAAACGCAAGGTAGTTAAATGCTTAGAGACAAGCATACATGTGCTTGGTCTTTTCAAAATTACACTCCTTAAATAAACAAGATTTAATTCACATTACATCGGTAAACCATTTTGAGAAACATGAATGGATGGTACTGGAGTAAAGTGGAAAATGGCACCTAGAAACTGAGGAACAGTAAATAGATGGATGGCACTCAGGCACTGTTGACCAACAGGGATTTTATGGGATAAAACACAGAATCTTGGAGTGGTTTGGGTTCGAAGGGACCACACTCCCTGCAATACACAGGGACATCTTCAACTCGATCAGGTTTCTTAGACCCTCCTCCAACCTGACCTTGAATGTTTGCAGGGATGGAGCTTCTACCACCTCTCTGAGCGATCTGTTCCAGGTGTAAGGGTTTCACCAACCTTATCGTAACATGTAGCTTACTGGCTACCACTGCTCACTTTGAAATGCATGAAAATCTTTCAATCCCTAACTCCAGAAAAAAATTTGTCTCCCAGTGAGGAAGTGTTGTGACACTGCTTGAAGAATACCAGAGAGAGAGCTGAGCAACCGATCTATTAGCACTCGACCTACTTTGCCTCACCACCCCCCTAAGATGTACGTAAATGTTAAGAAAAAATACAAATCAACTAAGTTTAAATCGATTAATTTCCAAAAAATTATTTAAAGATTTTCAACCATGCGTTTCCAGCAAGCTTTAACCTTCTTGTGCTTGGGCAGCTTATGGGCAAGCTAGTATGGAACAACAAAATCATGTTTCAGAAAGCATGCAGTCACTTTCCCACTGGTTTATTATCTAATTTCAACAGAGGACAGCAGCATGGGCAAAAAGAGTGGTCCTTGGGGCATTTGCAGACAACTGTGCAAAAATCCATGCTGGATTTACAGAAGAGGGAAGTTTTCAGCTAGTCTGAAAGGAAGACAGAGAGGGCACAGGGACGAGCTGTCCCACTCTGCAAGGATGCCTGACCAGACAGTAAGATGCTATGGGACAAATTAGGTGGCTGGGAAAGTACAGGGAGGCGAAAGTTTTACTGATAATGTCTGTAGCTTAAAGCGAAAACAAAGGAGCTCATACATGCTACTCATCTGATTATGTTAGCTCCTTTCTCATTCATCTCCTGTAATAACCTGACTTCATCACCAAGAGACCTCTCTTGCAATCAAACTCTTGTTACCAACCAGTTACCAAGGTCACTAAAAACTCAAATACCAGTAATGTACAGAGAGTCCTCAGTTCATCCCTGTCAAACACTGAAAAAAAAACTCTATGGAGTACTATTGCAGGTTAATGTTATAAGCTTTACAATTATGTTGAAGCAGAATTTATATTTAACATCATGAAAAAAGGAAGACAGAGAGAGACTATTGAAACTAGCAGCAGTAAAATCTAATAGTGAATAAAATGTGAGAGGGAAGGCCCTGCTCTCCCTGCCTCTGGGACTCTCACCGTCCCCTTTCTGCATTTTCTATGCTCACTTGTTTTCAATAGCTAACAACCTTTCTATCTGCAGTTACTGCACCTCCCTTGGGGGAGAGAACAGTTACCTGCAGGGAGAAGACAGCCGTTTGCAGTTGACACTGGGCTATTAATGGGATTTACTGCCAAGAGTAATTTGCACCTCAGCAAGGTCCAGCTAGAGGTAACCCACAGGGTATTACATGGTCAGGCTGCAGGAACAGTCTCTGTTTTTTCCAGCTTGTCACCAAGGAGGTGGCAGAGGAGCCGCCCCCTTGAGTCCCACCCCAAGGAGACCTTTCACTGGCATCTGATAGCTGGGAGCTACCATGACAAAAAGGGATGTTGCTGCACCATGCATAAGTCTCAGCAGCTGCCCAAGGCAAGTGTGTCCAAGAGGGTACCTAGGGCGGCCCCAGGACATCCTCAGCCCCCAAGACACTGGAGTTCAGCTCCCATCCTGTGCCATCCCCATCTCAGCTAAGCTTGCTCACTGCCCTCACCTTCTGGGCACCACACAGTAACAGAAATACTATTCTCTAGAAGAAGTGGATATACACACAAGCATCTACATATATATATGCACACTCAGAGAGAGTTATGTGTGTGTATACACATAAATGTTTATGCTATTTCTTTCCACTCTTACTTTGGAATTAATATACCTGCTCAAGCCTGGTAAAACAATCCTTCTGGAAACACTTAGGTTTGCTGTCCTGCATTCAAACATTCACAGTCCCATGGTATAAGACTGAGAGTTTTAGTTTTACCCCACACTACACAGTAACAAGCTGGCTTCTTTAACACAAAACACAGACAGTGCAGAAGTGATAAAGTGTGACACAGAGTGCTTGATAAAATTTAAGGCTGGTCTTTCAGAGTCAGGAAAGTTCAGTTATTTTAGTTATTTTGAGTCTGATAAATTACACAAGAAATTAGTTGCTTCGACATTTTCTTTTTTTAGAAAAAGAAAAGATAAAATAAAACCTCAAACATTTTGAACGAGTATGGAAAATCACAACACAAAGTGCTGTGGTACATCATGATTTTAAATCTGCAATCATCAAATCCTCTCTTACGACAGATTCCTCGACACACAAAACCCTGTCACCTTCCATGTTCTATTTCACACACATGCAAGAGAGAAAACCATCAAAAAATTAACTGTGAAAATCCACGAAGCCACAGAGTCCATAAGTCAGGCAGCAGTTAACATCACAGGATAGCAAAGATCTCCTTACTGTTGCAACTGCACAGCAGGGGAAATACTTCATTAAATACTTCATATTCAAGAAGAGACTTATGGGAGGGGGAAAAAAAAAAAAAAGATAGAAGAAAGGAAAAGTCACTTCCAACAGCTGTCATAGTTTCATCAATACACAGAACAGGAAACAGCCAATGTCCCTCTGTGGTAGCTGCTGGGCAAAATTTACTTATCAATGGTAATTCAGGCCATGAATTCACACACACAGGCGTACCTGCACATGCAAACACTCACTCAAGAATTTTCAGTCTTGCCAGTCCTTAACAGCATTCCTTTAAGTGTCTGAAAGGATTGATTAACCTTGCTTAATACAATCTGTGTAATCTACTGTGAATCTTGGAGATAGCTCATAACTGTTCACATTAATTAACCCAGCAGAGCTTTACCCTTCTTGCTCCCCCATCAGCCTCATACCACAGACCTCAATTTAAGAGTTCTCTTTTCCAACAGCCCTAGCAGACAGCTTAGGCAGAGTTAAGCAGCAATGGTGAGCTTCTGATGTAGAAAACACAATTAATT
Organism: Cuculus canorus; assembly: GCF_017976375.1. Classification (NCBI taxonomy): domain Eukaryota; kingdom Metazoa; phylum Chordata; class Aves; order Cuculiformes; family Cuculidae; genus Cuculus; species Cuculus canorus. Next base: position 23,772,443 of record NC_071405.1, read on the forward strand.
GATGTGCATTTTTAAAGACTTTCTCTCCCAATTTTATAATTTTCTTTGTCAGTACACAACAGAAGTCGAAGCACACTTAATGCATACAACAACCTGGAAACACCCATGATACAATAAGAAAAAATGTGAAGGGTGCACTTATATCCTAGAAGATCCTTTCTTTATACCATCTGTCACAGAGGTAAGCCGTGCCACCATGTTATTATTAACATTCAGGAAAGATTAACTTCTAATACTCCTACTATGCTAGTTTTAAGGCTTCTGACCACTGGATTTTCTTTGTCAACAAAATACAATTTCCTCTTAAGCTGTGATGTTTAGTGTTTTTCTGAAAGCAAATCTGGTCTATCACATGCTCATACAAAAGCCTCACCTACAATTCAAGGAGAAAGTGACTTTCAAGACCTTATATTTACTGAGGAAAAGCTTAAAAATGGCCACAAAAGTTCCAAAACCAGCAAGATCTCCCAAATACAAGGAGCTGCTCTGGCTACAGGCAGAAAAAGCAGAACTATGCACACTATCCAAACGTTTTTGTATTACTGGTGTCATTTTTCAATTATACTTCAGTGTCCTTTTATGGTGCATGAAGGTGACAGGCATTTATGTCTCTAGGCAATTTCCAAGCTGCCTCACTGGGGATCCTATCCCTTACCTACAGCAGCAGAGCTCAGGTTTACTATTTAAGCAACAGCACCACGGGAAACATAATAGGACGTATCAAGTGATTTGTGCTCCCCATCAACCAGATCAAAGCAGCAGTGCAACCGCGATGGGCAGGCCCCTCAGCCACCTGAAAGCAGAGGAAGGGAGGGCAAATTCCCAGAAAGATTGCTTCAGGTAAGCTCGATTCAAGCCTCAGGCTGCAGCGAGCAGCAACGCCTCCTCCAGTCTAGCATTGATCCGTAAAACTAAAGATTATTCGAGTTTTTAAAGATGCAGGTTACACAAAAGTTGTTGTGGCAACTACTGAGCCGCAGATCTAAGCCGAGCAGTGTTTAAGGCATGCCAAGCTTCCTTGGTGGTCTGGAAGAAGTCTGACTCCTTGTAGCAGCCTCAGATGAAATTTTAAGGGGCACTACCATCAGAGAAAGGTAGCACGAGCAATATTTTATCAGCAGAAAGTCTTTACACCCTTCACCTCAGCAAAGCACAAAATCTTGGGAGGGAGATCCAGCTGTACAACAGGGGAAGGAGCAATGTTAGGTCCACTGCAAGCTCCAAAATGTTGATGAAGTGCTACAGTAAGGACTCTTCTATTCTGGTTTACATGCAGCTTTTCACATAACTTACTAAAATGGCTCTGCCTCATTGTTTAAACATACTTTGGCGGAGGCATTGAGTTACTTTGACAAACCTGTTTATTGCTGAAAGCATCATGAACTACTCAAGTGATGAATGACTGACCAGAAACTGGAGCTGTATGGGAATTACTGCAGTCACTCACCAAAAGAAATGCTGCAGTAAAACAATTTGTGCTTTGCAAACCCACAGTAATACTTCACGTTTTGATGCTGGGAATCTAAACTACTAATCTTCTCAGTGCTCAGAAAACATGCAGCTCCCACTAATTTTAAAGAGAGAAACAAATGCTTACTATCTGGAGCAAATGATCAGAGAAATTCCAGTAGTTATGATGCAGTACCTGAATCCAAGTCTTGGAACCTCAGTAGCACTACCTGAATTCACCATTTCTCTAAATCTCAGCATAAGCAAATGTTTCTATCTCCACAACATCAAGACACGTGGTAAGTACAAGGTGCTGAAATCAGGCATTTAAGTTTAAATCTCCAAGCTGAGCAATTTGTACTGACAGTGTAAATATGTCGACAATCTGTTAAGTCTCTAAAATTTACTACTGAACATTAACACACAGCAGTAAAAACTAAAGTTTCCCCTGAGCTAATCTGTAGTCACTGATGTTGCTTCCTAAGCAGTAACACAGAAACAGACACAACTGAAACTGAAAATAAAAAGAGCATTTGCTGTGTTTCAAATTAGCAGATACATGATTCCTTGTGAATGGCGACTGAAAGTCATTCTCATGAGGTACAGGCAACAGCCTCTTTGAAATTGGCTCAGCACAACGTGGGCAGGAACTAAGGAAACTTATACAAACAGTTCTGCCAACACCATTCAGCCTCCAAGCTGCAAAACTCCTGCTGTTTCAAACTCTGGGCCTCCTGTGAGCAGACTGCTGATTACACCAGGTTGTATGGCAGGTTTTTGGTACATGCACAGGGCAGAAGAATGAGAATGAAACCTGGACACTGGTTGTGTTAAATAGAAGATTTCACACCACACTAAAAGAAAAGGACACGCTGCCATCTATCTATTCATTCCCTTGCCCCCATTAATGAGAAAATATACTGCAGTACAATATACATACTCCACTCAGCGTGTACAACTCATGGAAGTGTTACCAGACATGTTACTATGGTAAGAGAGAAATGGGAGAAAACACAGTGCAAACATTGTACCTCCAAAGCAGAGAAGATATGCACAGTCAAAAAAGGCAGAGTGCTTAAATGCAGCACTGAGGCACATTTAATGGGCTCTTTATTCACAGTTACACTTGTAACTGGAGAAGATTCCGAGCAGTCAAGGAAAGGGAATGAAAGCAACTCCACAAGCATTTTTCATCCCAATTTTTATGAGAGGGAGCCAGAGAAGTCAAACTTCTACAAGTTTCTGTGAATTCTGACAGGGCATACCCATGAGTCAGTCCCAGTAAGGGAAGAACAAGGACCACCGTACCAGCTTGAAGCCAGGTCAGCACACACCTTTCTCCACAGGTACCCCAGCACGCGCCTGCTGTCAGGAGCAAACCATGGGGGAAAGCAGGGTTTGTGTGGGACACAAGACTTTCAGAAAGCTCTCTCGTCTTTCTAAAACAGTTGCTTTTTTTGTATTGCTCTGAGCACAGAGGCCTTTGCTGCCTAATCAAATGCAGCCCCTTGTTGTCTCCTTGCGGCATCACAGCTGTGAATCTCCTAATTGCATCTTTCATATACAGAAGGTATGAAATCCTCATGAAAAGATGACATGAAAGGCTTCAGTGGTTGGTCATAAGCATGGGCACTAGAGTCTTTTCCTCAGGGAATGTCCAGGACAGAAATCAGATGCTCAGAATATACTTCTGCCCATATGGTTCAAAGTGATGAATAATGCACTTCGGAAAAGAAGGATGACAAAAATAATACAACACTGCTGTAAAGCACCCATCATAATAATAAACAAATAACAGGTGGTGACTAAAAATGCATTTTTAATGAGCCTCTTTCTGTATGCAGACAATGCAAAGTGGTTTCCACTGCTTTGTAACACACCATTCATTATCAATTAAAAATACCTCAGTTACATACAGATAGATGTGTAAGCTCTTTACTTTCGCTTTGGACAACTCACAGAGTTTGGTTTTTTTAATTCAGCAGCCAAACAACGTGAACATTAAATTCTCAACTCTTAATACTCACCAATTCTTTAATTACCACTAACTTTTTCCACTAGGTAAATTCGTAATTAAATGTTAAAACATATACTTTGATGTGTGTTTTCAATTCATCTGCCTCATCAGCTGTGCTGTTCTTCACATGTAGACAATTAACTGAGGAAGAGAGCAGTCCAGTGGTTAATTCAGAAGACGGCATTTGAATTCCTGGGTCCAGACAGGCTTGAAACACAGATCCACCACAGTTCTTCAAAGCGAATTACTGCATTCCCAAGCTTTTCCCAAATCAGTCTGCATGAAATCCTCTGGCCAAGAATGAGACACTATTCCACAGGAGGAGGTCCTTCTATACCACAGTGTATTAAACCAGCCTAAGAACCATTTCACCAGAGTTAGTTATCCAGCTGAGAGAAAGCTAGAGGAATTATTACAGAGAACAGTTATCTAAGTAAGATACACAGAAAGCAAGACTGGTTTAAATGGACTGTTTCAGCCATGGAAGATGTCTCACACTGAAATCTTGGGCAGTTAATACAGTCAGGAAATTAGAATTTATCCAGTGTTAGTTACAGCATAATGAAGTGTGTTCAGCTATAGTTGTAACCTGTTCTATCCCAGCAGAAAAGCCAGAATATCTCAAGGATTGCAGCAACAGTTTAAAGAGTTACTCAAGTCTGATCTTCTTGCACAAATGTCAGTGTTACAGAACACAAAAATAAATGTATTCCTCCTCTCTCAGCTGCAGCTGTCTTGTTAATCTCAAGGATGACATATTCCTCATATATCAGTCACCACTTTAAAGCCCTGATAAAGACAGACTTAGGAGCACACAGCAGGTTATTACTCCAGCAGGTTGATTACTTCTATGAAGCATAATACTCCTTGTAATTCTTAACTGCTTTCCACCTCGAAGGCATACAGCATATGTCTTGGGAACTGGAACAGACTTGCTCTGAATATCAAAGGAAAATTAATGGCTTGTCATTAGAAGAGGTGAGAGGTAGTAGTTAAATTCTACCCTCTCGCAGCTGGTTCCTTAAAAGGACAATAATTTTTAAATGTTATTTTTCTGTTCTATAATTGTTTAGATGATATGCTAAAAAAAAATGAAGACCAACACAAACAACACCCAAAAGTCAAACAAACAAAAAACCCCAACCAACCACCAAAACTTGTCCCTACAAATAGAAGTCTTTTTGGGCTGCTGCGTATTTAATATTGTATTATATTAGTCAGCCTGGTTGTTCTGCTCAGCACAAACTTTGATGTCTTCCCAAGTGCACGGAAACCAGCCCACTCCATTCATAATTTCTCTTTGATACAGCAGCAGCGTGTGCCAAAGCTGTGGAACTCAAAAAGGTCCATATCACACAGAGCATATGATGATTAAACAGACTGGGAATACTTAAACTGACACAAAGATCTCCCTCTCCCCATCCTCACAACAGTAAGTGAAGTGAGCAGATCTCAGCTAACTTTATAAGAGCCAAACTTCGTGAATGCTCAACTGCCCTGAAGCCTTGAGATTTCCACCAGAGTACAAAAATCTTTCGTATCCTTTCCTAATTTAAGACTAGCAGGAGGAACTGGGCATACCCTTCTAGTAGGCTTTTCAGAGCACCCAGCAAAAAGCACGGTGCTGTAATTTCAGCATGGCATTTTAACGCTTCTTCGTATATACAGAATAATTAAATGACACATTGTTTCTAGCCCCCTAGATACCGATGGTACATACTAAGATACAGTAGTGCGATAAGCCTCAGAGTTATGTGGGGAAGAGCTGCCTTTTTAAAGCAGCTGACCATGACTGCAGTTCCCAACTGCCTTACCTAGGGAACAAACAGCTTCTGCCACTGTGGACGGCCCTATTAAACCATTTGGTGCAAGAGAAGAGGGAAGTCTAGTCCATGGGAGCTTCCTTTTGTATTGCAAAACAGCAAGACACCAGAATAGACAACAAACACTCCTCCGCAAAGCTCTGTTTCTTGAGGAACCATGAGTGCGAGCATTCACAAGAGAACTTCTTCAAACTGAGTTTACTGTATCTGATGAGGGGGTCATACCTCCCAGAGGTGGATTCCATCTTACCTCATGTTACACACCCCCATACAACATGAACTGACTTGGAAACACTTTTTGCCCACTGCAGTCGCAGCATACCCGACAGATGGAGAAAACAGGTTCTTAGAACCCAGCACTGATCCAACAGAAGGCCTGTGCTGCAAGTTTCGGAAATCTGGTATGTTTCAGTTCATGTGGATTCTTGATTTAGGTGAGTCAAAGTCACTGCCAAGATCAACAAATCTACCCGTCAATAAAGTAGAAATTTCAAAGTTGTTGGTGCAGTAACTACCATGAACCCAGCACATGAGATCGCATCCCAGATTTTCACCTTCTGCCAAGTAAACCTATCAACCAGTATTCTGGATTCAGTGCCAGTATTCTGGATTCAGGGTATTCATGGTCTTTTCCCCGACAACAGTTCCATTTAATTTATTTCATATTCTTCGTCTATTTCGTATAAGACGTACAGATGTACTTCGATTCCACTCTTTTTCTTGTTTTGTAAAACTAGCTCTTTTGCTTATCTTACAAGCGCCCCAAACAAAACATTTCGGGCCAAATTAAACGTTTCACATGGGAGAAGGTAGGGAGGGAGAAGGATATGAAGGAATTATCAGTATTTTTTTGCAGTTTTAGCTCTCCTCTTCTACACTCAAGTGCACTTCTTTATAACTCTCTGACTAACCTGACAGTACAACAAAACTCCATGGTGAGGAGTTCCAGGTATCTCCAAACTTGTACACTTGTCCCTTTCACAAGTTGTTAGTATCATATTAGGCAGGGAAACATGCCTTATCATCCCAGCGAAGGAAAAACAATGGTTGTGTGCACCCCAGTGGAAGAATACTGTGGGAGTCTACCACTCCCCATCATTGGCACCAGCAGACAGAGAAGATAAACAGGCAAGCAAGTCTAAGGTCACAGCGTGTACGCACAGAATGCATTTACTGTTATTTGAAGGAGAAAAAAATAATGCAATGAAAAACACAGTTCAAAAAAGTAGTCTTTGATACCAACTTTTCATACAAGGGGGCTGGGGTTTGTTTGTTTATTTGGTTTTTTTTTAAAATACATATTGTTTTGGGAAGGAAAACACAAGGATTATTTCCCAGCCTCTTCTCTGCTTATGCAGTTTTATCTTTCAGCAGCACCTCTCTACCAGTTATGCAAGCACAAAAAAACCCATATAAACAGAGAAGTGCGATGCTATATACTAAAAAAAAAAAAACCCATGACTTAAATCTAGGGCCAACCTGATAACAGTCTTTGGCATACTGGTCAAACAGCTGCTTTAGAATCTCAGATTCACCTATGCAAAAATATCACAGACACAATTGGTAACTATAGCCTCTGGTTTCACGGTGCTGCAGAGGGACATTAAAAACTGCCATATCAAAACTTATTTAAAACAAATGTGCTGAATGCACCTGCTTGTCATGTCCTTTGCATCTTAAATATGATTGGTGAGATACAGTGAGATTCTAACGTATACTGAAGTTTAAAGATGGGGATTGTATGCTATCTGTTACAGAGAGCTGAACAAATCCAGAACTTTTTTGTGTTCTAGGCATCATTCTGCAGCATTTAGCCAACTAAAAAATTGCTCTTCACTATTAACTTTCTTGTGGACTTTGAGGAATTACGATTAATGCAGTCTGATGGGAGAGACTTGCATGAGTGAGTTTGTTTGGTTTTGGTTTTTTCTTTTAAATGTATTTAAGATTTTCCCTTCAGAGTTTCAAGAGGTTACGTCATTGGTTAGAAATGTATTTCTACTTGTTTATAAGCAAACTCAAAAGAAACTTCAAATGACTGGTCCTTTATAAATGGGTGACAGTACAGGCCTGACTGCAAAGCCTGCATGCTGGGAGAATATAACAGTTCAGTTCAGGCTGTTTCAAAAACAATTGCTTTTTACTCTGTCACACCAATATAGTGCATCTCTTACTAGAAGGTTGGGCAGAGAGTTCAAAGCCTCCAAAACTAGGTGGCTCACTAACTCACAACTGGGAAAGTAAGTTAGAACGAGTCCTGCAGATACTCAAAAGTTGCCATAAACACTGCAAAATCTCTAAGTACTGATAAAGCGTGATAAATAGCTTGACACTGGTAAGAGCTGCAATATGCTGTCAAGGAAAAGAGCCAAAACAAACCACAATCTGGTAGACAAGTCTGGTTTCACAACATCCAAGGGTATCAAAGCAAAACTGCTTAAAGACCCTGCCACGCAAGGTGCTCAGCATCTCAGGCCGCATCAAGTCAGTAGAAGAAAGGCAGTGCCATTTAAAATCAGGTCCAATGCTATACAAAGCAAGTGTAATTGCAACTTAACCGAGATACTTTAAAAAACAAGAGGCCAAACTGTGTCTGCATCTTATACAGACAAGTCTTCAAGCAACAACAAATTATTTGAAGTTTGAATCCCTCAATTGCATAGAATTTGGACCCAGCAATTTATTAAAAGAAAAGGCTAAGTGACAAAGGGAGATAAAAATCAACTTTCCAGTCAAGGTTTTGGCTCAGACTACAAAGGAAATGCCTGCTGCAAGAAACGCAGGACAGCTCAACCAAGTTTGAGAATTAAAACAGAGCACTCTGGTTTAGTTTCTTCTGCATGACTGGAAGCTGGGAGCTAGATTAAGTGCCAGAGCACTGAAGTGTAAGAAAGGCTTCTAATAATGGCAGCTTTTGTGGTCCTCTACTACAGACTCATTCCTTCTGCATGTAAAACTGTAAAGATACATCCACGTGCTGTTCAGATAAGCATTTGCCACAAACCTTGAAAACAAAAGACAAGGCCTTCAATACTGACACACAGCTTTCTCATAGCCAGGAAAACAGAACACACAGGGTGGGGTTTTTTGTTTGGCTGGTTGTTATGTTATTTTCCCCGCTCCTTTTTGAAAGATCAAAATTGAAGAAGTGACCCCAAGACATTTATTGCATTAAAAGACAACTCCCTGTAGTTAAACTGTAGTTCTCCTTTGAAGTAACTAAACACGTTTGAGAGACTCCAAGTAACTCAAACAGGTAACTAGTCAAACTAGAAACTGCGGGTTTTTTTAAAAAGAAACAATAAAGTGAAGTACACTTTACTTTTAAGGCAACTACTTCCCAGGACCGATTCTGTTTCTTTGGAACATGCATCCTGACAAATTAGCCTTTTAACTTACATAGTAATTCTACATTTAACATTAGAACTTAAACAGAATTTCACTTTCTTCCAGTTTCAAGCGATAAATGCTTATGCCTCCTGTAGGACTCCAGCCACGTCACTTCACTGTAACACAGTTGCTCCAAAATAAACCAGGCATTAACCTCAGCACCACCCTTCCCGTTTTTTCTAACACACACATTGCGCCAAACAGGTCTTTCAGCAATACAAATCTGATGCTTACAAACAGCTTTCCAGTGGACAGATGGGAGCACCACTTAAAAAAAAAAACAAAACAAACACAAAACCAGAAAAACACACATCCCCTCCAGTCTCCCAAATCAAAACAAAACACATCTTTATCTTTCTTCTTTTGACTCTCAACCTTACAGCAAACAACTCACGTTTTTGAAATCAGTTAACATTGACTAAAAAAGGTGACCTTTTCCTACAGAAAGAACAATACCTACTGTAGTTTAAATTTTTTTAAGATATTAATAATGACGTAAGTAATCTTTTGCACAGGACAGGAAGATATTTAAATGGAATGCATACAATATTTTTGCTTTGTGCAAAGGCCATGAGTCTTTCAAACCACTACCCAAAGGAGCAGCTGTCTATCACTGTTATCTTGATCACCTAGCAGGCACTAATGATGTAATTCTAAGTCTAAAAAAACCAAATTAAATAAACATCTAGAGACTTTTAATAATGCTAATTATGAAAGAGAACGGACAGTGACAGCTCCACAGGGGCCATTTCAGTCTGCTGAGCAGATTTTTATTTAGGCACTTTTACTGGCCATATGAGGATCCAGCAGACTTGAAACACTTAAGTCCCCTTCAGCTCCATCTCTCAATCATAATGGGAAACAGAAGAGGCATCAGCTCGCACACAGCTCACATTCAAGCAGCCAATCTAAACAGCTACAAAAAAGGTCATTCTGCTTACTTAAAGTACAGGGCACATACACATTCATTTTCTGCTTTATCTGCTCCTTAGAGTTCACTTGTTTAAATCCTTCCTTTTAAAAACCAATATATTTTCAAATGTGAGATGTATGCATACATTGCTGAGTGACAGCACCTTGATTTCTCTGCATTCATGAGCAGGTGCCTTCCCTAAATTGTGCTGGCCTGAAGTCCATACACCATGTAAAGCAAAAAATGCAGCCTTTTCCTGTGGTTTATCTTCAGCAAAGAAACTAGCACACTAAAACTTTCCCCTGTCCCCATGTCTATTGCTTCCTCAGAGCCAGCAGCGGCACCGGAAGGGCAAATCCCATCATTCTTAACCAGGGAAGGTGACTCCACAACCACCATGCCCATTTCTTGGCCCAAGAGCATTTACCTTTCCCAAAAGTATTGGAGGTCAGTGTAAGCTCAAGCAAAACCACATTTTGTTTCCCAAAGCACATACAACTCTGCTTCTGAACACAACGTTCTAACAGTTTCAGAAATACATGGGAGAGCTCAGATGATCACTCTTCCAAAATGACAGATAAGCATCACTTTAAAAGACAACTCAAATATCAGATGAAAACACACTGTAGAAGAATTGCTTTCAGATTTAGTAAGTAATTAAAAAAGAAAGCAATGTACAAAAAGGTGAGGGTCTGTTACAGACTTTTGTACAGAAAGCCAATTACAACATTGTCAGAGTGGAAAGCCTGGGTGACATGAGTTAGAGACACAAAGAGACACCTTTGCTCATCCTGCACAGAAGGGTCACAGATGTCACTGGAACTGGTGGGAACTAACCTTAGCATAGAACATTAATCCAAAGAGTAAGACCAAGACCGTGGACTCAATCGAGTGTGCCCCAACACGGCATGTAAAAGCCATGCTTTTATCCTCAGTAAAAGCCATGCTGGATTAAACACCATTTTCACAGACAGAACATGTAAATAAAATAAGAACATAAATCACCTTCATTTGCTACCTGCCATTAAAAAACAAATTATTTGCTCTGAGAACTGGCACGCAATTATAGGATTTGCTTTGCAATCATACTCCATAAATTTATGGAATTCATCTTGTCTTTTTAAAGAGTGTTTAATGGAAAGGACTAAATGACACTGAATTCATTACAGAAAAACTAGCAATAAAGCAATCTTTAACTTTCATTTCTTATTATCCTCCAGCAAAAATAAACCTTAAAGCTATTTTCAGCTAGAAATGGTATGCAGGCTGTTTTCTAATTTATCCAAAATTGGTAGGTTTGATGAAACTCTTTTGCAAAACTACAGCTGACAAAAATGGATCTTTGCCTGAAATCTAGGCAGCAGGACTAAGCATGGCTGTCTGGTGAGACACCCTGAACAGTGACTTATGTCTTAAAAACCTAATATCCAAAAATACATACATAGTAGAGGACTGAAATACCCTGTGGCTTTAGCATTGGTAATCACAGCAACAGTCAAGGAGATTAACATTAGGCCTTGGCTTTCATTAAGAAAAGCCACACACACACTCTCACAGAACCCTTTTTTAAGCCATATAAAGGACACAGTGGATGCATTCTGCAACTCAGACATTGCAAGAATTGTTTGCAATTAACATGTCAGAGGTTAAGTAAGTACTGCTGTGTGGGAACCAAACAGCTATTCCATACTGTAAAATTTTCACAGGTCACTTCCATTTGCCTCCACATTTTAGGACACTGCTTCTCGCTTTTCTTGGCTCAGTTTCTTCATTTGTCTGCACAACGAATTCACACCCCTCTAGCTTATTAAGAAAAACAAAGACAGGACTACACAGACACATGCCAGCCTATTCTGCCCTTTCCCATACTCTAGCTCCAGGAAATTACAGTCAATAAAGTAGTTTAAAAGCCAATCTATGCTCTTCCATCTGTTTGAGGTCACTATTTCATTCTGTATTGAAATGCATGTGGAGCCTCGGGGGGTGGGGAATATGCTTCTCTAAGCTCAATCCTCCATTTAACTTCCAGACATAATGCAATATATCAGCTGAAATGCATCCTAGAATCAGAGCCAGTAATCTCAATCAGGTGTCCAACCGCATTCTACCAGCCATCTGGCATGGTAGCTCTCATCAACATGAGACCACTTTTTAAACTGCCCTCCAAAGAAACTTATCTCAACTCTGGGACAGAAATGTTTATTTTGTCTAGTTCTTCTGGAAAAGAATAAGACAATTCTCACTAAAAAAGCATCAGACAGTCTGGCTGGTAATGATGAGTCACCTGTCCCGGCCTCTTTCCCACCAGAAAGCTTGATAACAGAAACTATATAAAGAGATCACGATCTTTGCGATTTTTCTTACATCGGTTCCACTTGCAGCAGGGTAGTACCTGTATTTTCAGGTGAAAGACTAAATCAGAGACTAACGTCACCAGTTCAGCATTTCCCAGAATGTCTGTGCCAAGATCAGTCATTCCCTTGCCCTGTAGCCACCATCGCAATAACTGAACATCTTCACAATCCCAGTCTTACATGCAGCCTTCATGTTCTATGATCACATTACTACAGAAGAGAAAACCTAATTCAAAACATTTTTGTCTCTGCAGAACCAAGGTGGCCTCATTAAGCTAAGGACTGCATAAATACATACAGACAGTCTGTGGCTGTAACAAGTTTAAACTAAATAGAGAAGTCAAACGAAGCATAGGAATGGAAGTAAATACAGAGCTAATAAAGTCCTACTCCAGGGTGTGCCTATGGCATAGTGGCAGTATCTTCCAAGTCCTAGCTCACTGCCTTACTGAAACACAGAGCATCTCAGCACTAGTGCCTTACTCCTGACTTATTTGTCATAGTAAAATTTATCATACACCCTAAGTCAGCAGGTGCCTGTGGGTACGAACTCTCACCCTCAAAACAGAGGAATGCTTCTTGACTTCAAGGTGTGCAAATGTATACACATTTCTAGCATTTCTGTGTTTACGTTGCTAAGCACTGGATTATTAGCCCAATGGAACCAGTCTGCACACTGGGAAAAGATTTCAGCTCGCAGAAGAGGACATTGCTACTTCCAGAACTTTATTGAGTACAGTTGCCAGTCCATAACTTGTGCCCAAATATGGAGCTCCAAGTCTGAATTCCTCTTTGCAGCCCAGTCAAGAGCTCTAAACCTGACTCAGTGCTTCAATTACAGAAGCAGGAGCTGTTTGCTGATCTGGGAGCTACTGGTATTGCAAGACCTTTGCTGACCCACTGGGTAAACCAGATTTTGGCCCAGCCTGAAAACAAAACAGCCTCTCTTTTCCAGAGGTTGGACACACAGCACTACTGCAGCCCCAGCATCCAACTGCTCACAGCCAAACTCACAGGCAGCTAACAAACGTGCCTTATAAAACCCTGCTGCTTGCAATTGAGTTACACAAATACAGAGCCAGAAGGTAAAAGGAGAAGGACATTAGACTTAAGAAACATGCCTTACAAGTAAGGCATCCTGGCTCACCGTTATCTCTGAGCCCAGCTAAGTGAGTTTAGATGGGGAGAGCAGCATTTGTGGTGCTATAAAGTCTCTAAAAATACAGTGAGTGGTTTCATCTTTACTCCTCCATGCCCTCACTTCAATGCAAATGCTAAGACTTGGGAGTTTTTTATTAAAGTCACACAGTCACAACTGGTTTCAGAACTGTCTCTCAGCAAGATTATTTTTTTTAAATGAAGAGATATTTCCAGACCATTTAGAAACATGAAGCAAGGTATACTGCTAGGTATTTAGTAGCCACAACTGCAGAAAATCAAGGCAACAAAAATACAGCCATGACCACATTGCAGTATTTCTTTCAACAGTGTTTCTCATCCATATACTCCAGACGTGGCTTTAAAATCCATGCAAGCACTAGCCAAGAGATAATGACAGTCTTTTTTCTTCTTCTTCTCTCCATCAACCTCATGATTTTCATGTAAACAGTAGGAATTTTTGCTTGAGAGTTTAGTTTATACTTTTGGAGTGGCTACAGGCATTTTTGAAAGTCAGGTAACTACCTGACTCAACAAACAGATCCCTTCATAATCTCAGTTTTTATAAACTGGTATCAACATGATTTTTATTTCCTTAGAACAATCTAAGCCCAAGGACTGACACATGAGCAAAGGAAGCACAGCAAAGCTTCCCCTGCCAGCCTGTCTCAGCATTCTTCCAGAACTATAGGTCTGAGCATGTTCTCCAAACATCACAGACAGAAGGGCAGCTGCTCTTACCTAGACACTTCAAGTAGCAACACAATCTAAATATTCTCCACAGCATGGCAAAAAGATGGGCCAACTCTCCTCAAATTTTCTACTTTGTTTCACTTCAAAAGTGACAGAACTAGCAAAAATAATAGCTCTTGCACAGGTAGTTGCAGATTTAAAGATTTTTTTTTTTCCCCCCTTTCTTGTTTGTTTTTCCAAACATTGCCAACTCTGCCAGAAACAGGGATAGTGCCACACCACTATAAGGACAGTCGCCACAGCTCAGATTAATCACCATTTGGAAAAGAAACACAAGGCCCCAGGGAATTAAGGCCACAATAACTGTCACCAAGGGTCAAGTGATTTCAGTGAAGCCAAACTTCCTTCAGCCTTGCAGTTCTCAGACCTGAACTGTTTTCCAGTCAATTTAATTGGACCAGTAGATAATCCTTAATGGAGCTCACAACAGAACTATTTCAAAGTGCAGGCAGAGCTCAGGAACAGCAAGATAATTTCATCTTTGTTGCACTGAGCTAGCCAGTGTTGGCTTAAGGACCAACACTCCCAACTATATTATCAACATAAGGCAGCAGACGACAGCTGGACGTCAATCTGTTCCATGTACACTCGTTAGCTGTAGTATGTGGTAAAGACTTCGCTCTTCGAACAGGATGCACAACATCTGCAGCAGGACGAAGTGGATGAGCATCTTTCTTCTCAAATACACTCAGTTCTCTGTTCACACCTTTAATCAGCAACCTTGCTGCAGTTACAGTCAGTAGCCTGTAATTTTCTGTACTAAGCTATTCCCTACAAAACCATTTTGGATTCCAGTTTAAGGACAGCCAAGTGTCTGAATTCAGTCAGAGCAAGAAGAGACATAAAACTCACACTATGAGCAATGAACACATTCTGCTGTGCTCAGCCGTTTTCTAAGATATGGCACCAATTCCAGAAGTTTTATTACCAGCCATTTCTCCAGTGAACCAGTGCTGTTAACAGTTATTAAATGCAGTTAATGACAAATTCTCTTGAATACTCATGAAATCTCACAGCAAAATGAGTCATTTGCCTGTTTCAAGAGAGGCATCTCAAGCCACTAGCAGACCTGCAAAGATGCAGCTGCTCAGAGAGCAGGAAATGCAGACATGTTGCCTTCTACCACCAGTAACGAATATTACAAATATGATTACAAAAAAACCCAAAACTGTTCAGACAGTAGTTAACGAACAAATTCAAGTTAGCCAACTCCTAAAAATTGTAGGTTATTTGTACTGGAAAAAGCCTTCCTTCATTGCATTTACCCCTCCTACGTAATGTCTGCTGAAGCACAGATAGGAACTCATTTTTAAGCCTCAAATCAAAGCTGAATTCCACCAATAACTTGCTTTGTTCAGAGTCATTCCCAGCACAGACTCTTATAAGAGATAAGGGAAGCCCCAACACCATGGAGAATACTTGGATCCACACTTCTGCATTACACCTGTCCTTGTTTTCTGAAGTAATATTACCTGTTTTAATGACAAATTTGTTTAACAGAGATTACCTATACAAACATATGAAATCGGATATTAGGAACAGATATACCAGACAATTACATGATCTGAAATGTCAACTGGCTTCTGAATATCAGTTAATTTTAGCAACCACTTATGTTACTTTCCTCAGATACAGTTTACAGTACCGTGAATTCATCTCACATTCTTGATCGCTCCTGCTCAGTGCAGGGAGGGTCAAGTATTCTCTCATACATACCAGCGTCCTTCAATAAAGCATGAGGTGGCATTTTCCTTATTCTAGATTACCTAGTTTATCAAATTCAGTAACTAAGCCATAAACAAGACTTGGGTCCATTAAGCGAAAGGGAATGTAAAATGTCAAGGCCAACACTGTATTTTTAGAGCTTTTGTTTCTCTTGAGGAAGCAGCAAATTCATTTTCCCATTGTTTGTCAGGAACTTTTCCCTCCCATTTCCAGCCTGCAATCAAATTTCATCACATTTTTTCAGTCAGTAAAACATTACTCTCATTTGAACTTAAGCTAATGTATTAATACTATTTCAACAAACAATGCCGGCAACTTCAACTCATTTAAAAATACCCGTAACATTCAGGAGAGAAGAAGCCTAACAATATTTAATATTTTCCACAGCACTCCTTTGACTGCATGTTGAAAAAAACCAGTAAAAGCCACCTAGGAACCAAATCACAAGAAACCCTCCAAATATTTAATAGAGACATTAGTACAGACATGACATTACACTTTGCGACATTCACATACAGAGCTCTGTTACAGCATAGATGGCCTTAACTCCTCTCAGACTATGGAGAGTTGAAGGATGCGTGCCACCACACAAAAGGAATCTCAGATTAGTATCGAGACCTTGGATTTGCCCTGACGATGCGACAGTGATAAGAACAAATAGGTTTCTTATATAATGCTATCATCACAAAAAAACCAACAAAAACTTTTAAACTTTGTAGTAATTACACTCTTCAGCACCAAATGCAAAGAATGATCAGCTCTCATGACTGCTGTGGTTACCTACAGTAGATGCAGTCTTCGGGCAGCAAGATTCATAGTACTTTATTTCTGGACTACAACAGGAAAGATTGCTGTTAAGCCTGCTACTGCAAGCATCAACTGCTGTTTTCCACCAAAAACCTCGTCTTATCCTATTTTAATTGTTCCTAGCTTTATTGGATTACAATTACACAGGCTCGACAGGTAGGTCAAGACACAAAGCAACATACCACATGATTCTGAACCACTTTTCTTTTTTCCTGAATCTGATCTCTTTTCAGGTACTCTTAAAACAGCTCAGATTATCAGCTCCAAGACAAAGAACTCTCATGAATAAAAAACCTATTGTTTCAACACCCAAAGGACCAGACTCTCAAACTTAAAGTCTTGTGGGGGAGAAAGATTAGTCCTGTCCCTGTCCTTAAGAATGGTGCTTTTTCCTTGGTAGGCTTCATATATATTTACACTGTTTAGTGAGTAACAGAGAAACAGAAAAACCAAATAATAACCACCCTTCAGACTCTAGTTATGACCAAATGGAATTTCCCCTTAGAAGTCACAAGTTTCAGGAATGACATCACATTCCATCAGCATCAATAATCAGAGACACCAGTCAGATGTCTTCAGAAATATGTGATACCCTCCTACAAACTCTGAAACCCGAGTTACACACTTAATTTTCCTAGAAGGCCTCTGGAATTTGCATGGATGAGCAATCCACCCCACTGGACTTTTTCACAAGCCCCTCTCTCTTCTAGGCTTCTCCAAGCAAGTCCAGAAGCAGAGTAGTGGCAATAACATGGAATAGCAGTTGGCAAGCTCTGGAAGAGAACAGCATCAAAAGGCACTACCGTAGTTAACCATTACATCTCTTCTGTATTTTGAAGATACAGCCAATGCATAGTCTCTTCTGTAGGTACAGAAAAGATGAAGAGCAGGATGAGTACACTGACATCAACTCCTACAATTTAGTTGTTTTGTCCCTTAGATGATTGAGACACGTATGTAGAGGAGCATTTTAACACTCCTCAATGGTTTCAGTCTGGTTTGTACTGCACAACATTCAAATCTGGCAAAAGATGAGTAAATGGAAACAGCAGAACAGTTACTCCCTCACTAAGGAGTCTAAATAAACACAACGGAGTATATACAGAAATTCTATTTAGAGTAACTGAATTCACTCCTGTGGCTTTCCAGCAGCATCCATCACGTATCTATGTCTTCAAACATGCTCAGTTGTCACCATACTGCTTTTAGGGGAACACTACTAGAGCAGGAGAACACCGATGGTCAGGTCAGGGATGTCACCTAAGAAGTGCACTATTTGTGAGAATTTGCACTAATTCCTACACTTAAGTCTCTTAAAGAAAGAGTTCAGAACAAACAACTGCTTCAACACCAAAGAACATGTACCCAGCATAAGAAGTCTGTCTGCGAGATTAAGTACAAATTTGGCGTGCCTATATCAATTTGAGGTTTTTATACTAGCATTAAAGACATTTCTTTGTAACAAAGTATTTGCTGGCAGCCCCTTTAAAAGAAGCTTACTTGTTTTAAACAATTTTTACACCCCAAACCAATTTCAATTTCAGCAAACCCCTTCACATACACACCCCACAACCCCACGACAAAAAAGGTTTTTTACTACATATATCTCCAAGCAATATCACAACTTTGGAACACAAGTTCTTAAAAAAAAAAAAAATCGGGGCGGGGGGGGCAGCAGTGAAGCATTGTAGTTTCATGAGGAAAGCAAGGCTGCAAGTGCTTTTACACCAATACAATTTCCCCTCCGTTTCCTGTAGCAAGTTTCTTTGTGAGTCACCACTCCTTGCACTAGCTGAAACATCATAGCAAACACCACAGATCAATGAGCAGAGAGCACAAATCTTACCTGATAGTAAGTCTTAATGTTTCTTACTAAGATGGTCAGGTTTTGAACTCGAAGATAGGTGTCATTATTTACATGCTTGTTGACACGTTGGTTGGTTGGTCGAGGATCTCTGTTAAAAGAAGAAAAAGAAAATAAAGTATTACTAGTTTAATCAGTGCTGAGACTCAGCATCTCAACAATGCACCACTGGGAAAACCCTTAAAAATCTACTCGCTAATTGTGCTGACATAATTATACAGGATACATATACATGGACTCATGACAGAATAAACTCATCACCTTTGCACCTATGTATAACTTGGAAATCTTCCTGTGCGCCACAAAGTAGCCTAGTTTAGGTTAACCCACGCAGCAGTTCAGGGTAGCTTCCCTCCTTATTTGTATTTCCCCGAAGCAAAGAGTATATTTAGTTTGTGCACACTAGATCAAAGCAGTCTCTGATAATAAGGGGTTTATCTTATACAAATAAAGGGAAGCCTAGCAAAGACTACCATGCCTTCCTTGGCTTTGGAATTCTATGACAAGAGAAGTATGTTAATACTTGATCAATGGTCGCTATACGAACTGCACAACCCAGATGTATTTATACACTGAAGTGAAGGGAAAAGGGAGCACTGCACTGTATTCATAGGATCTAACTAGATCTCTCTCATATAACCACTGTGTCACAAATTAGCAGCTCTAGTGAGCTTCAAGATATGAACAAAATATAAACATAGGTAGAGATACAAGCAAGACAGTAAAAAAAGTCCGTGTAAAGAAGCCTAACGTTTTTGTTCGCTTTTAAAGGAAGCAAATCGCAATTTTATCTGAAGCAATTTTATTTGTAAAATAAAAAAAAAAACCACAAGAGAAAAGCTGCAACTAATGTAATATGAATGTACACCTTCAGATTCTCTGTGTACACCCTAACATGTTTCAAAAAAAGGAACTTTATCTGCCTATTGGCATAGATCAAAGCCTTGCATTTCCCCTCTAATAAAGACTGTTATCAGCAAACTCCTACACAATCTAAACACCTGCCTCCCAGAGCTTCACTTTGGCTATTAATTAAGCCATTCACAGCTCTTCCAGGGCCAAATATTGAACTCAGGCGTTGACAAGGAAATAAAGAGGAACTGATCCAATATTTATTTTTAAAATATATCTGCCAAAGATTACATAAGTACGTGGAAGAGCTTTTTCTCTTATTTTTTTTTTTAAATGCGCAACCATACCAAAGTTTCTCTCTAGTGAAAGCAGTGCTATGTGTATAAATATGACAGAATCCATAGATATTCCAGAGATGAGTGAAAACTGCCTCGGCAGCAGATATTAGACACAGTATTTACGTTCAAGCAAACTGAAGTACAGACGGCTGAAACTACGACTGATACAAACCAGCAAGACCCCGAACAGCCTTTACAGCAGCAAAGGATTTTGCATACTGACTGGCACTGTCATAAATTATGGTTAAAAAGTGAACAGAGGCAACTGTAACAAGCTTTTAAAGTAAAATCTGTAATTAAAGTATTCCTTTTTACTGATGCACAGATACACAAGTGCAGAAGCCATACCCACACACAGTTTGACAGTACAAGTCTTCAGCAATCCTGAAAGTTGGACAACTGTAAATGGCACCTGAGCTTGAAGTGAGAGAGCACTTTGCCTTCAGCAATCCCTGAGCAGATCCTGGATCCTAACTGGATGCTTAGCTTTTTCAGGTGAAGTCATGACAACAAACCAGGAAACACAAAGGGAAGAAACGTAAAGTAAAGAGAAGCTGGCCAAGCAGAGGGTCAGCCTACAGTTCTTACTCCTGTGTGAAAGCTCATGTAGGCAGCATGCTGCCATACCACTGTCTGGCAGTGACCCAGGTTCACAGCCAGGAAGAGAAAGCTTTGAATTTATAGTGAAGCAATACCGCATGACCCTTCCCAAACTGCTCTAAATGGGACAAAAATCCACCAAAAGCACCCATTGGCTACAGCAAAGGAGAGGTAATTTTTTCGACAGCTGTAGGCAGTGTAACTGCAGGACTTGGATGAGGTTTTCAGAAGCACGTAAGACACAGAACTACTCCTCCTTCCAAAGGCAAGACCTGCTCATCTTTTGGCAGTGGAGTTAGTGTAGTCTGCTACAGGAATGTAAGCACTGGCAGGACTGGGTCCTTAGAGGCAATTCTGGAGCTTTTATCCTATCATATTCATTAAGGTTGCCCCAAGAGCCTTTAATACCACTGACCTTGGGGCCCTCTTGACCCAGAGCCAAGCCGCAGCACACACTGTCACTCTGGCAGTCTTGCCTCCTCCTCCTCACAGACAAGGAAGTTAAACGCTTTTCTGAAAACAGAATATAGCTCGAAAAAATGACGGTTTGGATTTCTGAATATGTTGTGCAACCTACTTCACCGAGCATCTCAGCCGACTTCAGAGAGGACACTTTGCACAATATGTAAAAGGCCAGCACAGCCTACACTTCAAACTACTGCCAGGCTTATTGTCTCCACAGGCAAAACTAAACAATTCCTTCTCAACAAGCAATATCCCATTTGTTCTTCATTTATTATCATTTTTTTTCTTAATCCTGGGTCAGATAAGCTCAATTACCGACTACAGCTCTTTTATCTCCACAGCCAAGAACTTGGAAGAGATGCAGAAAGTCACTCTTTGAAGCAGTACGAGGTTCCCAAAACACACTTATTTTTTTATATGTACCAGGTAAGTTCAGCTTTATCCAGTTGAACTGGCAAGACATCTTTTGACCTAATAAGCATGGAGATGAACACTTATAAGAGTCAAGTATTTGAGGCATGTGCTTATGGAAAAAAATGCATTTGTTGCATTTTTCAAACATTTCCCACATCACACCTTCTGCCTAGGGTAACAGTATCACAGGTTATGCGAGGTCCGCTGGATCCCTCCTGATGCTGCTGCTTCTTCCATGTCACCCACCAGGCTCCTGAGACACCCTGGGAGACATGGAAAGGGACAGACAGAGAGGCCAGGAGAGGCGGCTCCTGCTGTGGGAGGAGACCCGGACCCACTGCTTCTCTCCAGAGGGAAGCAAAGAGTGGCCCAAAGGCAGCCAGGTCTCCCTCCAGCACCCTGAGACTGAGCAGGCCTGCGGTAACCTGCACCCAGAGAAGGAGCACAGAAAACCCCACAGCCACACGTGCTTACCGATCCCAAGAGAAGTGAAAGAAAAAGGCTAAAAACCTAGAAAGATCCATGTCCTTGAAACATTACAACCTGAACAGCTGGATAGAGAAGCAGAGTCTTCAAGGCAAAACACCTAAGTAAAATTACACCATAAGAGGCAAATCCTGCTTTCTGTTTTATTTACCCTAAATAAAACACTTGGTAGCACTGCACTGTAGCACTTGTTTGGTTGGTAAAACTTGTTTATGACAACTTTTAAGGAAAGAAGCTCTTTCCAAAGATCATGTGAAAATTAAAGAGTTTTGCAATCAGGTAACTCAAATAGATTCCTCTTTGAATGCACCTGAAAAATTCCTGAACACAACCTCAGTGAGATGCTTTTTCACTCCTTTGATGTTTGGTCTTTCCTTTACACAGAAATATAACGAAAACTACAGTTCTTTTTTTTTAAAAAAAACCACCTACTCCTCAAGATCAAAAAAGTTATCTAAAGAAGACTGATCAGCGTAACTGAGGTGTGAGTTAAGAGAGGTCCTCTGCAAACCAGTATAACCCACCCAAGACAAATAACCAGAAGGAAAACCTCAAATCTCACTACACGTCTAAATATCTTAAAGCTCTCCAGTTTGTACACCCTCATGACTTTTACAAGAGCACAGAGGAAAGGAAGGGCCAGGAAACAGAGGCCATGTTATGAGTTCAGCAGAGGTGGGGTCAGCAGCACAAGTGCTTGAAGATGCAATCCCTTAAGCTGCCAATTAATAAAATCAAAATAACAGAAAAAAAAATCATTTTTAAAATTCACAGTGACAGATACATTTAAGCAATTTCTGACAAGTAATTTTGATGAGTAAGAGAGAAGCCTGCAACAGGCCCAAGGGTTACGAGACACCAGAAGGAACCAGCTGAGTCTGCATGCTGAGCATCCGATGGCACTTTGCTTGCTAACTGAAAATACTTCACTTTTGGACCAGTTTAACCCTCCCTCTAACACAAAGTGGGATGACACCACAGAAGCCTGGAGGGGTCTCTAAATTGCCTGGGAAATGGTAGAAAAATGTACCTTTAAATATGATTTTAAAGTAAATGCATGCATATATTTAGCCTTACAGTGTTGGTGCCATTTGCTACAAACCACAAGAAGTGGCATGCACGGTGTGGTGCACAGTGTGGCTGTTGCTGTCACATGGTCTAAATTTAAGACAGACTGACTGCAGCACAAACCACGACAGCTGCAATTGAAATTGAAAAACCTACTACTGTGCATTTTCATTATGCAATTTTAATACATTTTATCAGCCGTATTCCTAATACACATGTTCATTTTAACAGAAAAGCTGAGCCTACTATCAATTAGAAGAATTAGAATAAGTCAATATGAAAACATTTATGTGCATATCTGCCTGTGTTTGCAAAATCCCACACCATTTCCCAAAAAAAACTTTCTATAAGTAGTTAAGCAGGGCAAATATTTGCTTCTGCTCGTAGGCATTTTGCCACAGCCGCAACTGTACCACTGAAGGCAGTAGATGCAGCGCTGCCACGTGCTCGCTTCATACCAGGAAGTGACACACAACCACCTGGAAAAGTTCTTTAAAATTTGTCCACAGAGAAGCTCGTTAACCTGATACACATAAATCTCCTAGAAACACGGAAGCTCAGGAAACAGCAGTTCTCCTTTGAAGACTAACATTTTTGTAAGCAGAGTATTCTCTCAGTATTGCAAGTCCGTAGAAATGAACAAGTCCTTCATGCACGATCAGGCTGGGGTATACACTTGGACAAAACACAGGAAAAGGAAACCACTCATTTACAGCAAAATGACTTGAAAAAAGCATTGGTCCTGTTTTAAAATATAACTGGGGAAAGCAAATGCTGCTGTCTGCCTTTTCCTGTGAGATTTAAGTGGTTAAGCATCTAGGCACCGCTAATGAGAACTAAGCCATCTTGATTTTTTAGTGATCACCAGCAAGCAAAGGGATCATCAGCCCAACAGCTGGTGACCTACTGACCACACTGTGGCCAGAATCTGCCTGCGCCCAGGCCAGGTTCCTTTCCCCCACCCTTGCACCCTGGCTACATTTGCTGTGCCACAGGGCTAGCGTTCCTGGGGGCAGCTCACTTCTGAAGAGGACAGAGTGAAGGCACATCCCTGTTTTCACCTCCAGTCACAGAGCCAGCAGCAGGTCCCAGTCAGGAAAAGCAGGTGTCATGTATCTCTCTGGTGACACAGCTGCCCCACCGATATGAACCCACCACTTAAAAAATGTTGACGGCACAACATCAAGCAGTTGGGATCTTCTCCACTCACTTTAGTTGCCAGACAGCACTTGGATGAAATCCAACCTATTGCAACAAAAACTAAAGGTGGCTGTTGGAACTGGAACAGCCCACTTGCACCTTGAACAGCTAAAGCCATACTTTCACTCAGCAACCTCCACTCAACACGTATGTCTGGATTTCTTCACAGATCCACCTGTCTTTTCGGCCATGGATTAAGCTTAAAATCTGCTTAGCTGCAGGACAAAAATGTTTTATTTTTAATAATGAAATTGCCAAGAATTTGGCTTTTGAAATCTTCACCAAAAGAAACCTGCTGATCTACAGCAACGTACTGCATAACACCTGCTGTTTACCTGCAGGCTCATGTGCCTGTATTATCTGCGTTTCAACAAGCAGGCAAGTAGGATATTTAACCTAAAAAAAAAAAAAAAAAGCAAAATAACAGAGGAATGAGGAGACAGCTACGCACATCAAGTGCCCAGGTCTTTCACACTGCTATGCTCTGCTCTCCGCATGTGTGTCCATGCATGCATCTGTATTTTCAGGCAATCAACACTATTGCAGCATGGCACATCAAATGCTATCAGATATCTCAAAGGCTCTCATTAATACAATTTCAGCAGGAAGAAATCTCAAGCGGAGTACTGAAAGTCATCTTTAGGGCCCAGGACTTGAAAAAACAACAACTAAACATCTCAAAAAAACCCACTTATTTTTCTATTCTGAAAGCTTTGTAGGGCAGAAACACACCTTGCAAGGCTCTCCTGATTTGCAGACAAGCAGTAATTGCACCACAACGTCTAAAGGTTAAGTCAGGAAAACTGAAAGTCATAGACAGCATCTCTCCCGAGTGCCTCATTGGGTTGCAATACATAACTAAAACCATAATGCTTCCCAAGTTAAACAGGTTTTGGCTTTTAGAAGGAAGCTTTTTGTGTCAAGCTCCTTAGACACCATCAGAAGCATTGCCAAAGCTGCCTACAAAGGAGGGAAAAAAGCCCTGATTGTATACAATGGGACAGTTTCCTACTCCACACTGCTCGCGCTTCCCCCAATTACGCTTTCAGGGACACTGCTGGTAGAGATGTCTTTAGGAAGAAACAAACTTATTTTCCTGACTGCTTAAGCCAAGCAAACATGCCAGGACATTTCTCACAAATGCAGTATATCCAACAAAGTGACAACTAGTGTTACTGCACTCAGTCAGCCTATATGCTTATCTCCCCATTTTAATGAGATCCTATTGATCACTCCTTGTCCCGAGAGTGTTGTTCCATAGACTTTAACAGTTTTATGTCTCCTTAGACATATTTCAATGGCCAACTACAAACTATTTGTTTACAATAAATCTGTTTGCTGGTAAAGCACTTCTAAAATCCATCATTCATAAGAAGGCCACAGTCATTCAAAAGCCATGTAATATTTAAGCCGTTCTTGACTTTTTTATTACAGAGGCTGAAATTAAGTTAATTTTTCTTGTTTTGAAATAAGGTTCTTTCGCGTATTAGATAAAAGTGATAGTTTAGTCAGCTGCAGTAGATTAAACTGCTGCTGTTCCTTGATAGTTTGGTTGCTTATCTCTGTGCCAAACACAATGGTCATAAACCAAAATTCAATTTCCTATAGTTTGGGAAAAGTACAAGTCTGGATTTTAAAATGAATATTCAAGTTCTCCAATTTACATAAAGTGCAATTACTCCTTGAAAAATGCTGGAAATTAAGTCTTCTCTTTACATCAGGTTTCCATCCCAGCTAACATTTTACACCTCCAGTTTGTCATCCCAAGTGATGTGATCTGGATTCTGTTTTGAATCATGAACCTTCTTTATCTCAAGTTCCAGTTCACAATTTGCACTGTCAGCGACATCAAACCAGAATAAAATTCAATTTCCTTTTCAGATAATGCTGCCAAGTACAGGAAAATAACAAAACTTGCCAACTTGAGTGGGTGGGACATGGGTTCTCTACCTTTTTTTGTTTTTTCTTTTTTTTTCACTTTTCAAGAACTGCACTTGAAGATTCTGATATGAATTCTTCATTGATGTGCTTGGACTAGGCCTAACACTGCAAATCCCTGGTCAAAATTCAACTGATTTTATTCAGCAGAAAAAAGCCAGGTGCAAAATTTACAGTGTCTCCTCCCTTGCAAGTCAAATAAGTCTATTTACAAACTCTTTACCAGACGCACTTCAGATTAATTCAAAGGAAACAGAAATGACACAAAACAGCCAGGATCGACCGATGCGCAGTCAGTCACACTGGCAACAGGAAAGGACGTGGTTAAAAAAACTTAACTTTTATGAGCTTCAATGTTAACGTATTTTCAGAGTCTCCCCTTTTAAGCTATCCATAAGTCTCAAGGCATCCCCTTACAGTGCTGCCCGAAAGAGGTATCACTGAAGCCAGGGGTTTTATGTATTTGATATAGAAGTTTACAGGAGAGTGCAGATACACTTCAGATGAAATCTTCCCAGCAAAGTTTCCTATGATAAAGGGCTTTCATTTCCTTATTTGTCCTCCCGCGGACCTTCCCCTAAAGCATACACGAACGGCTAAAAAAAAAGAGAAACCGCTCGAGGAGTTAAAATGAAGGAAAAAAAAACCCACATGCCACCCAAAAAATCGCTGGAAAAAAAATCAGATTTTACAGAACTGGGGGGGGGGGGAGGGAGGAGGGGAAGAGAATGTTCCCCTTGTTTTTGTTCGTTTCAAGCAGCAACGTGAAGGAATAAAGGCAAAGGCGACGCTTCGCCCCGCACCTCCCGCGCCCCCCGCCCCGCTCACATTTGCAGCATGATCTTGTTGAGCACCACGCCGTCTGCCAGCTCCATGTAGACGCCGAGGCTGTCCCCGTCGCCGCTGCTCAGCGCCCCGAAGGTTTTCACCTGCCGGGAGAAGAGCAGAGGGGTTGGGGGGTGGCCGGGAGCCCCCTTCCCGCCGCGCCCCGCAGCGCCGCGCGCTCACCCAGGTCACCAGCGGGCTCCGCAGGAAGAGCTCCAGCAGCTCGGACACCGTCACGTCCATGTCCGGGCGGGAGGCGGCGGGATCACTCGGGAGACAAAGGCTGCGAGGAGCCCATGCCCCGCTGCCTACGGGGCGAACAATGCCCGGCGCATCGCTGCCTCCGCCCGCGCGGGGTCCCTGCGCCCGGCTGCAGCCCGGCACCGCGCCGCCCCGCCGGGACACCCGCCAATAGGCTGCGGGGGCGGGGCGAGCCGGCAGCGGGGAGACACCGGCACCGGGGGGGGGGGGGTGCCCGGCACCGGCGGGGGGTGGCCGGAGCCGCCGACCCGGCTTCGACCGCCCCCGGCACCGAGAGGGGCCGCCCCGCTTTGCTCAGCTTCACCGGGAGTGAACGGACACCAGACGGGGAAAGCGAGGAGGCTGGAAAACATTCAGCCTGGAGAAGAGAAGGCTCCGAGGTGGACTTATAGTGACCCTCCAGTGCTTGAAGGGGCTGCAAAAGCTGGGGAGGGACTGTTTACAAAGGCCTGTGGGGATAAGACTAAGGGCAATGGGTATAAACTGGAGAGAGGCAGATTTAGACTGGACATAAGGAGGAATTTCTTCACGCTGAGGGTGGTGAGGCACTGGCACAGGTTGCCCAGGGAAGCCGTGGCTGCCCCATCCCTGGAGGTGTTCAAGGCCGGGTTGGATAGGACTTTGGGCAGCCTGGGCTGGTGGGAGGTGTCCCTGCCCATGGCAGAGGGGTTGGAACTGGGTGATCTTTAAGGTACTTCCAACCCAAAACTATTCTGTGATTCTATGGAGGAAAATGAGGGGCACAACGTGTTGTGTGTGCGTTTGAAATGAATGCAGCAAGCAGTGGATGGCGTTCGTCATCCACAGCAGCTTTTGCAAAAGTGAATGGTGTGGGGGTCTTGGGGAGGGATGCACCCGTTCCCAGCACAGCTGGAGCGCGGGCGGGACTCGCTCTCACTGAGAAGTGCGGCCACCCCGGGTGGAATCATAGAATCATAGACTAGTTTGGGTTGAAAGAGACCTTAAAGGTCACCCAGTTCCAATGCCCCTGCCATGGGCAGGGACACCTACCATAGACCAGGCTGCCCAAGGCCCCATCCAACCTGGCCTTGAACACCTCCAGGTGTTCCAGCTTCCCTGGGCAACCTGTGCCAGTGCCTCACCTCCCTCATAATGAAGAAATTCCTCCTTATGTCTAGTCTAAATCTGCCCCTCTCCAGTTTATACCCATTGCCCCTCGTCCTATCACTACAAGCCTTTGTAAACAGTCCCTCCCCAGCTTTCTTGTAGCCCCTTCAGGTACTGGAAGGTCACTATAAGGTCTCCTCGGAGCCTTCTCTTCTCCAGGCTGAACAACCCCAACTCTCTCAGCCTGTCCTTGTACAGGAGATGCTCCAGCCCTCTGATCATCCTTGTAGCTCTCCTCTGGACCTATTCCAACAGCTCCATATCCTTCTTATGCTGAGGATTCCAGAACTGACACAATACTCCAGATGAGGTCTGACTTTCCTGCAGTGATGGGATCAATTCTATCTTTAGTTAAAAAAAAAAAAACCAAACAACAAATAAATCCCAGGTAATCTGGATGATGACTGTTTGTCACATCCCCAGCTTTTGAAGAAATACTACTGAGTCATGAAGTTGAAGCCGGGTAAGGTTTGGTTGTGCTGGGTTGTACTTTGGAGAGCTTGCTGTGTTTCCCACGGGTGCAGTCTCTCGTCCCCAGTGTTTCAGTCCTTGCATCAGCTGCTTCTTAGTGCATGCCACCTGTTTCTTGTTCTATCTCACTCGCCTGGCAAAATACAATGTGGATCTTGGTCTGCAGGTCTGAGGATTAAAAATAAACCGCATGCCTTAAACAACACATTCACCTGCTGATTTAGGGCCATTCCCACATAATAGTGGGATCTATCCAAATGCAAATGTGAGCCTGAGGCTCAGGCTACTCCTAATTCCCTTAGGGAGAGCCCAGAGGTTGCCCCATGGGCAATATTAGACAAACAAAATTCTGTTTATTAACCACTTAATCTGCCATGCATGTTTTTGGAAGGAGAGGTGGGGGAGGGTTGTCTGGGTACAGGCTTGGGGAGGGACACCTGGATGTGCCTGCAGGACCCGAGCAGTCTGTAAGTGATCCACCACTGCTGACAGACACTGCGTTCCTGGCAGTGGCCCATTTGTCCCGCCGAAGTGTAAAGATTTCCTTCATGGAAATCCCTGTTTCACAGAATGACCTGAATTGGAAGAGACTCACAAGGATCATCAAGTCCAGCTCCTATCCCTGCAGAGGACAACCCCAAAATTCACACCATGTGTCTGAGCGCATTGTCCAAATGCGTCTTGAATATTGTTAGGTCATGACTGCTTCCCTGGAGAGCTGTTCCAGTGCTCCACCAACCCACTGAGTAAAGAACTTTTTCCTAATATCCAACCTAAACCTACCCAGGGACATCCTGCCATTCCCTCGGGTCCTGTCATTGCTCACCAGAGAGAAGAGATCAGCTCTTCCTCCTTCCCTTGTGAGGAAGCAGTAAACTGCTATGAAGTCCCCCCTCAGTCTCCTATTCTCCAGGCTGAACAGACCAAGTGACTTCAGCCGTTCTTCATATGACTTCCCCTCTAGACCCTTCACCAACTTTGTGGCCCTTCTCTAGACACTCCAGTAGCTTGATATCCTTTTTATATTGCAGCACCCAAAACCGTGCACAGTACTCGAGGTAGGGTTGCAGCAGTGCAGAGTAGAGCGGGACAATCACTTCCCTCCACCAGCTAGCAATGCTGTGCTTGATGCCCCCAGGACATGGTTGGCCTCCTTGGCCTCCAGGTCGCACTGTTGGCTCATGTTCAACTTGGTGTCGACCAGAACCCCCAGATCCCTTTCCACAGAGCTGCTCGCCAGCCTCTTGCTTCCCAGTCCATATGTACATCCAGGATGCTGTGTCCCAGGTGCAAAAGCCGGCACTTGCCCTTGTTAAACTTCTTGTGGTTGGTGATTGCCCAGTTTCAGGCAGCCCCGTATGCACCGAGGACCCTGCACTTCGTGCCACCAGTCACCAGTACCTCAGCAAGGTCAGACTGCGTGTTTGCTGCTCGGGGGCTGCAGCAGCATGGGACAGGACGCTCCTGGTCACATTGGAGTGTGACACTGCCCTGCTCCCCCCCTGCCTGGCCAGAGTGGCGAGGTACCTGCACCCCAACATCAGCCCAAGAGGCAGCCTCTGCACTCTCCCTAAGGAAATCAGGAGCAGCCCGAGCCTTTGCATTTGGATGGATCCCATTCTTACATGGGAATGGCCCTAAATAAGCTGGTGGACATGGTGTTTAAGGAATGTGGTTTATTTTTAATCCTCAAACCTGCAGACCAAGGCAGGATAACTCCTGGTTGCCATCTGGCACAGCCCCTGGGCACTGCCACGCGGTTGCAAGCTGGTACAGCTGGTTCGCTCTGTTTCTTGAGAGGAGGGAAACAAACAGTTAAATGAACTCTTGATTTCGTCTAAGTGTTTCTGAACCTGAAAAGCAGGGAGGTTTGCCAGGGAACAGTTGGAAGGAGAATATATATGTTTCTTGAGACCTTGTGATCACCTGCCTTGTGAACAAGTTTCATTAAACATGATTTTAAAGCTGTCACTGCAGCACTTGCAGCAGAGCACGGGTGCATTCATCAACAGAGTCAAAAGAAAAGCGAAGTAATTATGTGTGAAAAATATATAGTTGCCTTCGGAGGAGGCAGAATACGAACACAAGAATGCTTTCCTGCTTTTCATAGCTTGGATGCAACTCGTTTGTAGGTTTATGCCTCTGCCAACTCCCAAAGTCAGGCAAGCGTCGTGCAGTCACATCCAAGTGTCTGCAGCGCTGGGATGGCTGAAAGAGCATGACTATAAACTCCAAGGTCTTCCCGGGGGTGCTCTTAGGTGCCCAGTGCTCACAAGGTGTTTGTCCTCCAGCAGGAGCTCGGCGGGCGCTGGAGCCGCGGGAGCAGCAGGGGCTGGGATGGGGGCCGGGCGCCCCCTGGCGGCAGCGAGGGAGGGGGGCAGCCTGCCTCCCCCCCTGTGCTGAAAGCAGAACCCATCAGAAAACAACGTTATTCTTGTTTGGAAAAGCAGTAGCGCTATGTAAAATGTAGTATGGTGCAGTATGGGAAGTATATTTTATCACGCTGAGGGTGGTGAGGCACTGGCACAGGTTGCCCAGGGAAGCGGTGTCTGCCCCATCTCCCTGGAGGTATTCAAGGCCAGGTTGGATGGGACTTTGTGCAGCCTGGGCTGGTGGGAGGTGTCCCTGCCCATGGCGGGGGGTTGGAACTGGGTGAACTTTGAGGTCTTTCCAACCCAAACCATTCTATGGTTCTATGTGAAATACAGTTAAGCACCTTTGATGCATGTAAGGAGAGGGAATAGAAGCACTGCGAGGGACGGTATTCTGCAGGTGGAGAGCAGAAGGATTGAAGATGCTGAGCCGTGAGCATGCTGTAGTAGTCCCTGTGGGAACCCACAGGCTCTAGGGCTGGCGGTGGTGAAACCCTGCTGACCTCAGAGCAAGCCCAGGCTGGCCCTGAGGAGCTCAGCCTTGGCACCCGACACCACATCAGACACCAGCCTTGTGCAAAAATCCATACCCTGGCTATTAGACCCCTGCCTGAGTGTGTGGGGGTTTCTTCTTGGCAATTCCATGCCATACCCGTCAGCCCCAGCTAGGTGTGCATTGCTTCCTCTGCGTTTTCTTCAAACTGTAACTTAGCATTTACAGTAGGAGCACTTTTATTTACCTGCCTTGTGTGTAGCCAAAGAGATAGCTTGTAAAACCTCAGCTATCTGCTACAGGTCAAGTTCTTGTTTCTGGTGGTACCTGCCTTCACACAGCAGGCAAAATAAAATAAATACCTGGAGGTGTTCAAGGCCAGGCTGGATGGGGCCTCGGGCAGCCTGGGCTGGTGGGAGGTGTCCCTGCCCATGGCAGGGGGCTTGGAACTGGATGAGCTTTAAGCTTTCCCAACCCAAACTATTCTGTGATTCTACGAAATACATCCAAGAAAGTTCAGATCCACACATGAACATGCAACTGCATTTGGAAATCATGCTTCTCACAGTAAAGAAATTATGAAAATCTGTACTACTTAATTTTAAAGTGATTTGCAACAACATTCTTTTCATACCATTTGCAGAGATGGTCAGTTTTTAACTAAAACATGTGTTCAAACAAGTAAGAAGCACTACAACAATGATACAAAACACCTACAAAGGTACAAGCAACTAAAGACACCAGGATGTGTAATGCCTCTGTTATTGTCATGCGTATTTCTAAAGCACTCTTCACAGGCACAGAACAGTGACTCTCAGCAACACAAGCCACAGAAGGAAATTTCTAAGCTCAAGCATTTCCAAAAGTTCCCTTCAGGCTGACTGTAAATGGCATGATTCACCTCCCTCAGACTGTCCCCTAGCAACGATTACAACCATCAACAAAGCTCCACCATTCATCTTCTGTCTTAAGTGTAAGTTGCTGAGGGATGGGAGTAACAGAATTTACAGGCTTACAATACAGGAGTTAAACTCATGGTAATCAGAAAACGGCTTTTTCTCCTCCTTTGCTTGGGACTGTCAATAAGCAGTCTCCTTGTAAATATGACACTACTGTTCATCAAGCAGCTTCTCAGTTCCCAAGCAAGTTTACTTTAAATAGACTCTCAAGCTGTAAACAATGGGTGCTAGGGAAAAAAAAGAAAGTGGCCAGAAGATAGCTTTGCTCCTCGAACTATCCAATTCTGGAATGCTATTTTCAATACTGTTCATTTTGTTCAGACAAAGCTGGTAAAGAAACTGTGTTAGAGAATTTTGAATGAAAATAAAAAGAAACAAAACTGTATGTGCTACTAAAACACAAACAAAAACACAGAAGTATTTGTTTATGCGCCTTAGATCAATCTGAATGTGGGGGAGATGCTGGCGATTTACAGAGTCTCTGTGGCTGGAATTTGAAAGAAAACATTCAGAGAGAAACTGCCCAATAAAATAGCATTAACCTTTGATACAGGGCAGGATGTTCATTTAATGTTGAAATTTAAGCCAGCTGTATAGGTTGCTGACAAGATTAGCAGAACACAGTACTTGAAATGCAAGTGAAGAGAGAGTTTGGGCAGATATCTCCTAAACATCTGAGTCCACAGAAAATAAATACCTAGTCAAATACACAAGGCAAACAATAAAGTCAGTACCAATCAAAAGATACGGGGAGAAGATGAAGGAGCAGCAGTGGTTTACAGCTCTTTGCAGGAACTTGAAAACAAGGGCGGAGTATTTGCATCCCAGGCAGACACAGGAACGATGGCATAACCTCCTTGACTTGAACCCTTCAGAGAACCAACAAGTGCCACAGTAGCAGAGGAGGGCTCCTCCTCCTGAAGGAAAAGAGAGCAGATTTATTCAAGTTAGCCTCATAAGCTAAAGAAGTGCTAGAAACAAAGGCTGGCTGTGGTGATCTAAAGTGGTGATCTCAGTTACAGGAGTGTGGGAACTACACCTCCAGCTAATAGGAGATGTAATTTGAAGCAGCAGCAGAAAGGGGAAGGTGTCTGGTAGCTTTTAAAGGCACAACTGGGCCCAGGCTGTTGAAGAGGTAATTACTGAAGGGATAAGAACCAAAGTAATTGTGTAAAGGCTTGAGGATGTTATCCAAAAGCTTGGGTTCTCATTAAGGCACAGAACATAACCAAGCAGATGATTGCCATTTATGTTCCTCAGTTTCTGTCTCTTTGGCAGGAGGTAAAAGAGGAGTTACACCAGCAGCATTAACTGGGAATCATAAGGTGAGTAGAAGAACCAATAGGACCACATCAAGGACTGTTACTGGTCTCTAAAGGGAAAAAGGCAATCATAGAAAGAATTAAAATGTATCAAGTAGAGTATCTTTCGATCATGTTACAGGTTTAATACTGATCATTTGAAAATCAAATAAAGATTTTTTTGATAAGTAAAATATTTTCAAATAATCACTGTCAATTTGTATCAATCATCACTGGCAAATGTCCTTAGAAGAACAGAAAGTGATTTTGAAGATCCAGCTCCTTAGGGAATTGTTCATTCTTCAACTACTGTTCCAGCATTTTAGTTATACAGAGTATTTCAATATCTATATTGATGACATTGGAGGACTAGAAAAATAACAGGCAAAGACAACCAAAAATTTTATAAGCGTCTTTGGGAAGTGCTTAGGCTGGGCAGAGATGAAGAAAAGTGTAAATTCACATGCAAGGAAAACACTCTAAGGAGAAGTTAACAAAACCTCGTCAGGGAGGCTGTTACCGCCACCTCTGGTATCCTCCAAGAGGAGAACCATTTCTTGCAACAGTTAACAACGTGAAGAATAGGGATATTTTTGTCTGTGCTACCTGTTCAGACAGCACCCCGAATTCCCTTCTGTGTATGAGTCAGACAGACGTGGGACAAATTTTAATTTGAGGAACTAATGAAATTAAAGACTCCAGTTTTGAGGTGTTGTGACAGAAGGCACTGACTGAAGGTTGTCTAGCAACAACCCCAAATAAGGGGTTATAGAGAGCTGCTTTACAGAAATATGGTAAAAAAATTGGTGATCATTGGTTTATGTATCATGTCCACTGTCTTTATGTGCTGAAACACAGAAGGAGGCTTTGATTCTAGTTGAATTATGTGAAAGTTTAATCTGATTTAGACAAGGTCAATGTGAACAGAAATTGACTTTAAATCACCCGGGCTTGACTTTCTCTCTTAGAAGTGAGATTATTTTCCAGTTACAGATGCTTGAGAGAATCATTATTTGCATTATAACATCTGTGTTTCACAGATGCTGTAGTGACTGTAAACTCACTGTAGAGCATGCAAGAACTCTACTTTGGTGACACAGCTGTTCAAAAGCCTTTCTCTTCCTTGGCTATACTTGCCTCCTGCCTGTCCTCATACTCTGATGCAAAATCAGTAGGCAGATTATCACGCAACATAACTCAGTTCTCTCACCATTTGATAGACTCATAGAATCATTAAAGGTTAGAAAAGATCTCTGAGATCATCCAGTTCAACCATCATCCCAACACCACCATGCCTACTAAACCGTGTCACGAAGTGCAACGTCTACATGTTTTTTGAATGCCTCCAGGGATGGTGACTCCACCACTGCCTGGGCAGCCCATTCCAATGCTTGACCACTCTCAGTAAATAAATTTTCCCTAGTATCCAGTTTAGCATCCCCTGATTTAGCAGTAACTGGGGAAGACCAGACACCTGTTGTAGTGATTGTATTCACTACACTGTAGACAGTCATATCTGATCTACATCAGCCATCTAATCATACGTTGTTAATATTTACAAATGCTTGTAGAATACTGCAAGCTGCCATACACATTTTGACACTTGCAGCATCCTAGAACAACCACCATCTCTTAGTACTGCAGCAGAAGAAGCCTTGATGCTCAGTGGGAAAGGTCTTGTCAACCAACCAGTTATTAAGAGCTGAGCTACATTGTGGTATGGCAACTACCTTTCCAATGCATAATGGCTAGGAATAGATGAGGTGATGATACGAACAGTTTAGCTATTGCCATCACACATTTAGCTTGCAAAGTTCCTCTAATTGCCAGGCATGGCTCTGGAGGACAGGCAAGCTGCAGCTTGCTTTTACATTTGGAGCAGGTAACTGTAAGGACTCCCCAAAGACATTGGTGAACTACAAGTTCACGTCTTATGCAGGTCAGGGGAGCCATGGGAAGGAAACAAGCTTTTTTTTTCAAAATAAGGTGGGTTTAATTTAACATTTTCAGCCCTTAAAAGCTGAAGCAGATGGTGAAATGTGTTTTTTTTTAAAAGGTTTCTCTGCAACATTCATTGTTTTTAGCATAGACTTTCATTATTAGCAGACTTTAGTAAATCAGTTCATTTGGAGCTGCTTCCAATCCCTAGCCACAACATTGATCAAATCCTGCTGAATGGCGAGATTAACACATTGCACATCCCTGATCACAGCTTCCTTTGGGGATCTTTGACCATTTGACACCAGTTTGGTGACAGAGTGAAGGCGCAGCTGTACCATCTCTGGTCTCACCAGAATGCTAAACTGTACTGAGCTCTCTAACCTAATGGCATCAATCTCCTACCTGACCACCACAGCTACCAACAGGCCACACATCATCAGAAGGTTTAAAATAACCCTTACTGTGGTAAGCAACACTTTCAAATCAGCTTTCCAAGATTCCAGCCACTGAAGTGTACATTTGGAACAGAAGAGGAAGGACTGGCCTGGTTTGAAAACTCCTGAGCATAATGTAAGGGCGCTCTGGTATGCACGTACTTCCAGAAGCAATGCTAAATAACAGTGAGACATGCAGCTCCTGAACCCTTTCAGGTGGGCAGCCCACAGGCAGTATCTTTATGCAAGGAAATTAAAGTTTAGAAGTGGAGTACAAGAAAGCTTACGAGTATCAAAGCCAATGTTATTCAGCCCAAATCCTCCCCAGTCTATATTACAGATGCAGAGTTTGTGAGCATATTCCACCCCATATTGAATAATTTCCAGGTCTCAGCCTAAACTACAGTTGTTCAGACAGAGCCACTTCAGAGCAGCTGAGACAGATACTATCCATCTCCAGGAGATGCAACAGTGCACAGCAAGGCTGCCAGCACAGGTGTAAAATGATGGTACACCAGTAGCTATTTCAATCATTTGCAGCAGTATCTACTTGCGTTTTTATTTTTTTTGTTTAATATTATCCACTGGCTTATCTATTATTTTTATTGCTCATAAACACAATTGGCATATGGAGGACTAAGTCTCCCCTCTCCATTTTTTTTTTACATTGCCTTTTCCGCAGTGGTCTACAGGGTTTCATTTCAGCTTAGAAAAGTCCTAATTTCAATTTATTTAAAACACCGTCAAGATTTACACTCCAATGAATGTGATGGCAACTAGAGCAATATTAAATCAAGATACAAGCTCCCAAGATAGCCAGCCACCTATAAAAATATATTACGTTGTGTCACCCTTACATAAGCAATAGACTTTACATTGTGACGACGGTTGCTGGCAGGCATTCTGGCTGGCGGTTCTGCTGTATCTGCAGCATGCCTGCATGCCCTGCCTCTTTTCTGGACTGAACTATCAGCTGTATACCTGCACTTCTTCTGGACACCAACAGCAGAAAGGCACAGAAGGTGACGAACATGCATGTGGACAACTCATCTTGAAAAATTCCAGTTGTGGGTAACTTCTCTGAATGCCCAGTTTAACACTTATGCCGTGAGTGAGCCCAAGCAGCAACCCATCTGCTCTCCGGCTTTTATAGCTTACCTTGAATCAAGTCTTGATATCCGTAAGGCAGGGGAACTGCAGTTCTGCTGTAGCACAGACAGCATGGCTTCAGGATGCCTCTGCAGCTGTAGAAGGGTTGATAAAGGTAAGGCTGAACATCTACGGCCACTCTACAGATGCCAGGAAACATAATTTAGCAAGGCAACCAATGTAACTTGTGTTAGGTTGAAAGGTAGCCAATTCCCTGGTGGAGCCACACAGCAATATAAGAAGAGAGTCTCAGCTTCCTAATTTAACAGCTTGAAATGTGCAGAGATGGAAAAACACAGCCAAAACTTATCTGAACAGCTTCATCCCTGGTATGTTAAAAGTGTACTTGACACTTAATCATGTGAGAGCACTATGTCTCACATGGGTGGGCTATGAGGGATGGATGAACAGGCTGATCCTTTCTTCCCCAGTAGGTGTATCAAGACAGGTACATTTTAGAGGCAACTTATTGTTAGCTGCACCGGCTTTCTGATCCTTCCACACCCCTCACGAGGTAAGAGATCTGGTTTTTGTTGATGTGAACTGTTGCCTGAAAACAGCCACCCTCTGCTGTACAGTGGAAGAAAATCTGGAAATATTCCAGGTTACCTGGAATTGTTTACACGTTAGCATAAGGGTGTGCTTCCCCCAGGTACTCTATATATTTTTTTTTCCAGCATCCCCAGCTGCAAGACATACATGTGAGTAACCAGCATTGAGTCTTTCTACCACTGAAGGAATACAGGGGCCTGCATTGATGATTCAGGCATGCTGTATCGTGCTGGTATGAAACTTGAGGGTTAGCCCTGTAAATCATATTTAAGTACAGAGTTAAAATGCAATTATGACGACCAAGCCATATTTAATGCAATATACACACAGCTGTCTTGGGATGCGGACAAATGGTATTAAAAATAAAAAAACAAAACCCCCAAACATCAGCCCAGAGAAAGATCTAGAATGGAACTCTGTTTTGTAACATCATATTTTACCATCCCCTTTTTTATCCCCATCTCACATTCCCACTCTTTTGTCTTCTTTCCCTGAAATATATTCCAAGATTTCCACAAATATAAAAGTGAAAGTCACTGGGCAAGAGCAATGCCACCACTGTCCCCAACTCCATTCCTGACTATTTGCAGCTTCCACGAATAGATCATCTAAGCGTAAACATGTCCTGTCAGGCCACAAGCATTAGATCTCCAATAAGACAACTAAGCATCTTACTATAAGTTAGACAAAATTACAAGATGTGCAGCTTAATATTTTACCAGTCCTCTAGAGCTTCATAAAAATATAAAGAGTTCAAAAACATTCCTACTTCCATTATTATTTTGGCCAAACCCAGCAACCTGTTAGAGGATAGTATTGTTACATTTGATGCTTCAAGTACTTGAAGGCCAAAATCAAAGATTCCCACCAAGTATTATGAAAGCATCTGAAGGTTTAGAAGACTGCAGCATCAAACATCACAAGATGAAGCACTCAGTAGCTGAAGGAACACAAAAAACACCACCAAAAAATGTTCCTTTGACCAACTCAGAAGAACAACTTCCTGAGACAGAGCCTGGAGAATGTGAAAACAACTGTATTGATAAGTTTTTAGAGCTTTATGCTCAAGGAGATTGGGAAGGATTTAAATTCAGGCTAATTAAGAAACCCTGCAAAACTAAGAAACCCTGCAGAATTAGACTTCCTTGTCACAATGTCTGCTCTGACACCAAAGTCGCAAAAATCAGGTTTCAGACAGGTTGCCGAGGCAGTGTGGGGACTCCGATCTGCAGGAGCGAACTGTACCTGATCACGTAGTGACCAAGTGCTCAACTCTTACTCTTTCTGTAAAATTTATTGCTGAGAATTGCCCTGCCAAAGACAAGTCAAATTCATGGTAAAATCTCAATGACGGAAAGTGATTTCAAAGAAACTTTCTTGAGAAAAAGGCGGCTAATTATTTTTCTGTAATGCACACTCGTAATTTAAATCTGAAGTTACTACCATTAACAAAGGCCAAGCACAAAAACTTCGACATCTGTAGTTAGCATAAAATCCGCCACACAACCCACAGTTTTCAGAAACCAAGGGTGTGATCACATATGATCTGGCCTCAGATTTTCATTTGTCTGATATCTATATGTATGTGATACATTCATGTGTAACATCATGATTGTTGCAACATCAGTCCTTTGAATGCCCCAAAAGAAATCAGCTCTCAAAACCATACATAAGAAGTGCCTTGTTTGCAAAGGAACTGACCTCCCCTCCAGAGAGTCCCTTCACAGGAAGTGACGCTGCGCAGTCCAGGCCATCTTCAGTAAAAGCAGTGAGTAAGCAGGATATAACACCTAGTTTCAAATTAATAACTTATATTATTTAGATCTTTGGGAAAAGGGCACAGAATGTAGTCATTGAGTTAGACCCAAAGTTTAATTGCTGTTTTTCAACTGAGTATTAGAATAAATTTCAAAAGATGGTATCCTTGTAATGAGTTTATTCTACAACCATCTTTGTCCACTAAAACTTGTATTCCAAAGGGAATCAAAAGGTTTTAAAAAAATACCACTAATGCCGTTTTCCTTCAGCTTTAATTATTTCTTTTTTATTTTTGTAAGTCAAATGAGTCAATATACTGGTATTCCTAAGTCATCCATCTTGCATTCTGATGAATTAGTCTACCATCATTGTTCTCAGTTATGAAATTTCAAAGTCTCTTTGGAATACTAATTTCATATTTATAGGTTTCAATTTTTTTTATTCCATCCTATTTCCCTGATTTTTTCCCCCAAGACAGTTGCTGATGTAAAATTTAATATAAAATATTTAGTCACAAAATAGTATTGCTTTTATGCACATTGTGGTAAGATTTTTTTTTTTCCAATAAAAACTATACCATCTTCCATAAAATCCTGAACATATTAAGAACTGTGATGCAGAACAAAATTACACAGGGTGAAACAGGTACCAGCACAACAGTGAGATTATATTACATCAAAAAATTTTAATGGTCCCAAATATATACTCAACAACTAAGCATACACTCAGGGGGGCAGAAAAAATTATGACACAAAAGTGACCACATCTAGAATTCCACTCAATCTTTAATCAAGAAGGGACAAACAAATCCCCCACCTCCAAAAAAATTTCTGCAGTTTAAAGGGCAAAGGGAACAGATTAAAAAAAAAAAAAAAAAAAGAGGAAACTTTATATTCGGCCCTCCCCCACAGAGGTTTTTAAAACCTGTTGTAGCTTGACTAAAATGTTCAGAATGTACGATTTCAAAGGCAGGTCTCTTTTATACAAAGAAACTGCTGGCATTCTTAACTAGTGAAGAATTATGGCAAAAACTGCCTTTTCTTCAGAAGTCTCATATATGGTCCAAGAAAGCATATTTTGATTGTAGCAACTGACCAGCCAATCCAGAGTTCCACTAACAAAACTCCTGCCCTGTTGGCTTTTTGTTTGTTTATTTATTTTCCATTTCCTTCCCTGAGAAAAGGGCAATGTGTGGTCCAAGCTGGAGAACTCAAAGGCGTAAGTCTTTCCCCTCAACGAAATATTTCTCCTTCTTCTGCTTCTTTGAATTGGCACTTGATTGGCAGAAATCCGTTTGTATAGGTTGATCTGTGTCACACACAGTAATTCACAAAAGATTGCTGCTTTGCTGTGGGTCTGTTTTGTTTTTGGAAAAAATATCCTTCCCCCAACCAATAATGTTCTTCAGCAGTTGCCATTATGATGACTCAAGCTTTGCTTTCTTTGACAAAGGTAAAGTTTCCTCCTTATCTTCATCTTCATCATCCTCTTCATCATCATCAGGATAATCTACAAGCCCAACAAGGCCTCCCTACAAACACAGACACAATAACTATAATTAAGAAACTGTCTGCACATTGATACTTGCTGTTTGTATTGGAAAACATTTACAGAGAACACTTTTTAAGTGTACCAATCCATAAAGTTTTGAATAAAAAGAAGCAGAACAAAACTAAATCCTTCAGTGTGAATGAGAATGACATTGTCTGAAAAATGTTTAAATTAATAAATCCAAAATGGGGTTTCACCTGTCCAACTGGAAAGAAATTTCCAGTTGAAATTTAAGAAAATCAAAATATCTACAGATCTATCTGTAAAGAGGTAAATCTTCTAAAACTCCTATAGTATGTTGCCATTTCTGAAGCTTAATCAGCATCTGACTACAACAGGAGTTACTGGCTTTACCTAAAAGACTGTATTACTTATTCTAGTGTCTAATGACAGGCATCCGAACCAGAAAATCTGAGGCAACTGAATACCAAAATACACCTCGATAAATAACTACACACACTCTTGTACTGTCACATACAACACGACACTGAGTATATTACACATAAAATAAAAGAATCAGATAATTACTGAAAAAAACAGTTTAAACGCTGTTTCTAGTTTGCAACCACAGCACATTTATATACGGTGCATGCTACACTGCAAGAAGCAGCTGATGCCTGAGTCCACAAATGGTTTCTCAGTGCACTGCATATTTGATGTAACCTGAACATTTTACTTTTGCCACCACAACTTGAAATCTTGGAGCCAGTCCTACATGCAACATGCTCCATATGTAGAGTTTCCATTTCAGATTTGAAGAATTACACTGCCTGGGAGAGAAAAAGCCTCCAGCAGAAAAACAGAACAGACAGAACTAAATCCCAAGCCAATTCTACTGCTTTTAAAATGCTCTTGACTAACTACTGTATCTCTTTTATAAATTTAATTAATTTGCTTTCCTTCACAGAAAGATTTAGGGAAAGTGTCACTTAGTTTTTTCACCAGCTAAACTATTCTCATTCAGGTGTTTTCAACAGAAGGTAATCCAAACACAAACTCTTAAGTCATGTTTGACCATAAGAAAGAAAAAAAACCTAAAAGCCCATTTGCCTTTTCTGGAAACACTTGTTATGAAATTAAATTCTCATTATCTGAAATATGTGGTACCAACAATACATTATCTGTCCCCCAGCACTGAGAAAACACCAGTCATTCTATTTCCCTGACTTGGATTAAACAAGAGTTTTAGCCAAAAATCTGTTAATATCCAACAGTGTCCTAAAATGCATTTAAAAATGCTGGGTTTGGATATGCACTGCAAGCTACACTGACTCTTTTAAATCAGCTTTCTTATTCTACTTCAATAAATCCCATCGCGAAACTACATGTTACTTCAAAAGGTAAAAAAATCATGCTAGGATATTAAATTTTTTTTTAATATTTTGGCTTACAGCAACCACCTCTCCATAATACAATTTATTTCTTTCACATATACCAGTTATATCATTCTCAAAAACATTAGAAATGGTAACAGTAGACATTCTCAGTGGAAGTGGTGGGACATTGTGAAGTCTGGCAAGATTTGGCAATGTTAACAAAGTATTCCTGTATTTCTATCTGCCAAATATCCCTCTGCAGTTTAACAAAAGTGAAGTGTTGTCTGTATTTCACAATAAAGATCGCTGCAAAGAGCAGCTATGTGAATGTTTCACACTAAGAGTTTGGACATTAAAAGAGCTTTTATTTCTTCTTAAAAATGCTAAAGGCCAAACAAAAAGTACATACAAACCTGACAGGCCATTAGTGCTTATACATATCAGAATTCCTGCAGAATTGAGAGATGCTAAAACAAATTCCTGGTCTGTTAACAACGAAGTCAACCTATGTTCATTCAGAATTACCTTAGTTGTAATAGCTGCCATCTGAGATGTGCTTTTAGAAACAGATCCTGGAGACCCAGGGGACCCTGGAGATCCAGGAGACCCTGGAGATCCAGGTAGATTACTTGCAGATGACTGGCTGGTAAGGTTAGATTTTGTAGCACTGGAAAAGGAAAGCTTGAAACTTGGGCTCTGACGACCTGAAAGGTTAGTTTTCAGAAGAACTTCCTTCTCTTCACTCTCTTTTACTGGACAGAAAGAAAAAAACAACAAAAAAAATTCCAGAAGTAAAGCAGTATTACTGAGTGAAACATTTAATAAGAAATAATTTTACTATGTGGGAAAAAATTTAATACTTTATGTACAGCCTGGTACAGTGAGCCATCATAGACTTTCTTCATACTAACACATCACCTAGCAGGTGTTGTCATTGGCCAGGAATAAACACTTGTACTCTACCAACTGAACACTTACACTGAAAATTTTGAATTATAGAGCTGAATAAAGTACAGGAAAACTTGACTATCAGCTAAGATTGTCAACATTTTGTATCATTTCACTTTTACAGAGAACAAAACTTGTTTTGAAGGGGTGGTCCACCAGGCTGGTGTCACAATTTCAAAATCTAAGAACTTCAGAATAAATACAATGCAAATCCTTTGTTGTAATAAGACTAAAGAATACAAGTTATGGCTTCTGTATAAGCCATATGCAATATTCTTATCACTTACATTTTTTCCTTTCCATGAATTTACTGATAGGGTCCATAATATCTTCATCATTTTTAGTTTTGTCAGAAGGGGGCACCACTGCCTCTCCATCTTCCATGTCATCTTCATCAGTATTAAACCACATTTCCTCCTCATCCTCCAGGGTTCTTGCATCCCTTCTGTATCTATGGTTTCTCAAAATGGAACGCATGCTGCAGAACAGTAAGTTTTAAAATTTTTCATTCAAAAAGCAACTCAAATTAATAATAAAACTTCTATTTGGCATTTACACTGACAGCTTACAGATGTAAACATTGTGGAGCAATAAAAATACTAGCAAATCATTCTGTAATGTGACTCCTTGTATTTTCAATGCAAGCATCAAATAAAAATACTACTCTGCTAATAGCACGCACATTCAGACTATTTCACCTGTCCAAAATTCTGTAGCTTACAAACAGCACTATTAAAAGTTATTTTAATAAATGTCACTAAAGCATTGCATTCAGGCTTGATTTAACACTTTGCATTGGTAAATAAACTTGGAAAAGAGTTTAGAAAGATTTTTCTTCTGAAAATACTGTAACTCATCAGTATTTAGCGTCCCATGTGTTAAAGAAAGAAAAAAAACAAACCAACTAAAAATCTTAAATATGACTCCAGTTTAAAACAGATACATTACAAAGACAGCTATCTCCTTCTACCACATCAACTCGCCACAATTTTTGGTCAGTATCAGTATTTGCTATTCTTCAGGGCCTTGGATACAAAACGCTACTTCTTCCTCCCCATTTCATCTATTATTAGTGCGGGTTTATCTCAGCTCCACCTTCCTTTCCTCCTTCCTCACAGAGGAATACTATGGCCTTGGAGGAGAGGAGACGGACAGTGATCTGTGTGGAAGAGAATCTGAAAGCACTCTTTTCATTAATAGATGCTGATTGTAACAGTCAATTTCCAATAGAAGTGTGAAACTTCACAATTTTTCTGTAGCACTTGTTTACTGGCAACAATTCAAGTCTGAAATTTAATGTTTTCAATAAAGTCTTCAAAATCTTAATAATACAATCTGAGCTTATTCGGTTTAGAGAAAAGGTCTTGTATTACTGACTGCAGGAAAAAAAACAGAAGGGAAAAATTAGGAAATTACAAGGAATTGAATAAGAATGCTAAACGTCCTTTTAAAAGTAAATCTAATTCTGAATAATCTGCTTGCCAATGCTGCTATCTGGACTTACATATACTGCACCATTTTACATTGCATT
Organism: Cuculus canorus; assembly: GCF_017976375.1. Taxonomy (NCBI): domain Eukaryota; kingdom Metazoa; phylum Chordata; class Aves; order Cuculiformes; family Cuculidae; genus Cuculus; species Cuculus canorus. The sequence goes on from NC_071405.1 coordinate 23,817,047, forward strand.
TAAATTCAAATACTGCTAACAGTGCAAAACCATTACTGAAGCAGCTCTCTTCTGAATACTTCTGTGTCCCACACGAACAATATTTTTGGCCTCCTTCCTCACTGGACTATTCTTTGCTAAAATGTGTAAATATATTCCTGTTATTTTTGCGTTTTGTTATTTCTAGGTTTTCACTTAACAAATCACATGGACTGTGACAGCGTTTGTGCAACCACTATATAAGGTATAGGAAAACCAGCCTGGATGAGGTACAAACCTCTTGAAACTGTAATTTTCTGTTGGACAAACTCATGCATACACAATTACTTAGCTCAGCTTAAGCCAAGAAAAGACTAATGTTTTACTTCCTATGCTGGATGGACATTACTGAAGGAAGTGGCTGTGTATTCTTTCCAACACATACATTAACCATAGGCTTGAATTTCACCGCTGTTTAAATGCTAAGCTTAGCAATGGCATAAGCTGAAGTAATAACATCTCACCTGTAAAACATCAGTACTCAAAACTGCATAACCCACATATACTCTTGAAAGTGCCTCAACATTTTGGAACAAATCTACAATTACAGTCTCATTTTAATTGTACAAGTACTCCCACAACTAACTAAAACAAAAGAAAATTTGGCAAGTGAATTTTTGAAGGAAAAAGCCACAGAATGGTAACTAAGAACTGAACAATCTTTCAAATTGAACAGTGAGAATCTGCTACTTAAGCAAATGAACGTCAGATACTTGATAGGCTTCCAGCTTCATTACAGTGTGCACATAAGTTTAGGACATGACCACTTAGCATTATTAAGTAGGGGTCCAGCAACTAACATCAGCTGAACTCCCATCAAGAGCTTAAAAGGAACACATCTGGAAATCACATTTTAACCAAGCAAATTCAACAATGCACAAGATGCAAGCAGAACTCTACTTACTTAACATTTCCCACTACCATAGAACAATCCACCAATATTCCCAAAACAGAATTAAAGCACTAATAAAGAGCATCTAGTGCATTTTACCTGTCAAGTTTTGGATTATCTTGTCTTTCCCTTTGTTGCTCAAATCGTAGTTTCAGTCCTTTAAATGTCTGTACATAATCTACATCTTCCAGTGCCTTCCAGTAATTTTCAATTACATGAGCCGTTAACGATTTTATATCTTCCTACAAGAATGAACAAACATCAAGTGACTTATATTCAAATCAATTTATTTAATACAATATAAAAAGTAACTGATATGAGAGATTATTTTTAAACATTCCATAGGAAACATCATATTACCTTACGCAAAAATTAGTATTACACACATAAGTGTGGTTAAAACATCTAGAGCTTTAAACATCTGATTAACAGAACATGTACAATAGTAACAATGTTGCAGCAATATCTCCTTAAAAACACATGAGCAGAACCTAAAACTTTGATAGAAAATTGTATCAAATCCAATTCTAAAAGGTCTTTCCCACTGTAACTTATTTTTACATCGATAGATTAACTGATACCTGTTGTTATCAGTCAATTAAAAAATATGCTTATGAAATACAGACTTAGCGTTCATATTGTTTCTTTCCTTCCTGCAAATAAATTACTTACGTAAAAATAATTATTCAATGGATTTGTTTAGGACGAGAACAAGAAAGATATTTTTCATCAGAAACTAACATCAAGATTTTCCTTTGTGGCCAGATAGCACGAGTCAAGGTCCTGTACAAACACCTGCCAACAGTTCTGCTATTCCAGTTTAGTGTTGTGGCTGCCCAAAGCCACTCTAGACAGCTGAAACTAAGACAGGTCTGCATATTGCAGTTGGAAAATTGCTCCTGTGTATTTTCTGGCATTTTTAGCACTGCACAGCTCCTGGAATACACTACAGAATAAACACCTGAATTACCATCCAATAAGGACAAGCAAAGCAACACATATCTTAATACACTCATTCTTTCCGTTTTGGTTACATGCTCAAAGGTCCCCTTCTCTGACTGGTAACACATGAGTAAGAACAAAAGCATTTTTTTTTTTTTTAAATTTGCTCCATTTAGAAACAAACCTGGATGAAAAAAAAATTGACAAAAAATATTTACAAATACCAAGAAGCATTCTGGAAATGCCTGGGTATCTGTAGGAGAAGGAGGATAAGAAAATGAAAGATGATTTATTTCTCTCTAACATGAACTGTAGAATCAGCACCTTATCTCACAGAGCACAGAATGACCACAGCACAAAAGTCAGGACCACCTATACGGATTAATTTTATTCATGGCTTCGAAATAATTTTTAAATCAACTCCATGATGATCAGGTTATCTCAGTCCTGAATTGCCTTGAATCCCAATTCAAAGATGAAAGAGGTCATCAGCACAGAAAAATGTCAAAAGTCTCTTTTTTTTCTTTCAGCTACGTAGCTCTCCACAACAGCCTCCACCCTAGCTTGGCCTCACTTACCACATTTAGAGTCTGTACAGCATCTTGTCAGAATCTGGATACAACAACAGGGAGGAAACACTACTGTGCAGACAGCCAAATTGGCATGAATATTTTAAGAGACTGCCCATGGAAGGTAGCACTCCATTAATAAAACAAAAAAGACCGAGATCTCTTCCATATGTTTCCATATTCTGTTGGATTGACATTACAGAACACAGCTAAATTTGATAGTTTTGCAGAGTAGTTTCAAATGACATTCCTGTCATAACAGGTCCATCCTAGCGGCCTGATGAAACCTGACTAGTGCTGGTTTGCAAATCTGGATACTGTGAATACACTATAGAGAGAATTTAAATTTCAAGGCACGGTACTGTGCAAACGTTAAGAAAGAACATGCACAAATATGTAATGGTGATATAAAAGGAAGTTCACCTAAATACAGCATCACAGGATTGCATAATTTATGGTATAAGCAAAACGGAAAGTCCTCTTGAACTACAATATTAAGCAATGCAGTAATTATCTTCAGTATATCACAGCACTCACCACTCTGATAAATTCAAACATCTCTATTATGGCAGAGTTCATCAGATTATAACGGGAACCATTATTTAGAAATGCTTTGACCACAGGTTCAAACAAAAAACTTTTCATTATGTAACGGTTGTAGAATTCATCCTTTAGCCCAATTATCTTTCTCTTGAAACGAAGGGCACCTAAAACAGAAGTGTTGTCAAAATAAGTTTTAAATTTAAAAGAAAAAAAATCCAGAAGCTACTCAGCATTTGTTAACAACCTCAGTTCTTATATGGCATTACATTATTAGAACCAGGTAACATGTTTGGTTCTTCTCTGCTTCTCTACAGTCTTGACTATACTGCTAAAGCTCGCTTATCTAGTTTATCGTAATGAAATCCTCCATTGTAATTGTACAAGTGAAACCATCTCTGTTCACTGAAGAAGTAATATACTAAACTATAACTACCTAACTTTAACTATGTTACTATTAAAATAAAGGTGTATTTCTGATTTTTTTAATTACTATGATAAAGTTAAAATATTTTCTCAATAGAAGAACTGGGAAATTTGTTTATCATTCCTATTATTCAAACGTAAGTTCAATTGCATGTAATTAAGTCCTATTTAATTAGGATGCAAACTATCTGATTTTATAATTGGCAAATTATGTTTTCTTCACACATATAGTAAAACAAAGACTTCATTAACATCCAGTCTAAAGCTCTTTCTGAAACTCTGAAGTGTACAGAAGTCTGTGAACGTCCACACATAAACAGAAAGAAGAGTATAATCTCGCTATAAGGCAGCATATTTTGGTTAGTGACTAGAAGGACACGAAAAAAGATTATTCAAGGGTTCTAAAACCAAACTCAGGTGTTTCAGGTACAAATCTAAAAGGTACTTCTTACTGCATGGTACTGCTCAGACAAGTTTTGGCTGTCTTTTACTCTATGTGCACAACAGAATTGTGAAAAATATCTCTTGCTTCTAGAATTAAGTCACAGTGCTTTGCTATTACTGTGCTAAGAACAGTCAGAAGAGCAGCACACTAAACTTCTGTGCTGTTCATGCAGTAAGATAACCATAGCTCTAAACACCTCTGGTAATTTCTACTAAGAAAAAAATTCAAAGCAAAACTTACAACTGTTCTTTTAGGATATTCAATACTGAGATACCATCTTTTCAATTCACCTCTACCCTCAGATTAAGAAAATTCCTTCATCTTTTCAGAAAAAGAGACATCTATAAATGCAAAATAATTTACTAATACTAGCTGACATATCTATAAATTGGTATAAAAAGCATAGAATAGAATAGCAGAATTTCTTTATTCAGTCTTAGGCTGTAACAGTCTGCGAACAGTTTTCTCCCTGCAGAATAAAGATACATAACATTTCACATTCACAAAATACTAGTTTGTTCTTTAGCTTTCAAACTCACACAATGCCAAGAAAGCATGCTTTGAGGCCATGAGAACGAGTACCCTTCGGAGGATATCTTTGTTAATGATGTAGTTCTTTATGTGATAAGTATGATGTTCTACGCAGAAAGTTAGCAACTCCAGTATTAATGCCAAAAGCTGGGCTGTCTGAAAATCGTCTGTAATAAAAACAAACCCAAAATAATTACACGTATCTAGGATATGTCTTCAGAATCTAAGTTCGAATATCCAAGTGCAGTCTGATAAACATTTCCAAGTTCTTGTATATTTCCACTAATAGTTCAGAGAACATGCTGGAGGGGATGTTTAGTCTTTAAAACAGCAATTGAAGAAGCCGGTTATGGACCAAATATTTTCTATTTATAGACATGTGGCAGGGACACTTTTAACACAGAAACAATTTTATTTTGTCTGTACTAAATCAGTGTTTGAAGGTTCAGAGAGTACAGAACCTAACACTAACATAAGTGGTGAGGCTCATTTAACCCAATCTCATTACGATGTCCAAATGTCTATATCATAAAATATTGCCCTTATTCAGTAACTTTACTAAGTTTGTACCAACAACGTGATCCATTATGCCTTTTAAAAGTACTATGCAAGAAATATTTCAGGCTCTTTTAATAAAAGATTATGTCTTCACGACATAATCACATCAGCACATACAAGAAAGTAACTCAAATCTTGGTTTTAAGTATACAATTAAATAAAATACACATTAGATTTAATCTTTTTTAAAAGGCATGCTGCCTGTTTAAAAATACTGCCAGATTGTTGACCTCTAAAGAACACACATACTTTTAACAACAAATATCTCACTTCCAATCTATCTGGAAGCCAGTTGAGATAAAACAGATTAATTTAACTAGTTCCTTGGAAATCTATACAATAAATTGAAAAGTCTTCAGAACATTTATTTATCATTCACATACCTACTTTTATATTGATTTTGGATGCATTATAATATTAATAAACAAATGGTACTACTGCTAGTAGCCAGCAAGAACAGTTACTCCATCACTTATCTCTGCTTTCCAACACCGATTTAGAACCAACACCCTCAAACTCAGCACAGCATTACGATATACACCTTCTCTCAGGTGCAATTTTGCATTCTCACTAGTAATCCCTGATCTTAAAAAATACATTTCAGCATGTTTACAAGTCTTGGCTGCTGAAAAGCCTCAGGAGTTATTAAAAATTATACAAATATTTTAGTTCTCGCTGAAGCAAAAGCAGATTTTCACTTCTTAAATCACACCTCTCTGCTGAATTTTATACTTAGAAACTACTGAAATGACTAAACAGCAAATGAACATTTTACTTCAAAATATGTATCATAGTCTCAGATTCTCTTTAAGACAGAAATTATTCTTTGACAGTTACTCTGATTTAAACACTGACACTTAACAGCCTTGATAAGCCCAACATCCAAGCAGCATTACCTTTGCTAGGCTTGTCCTCTGTAGTATTGGCCAATAAAGGGGCTGTCAGAACATGCATACAATGTTTGTAGAAGAAACCCAAGAACTCTGTTTTTTCTGTTTTCTAAAGAATAATAAAAAAAAATAAATTACGTATCTAACATATCATCAAATACTCTACAAAAGCCAACTGTGATTTTACTTGAAGGTATTTACTTACATTGGCAGTGGCAAGCATATTTTCTGGATCAACTAAAGTACGAAGCAAACCCATGAGTAGCACTGCCCCTCCAAGTTCTGGATCTGTGTCACAAATCATATGTTCTATAATGAGGTTTATAAGTAATATATCCTAACAGAGGGGGGGGAAAAAAAAGCAAATGTCAATCCCAATGATACTGCCTCGCCTCAATTCTGAAGTCATCTTCTAAAAGGTCTCGTTAAAATTGGTGCTTTATCAGAATTTTGTAAAATGTAAACAACTACCAAACAAAAACTCTTAAACTTAACAGAAACAAATTAACTTTACATGTCAGCAACACATTCTAGTCAAAGGTTCAACAGTAAGAAGGTAATCAGAGAAGAATAATTTTTCAAAGCAATTAAAATAGCTCTCAAATTAACAATCTAATTTAGAATTTAGTCTGAACTGAAATGCCAAAAGATAAAAAGTACAGAGGCAGATACTTAGCAGTCTCAACATTTAACTGATTTGCAAAGTGTTTTCAGAGTGCAGAAGTTTTAATTTGTATTTCCCTTTAGCAAACATACCAGGAATTTTATTTCCACAAACACACAACAGTAAATTTTATAACACTATTGAACTTGATGAGATTAGTTTCACTTAAAAATAACCCCAACATGGATTTGCAGAAAACAAGAATAAGACATAAAAGCAGAAAATAATATTTACATTTAGGAAGGTAAAATTTTCTTGGTTACCACTGGCCCCATAAAAAAAGGACAGTCATCAGATTCAAGTGGCAGGAACTGCCAGTGATATTCCCTTTCCCAGCTGCCCCTTTCTTCCAGTACAGAAGTAGCAGCACCAGCAGCTGCCTGTTCTTAGCAGATACAAGAAAAAACATGAACCATCTTCCCTACGGAAAGGGCAGCACAAAGGTTTTTTCTCCACTGAATACCACTTTGAAGCAACTTTCTTACTATTAGCTGTGTGCTGGCATTCATTCTGTATTAATCAGCTACAGAGGATCTCTGGGAAACATAAATGTCTGTCAAAAAGTCTTCTTAAGCACTTGCGACCATAATTCCACTTTCAGTATGTGTGATAGTAAACTGAATGCAGTCTTCTCTCAAGTAAATTAAAACCACATGTACACGTTAAGATGAAGACTGAAATTTATATTTGGCATTTTAAGGAGGCCATTATTAAAAAACATTTTGTTTTGTTTGTATGAGAGCCGATGTTAATGAAAATGGTGGTTTATGGTAACCTGTATTACTTTACATGCAATGGAACAAGAATATATAAGCAGGCAAACACCCATCTCACCTGACTAACAGAACTTTTAAAAACGTGATAGTATGTTATCCTGCAACTGTCATGACTATATTCCATAGTTCTTCAGAACTAGAGCTCATGTCATTAGTAGAGTGGTAAATGAGTAATTTTTTAAAAAAAACAACATGCATTTCCTGGGACCCTCTACTTACATCATCATTTTGCTGCGCTTCTTGCATGACAAACTCTCGTACCATGGATGGGTTATATTCAACCAAATATGAGAATATATCAGTGGCTGCACTTCGTACTTGTGCATCGTCCATACCCTGGAAAGTCAAATTAAATAATTCATGTTTCCTTAAAAGAAAAGGCTTGAACTGAATGAAAAACAGAAACTACACTGCTTTTAATTCCTACTTGCAAGTCACACCTAACTATTACTAAAACTGAATTGACTGTAACCTCTTTGTATATTTGACAACTGTTTCCCTGCCCATCGGTCTCTATCCCCGTTTTCTCACTGAATCGTACAACAAGAAACATGCAAAGATAGGAAAGCAAATCAGAGAACAAAAATGTAAGAATGCACTTAGCAATGTCACATTGTAACTGCTTTTGAAGTAGTCTACATGTCCTGAATCTCAAGCTAAGACAAGACAAATGAAGCAAGCACTTCAGAAAACCATGTGAATGAAGTTTGGCACACTTACTTTAAAAAAAAACCAAACCTCTCTGGAGAAAATAAAAATTGTTATCACAAATAAAAATGAACCAACTCACCAATATGACTTCTAGTGCTGGCAGTATGCCCATATTTGACAAGGTTTTGAAAAATGCATCTCTGTTTTGAGGTTGCAGCGTTTGAGAGAATGCACAAAACTCTTTCAGAAAATTTACCTGAAAACCATATATAATACACTAGTTAGTAATTTAAAAAAAAAGCATGTATTACTTTGTAGTGAATGTCCTTCTCACGTATATTTTACAGCTTTCTTACCAATTCCTGTCTTTTCTCCTCATCTGTGGCTTCATCTGTTAGTTGTGCAAACAAGTCTGTCAGAAATTTTTCATCTTCCTACAAATGCAAAACAATACCATTTGTTTATTTGACAATATCAAAAGGCATCCAAGTATAATATAAAGTTCTTCTAAACTATCCCTCCTGCAATTAGAAGAACATATGCTGTGTACTGTAGTTAATCAAACCAGCATCAACTTTCTAATTCAAATTTCAAACAAATTTATACGAATCTTGCTTTCAAGCTTTTATGGTATTCAACACCATCCCACACAAACTCTTCATTCTCAGTTACGATGCATTTTGTATTGCCTTTTGGCTCTCCTTTTTCTACTTTCAACTGCCACTCTCATAATTTCGTCTATGACTTCTCTATTTTCCTTCCTCTTGTCACATGCCCATCCACCTAAGCCACACTACAATATCCCTGTTTCAAATGTTTATTTATTTTGATAAAATGATCTCCCACTCAGGCCTACGAACACATGTATCTCTGGATTGTTATGACATCTTTGCAGCTGAAGTAAAGCAAGGACATGACAAAAGGAGAGCTGCTTAAAAGCAGGAACGAGGCGAGATTCTCTCCCCCAAATGTTGTGAAAAGGGTGAATTCTAATAAAAATAACTGTTCCTGTTGCGTATAACATTTATTGGGTGTTCGGGCTGGCAGCAATCGAAAACCATTGTTATTCTTCATGCTGTTGTGCCTCAGCAAAACCACAAACAGCAGCCAACATATTGAAAATGTGTACTTAGATTGAAAGAAGCAGCAATACTTAGCTCCTCGTAACTTTTATAGTCCTAACTAGAAGATTATTAAAACTGACATAAACCTTCCCCCATTCTTTCCTCAATACTACGCAATAACAAGACAGCAACTGCTTGAAAAAGATGCCTGTACACCAGTTTTTTCCAAAAAGCTGCCAGAGTGGTGTTTCTCAAAGTCAGTAACACCACCTGCAATATCTGTCCATCCCAAAACCAAGGTGCTAGAAACCAAAGTAGCCTTGCCTACACAGCATAAAGCAAACCCATGGAAGTACTTCAGATACATCTACATAAACTTTCTTATATTGCACATTGGTTTTTCACGCAGTCTCAGAAAAAGAGTACCTTGCTGAGAAAAAGAGTACCTCAGTTCCAACAACACACCATGCTAATGCAGCTGTAACACTGTCACGGCCCAGTCCAGGATCTCTACAGCGCACAACAGAGATAAATCCAAAATAGGCATGAGCTACTACCCTACAAAGCACTGTGCCACTCTATAAGGCAAACCCTACATTTAGGATATGCCACATGTTTTCTCTTCTTTAATGTTGTGCTTCTAACGTGACCCAACAGTCTAATGATAATGAAAAAACGATGTCTGGACACAATTTCAGGAGCTATTTCTGCTACTGCTTCAAAATTGAAACAATAAGAGATGGGAGAGGCCTCACTTGAAGTTTACTGACATTCAGGTCTGGAGGATCAAGCACTGTTAATGTAAAGTTTGTCGTTCAGATGTCAACAAACGTGTTCAAAACAACCACTAAGGTCTTTGATTTCCAGAAACGTAACTTAAGCTGTGACAAAAGAATACAAACAACATTTGACTATCAGCTGTCCAGCTGTTATACAGCTTGGTACATTTTCTATTCTAGTACTTAACTTATTAGACATCACAGGTAACACAACTAACCCACAGCACAGGTACTGACATCCTTGTTTACAGAAATCAGAAAAACCCCCAAAGAACACAAAAGCAAAAAATAAAACGTAAAACCCAGTTCTTTTGAAGAACATGCAAGTTATTCTCCATGATTAGCAGTGCATTTAAAGAAAAGGTTCAGTACTTTGCTTTCATTTCTCTTTTTGCTGTTTTGATCAAGATGTAAAACTAATCTCATCTATCAAAACTATTAAGAAGATGTGTGCTTATTCCCAACTGGAAAGTAAAACTTCTACATCCATTCTCACCACAAAATGAACTTTTCACCTCCTTCATAATACCTGACAGAAAGTTCAGGTCAATGCCACAAACACCTCAGAATGATCCTTGGGGAAAAACCAATCTCAATTTCAACATTTAAATACATCAAACCTATGATAGTGGGTACCCAGTATTACCCCAAAGTATCTAATTATTTTAAGTCAAAATGTGGAGGGCGAAGAGAAGCCCCTTGCACCACTGGCGATATGTGGGTCTCAGTTATGACCCACAGCAGAGGCTCAGAGAGAGAGGGAGCTGGGGAAGCTGTATCTCCAGCACTACACAGTGGAGCACAGCAGGCAGGGCCTCACTGGGCATGAAGGAATTACTGACACAGGCAGCATATCTGAAGACACATTCCTGAACAACACTGCCACAATCTATGGAAATGCAGAGTCTGGGAGCAGAGTTCACACTTCAGAATTCACAGAATACCGAATGCCAGAATTACACAAGCTTAAACGTTTTCCTTTTCCCCCCCTCCAACTTGCACAAATCCTCCAAAACATGTCTGTGGAGCGAACACAGCGCAAATACATAATTCTTTGCAGTAACTGGCCTCTTCATACAGACAAGTATCAAAACCCATTTGGATGTATCTTAGAAGGTGGTCACAACTGCTTTCCAAGAAAACAAAACTGCAAACGGTAAGTTCACGGGGTAACTGCAGAACCTGTTTTCCCCAGACACAGAGATTATTATATGCACAATACTTAAAAGCTGCATATACTAAACACAAAGCATATCTATTCTTTTGCAAGATCTAAGTAGATGTTCCTAGGATTTAATACCTTTCAAAGTTCATGAAGATAAAATTAAGCCAGGCTACCTACTCGCTCAGTCATTTCTAAGTTTAAAAACAAGAAAGCCTACAAACAAAGACAGATCACAAAATTATTTAATTTGTGATTCAACTTTCAAAGCAGTCCTCCTCCACACCCCAAAAGGCACTTGAAAAAGCACTCTTCAAAAGCAGGCCTCTCAGATATAATTAACTTACAGATAAATACCTGAACTGAAATCACAGACATGGAGTGACAAAAAACATCCTTTTCTTGAAAAAACATCCAAGGAACTAAATTACACTTAAACTGAAGCAAGAGCATATTTTCCATCCTACTCTCCGCCTCCGTATTAATTTTAAGCAGAAATAACGTTTCAGCCCAGAAAGTGGAATTTTCATAAAATATTACCAACAGAGAATTACAGTTCCTAACACACATTCTGTCCTGCTGCCACGCCAGAAAATCTCATTGAAACATTTTGAACTATCTCCTTTATCTCAGACTGCTTTCCCACACAAGTCTTCATTCACTATCAATAATTTACTTCATTTCTGTACACATTGGAAGTAATTTTCCACAATGAAGCAGTTAATCTCAGAAATCATGACCAGGCACCACTTGCAAGCTTCTTCCACCAAGTCATTCCCTCAGAAAGTACCACGCTTTTACACCTTACTCTACACTTTCCTGAAAATAAACACCTCTAATGTACAAATGCACATGGTCACAAATAATCCTAACAATGTTCTCCACTCCGGAAGATAAAAGCACTCTACGATCTTGCTGGCAAAAAGAACACGCCAATGAGAAAGTGGGGAGAGAACGGAAGGAAATAGTGTTTGCTCACTCTATGGCGCAGTTTTGCAAGTTTTTGTTTTTTTAAGAACTAGTTAATGTACAGGGAAAGAACTGGTGGCCTCCAGTGTGAACATTAGTATCTATTTTTTAAATTGCAAAAGAGCGTCATATAAAGTAAGAAACACCACTTACCTGTCCCACCCCCACTCTCAAAACTTGGCGAACTCCATGTTTCAGCAAGGTTTCTTGGTGGCTATGACATCTCAAGACTAGAACAGGCTGGACCCCAAGCAGTAAGAGCATATTAGGAGGGGCTGAAATTGGAAAAAAATGTTATATACCTCTTCGTATCTTACGTACTGTGAATCATAAAACCTGCAATGGAGTAGGTTTCCATAGTAGCTAATTCTGTAGACTGGAAATACTGGCATCACGGGTTTACTATCTATCATGACCAGCAGTATCTAGTTTAGTAAGATATTGATGTAATTACTTAGAATCACAGACATTAGACAATTAAATCACAAATAAAGTAATTTCCATTTCTCAGAAAAGCCCATCAGTGTAACCATTTTGATAAAGATTATACGGAAGGTAACCTTAATCAAGAAGGAGGGAAGAATACAGTTCATAATCCTAATTACCAAAGTAAATGCATTCTCTATTTTTGGTTTTACCACAGAATGGGCAGAAGTTGTTTACCTACAAAAGCAGGTAAAAACATGGAAGCAGGTATATTCCATGACTACAGTGTTTTTATATATATATATATATATACACATACACACACACATTCTTTTTTTTCAAAGACATCCAAAATCTTTCCTAATAAATTCAGAATTCTTAAGAATCAGCATATTCTTATTGACAGAATTCACTAGTTATAATTGAAAAACTGACCTTAAATTGTCAGTGACCTTTAATGACCTATCTTGACACCAAATACCTTAAACAAGACACGGCTTTTAAGTAAAGCCACCTGGCCTGTCAAAAAGCTTAAGGCAATCTGCAAAGAGTCTTGTACAAATTTCTAATCACTTTTCTGTAACTAAGGTATGGCTGCGTTAAACAGAGATGAGGGTATTGCAAAGTTTCATTTTAGTTAATACACAGCCTGACATGAGAAGAGCTCTTTAGAACTCATCTTTTTTCATACTGGAGGTAACAGTTTTTCTTCTCCTTCCCTTCACAGCTAGTGAGAAAAAAGAACAGAATATAAAACAACTCAGTTGTACGTGCAATAATTGCAGTATGTCACAGGATACCACACTGCTCAGTTTACTTTTAATCCAAAAAGTAAATTTCCTAAAAAGATAGCTCTTCTGTTGACTTCGGATTGTTTCTCCTGGACCACTGTGGGTGTAACAGTAGAAGCATAACAAATTGTATTAAACATCTACTAAGAACTTGACTCTCATCTGTGGCTCCATATAAACTACCATGAAGCATACCAGAAGCTCTTTGATTAATAATGTCTTATAAAAGAAACAGCTTAAGTACACATGTACAGTTATAGTGAGCATCAGGAACTCGTAAATTCTAAACTAACAAATGCCAGGAACTTCAATTAGAGACAACTTTTAATCTTTCATGGAATAACACCCCCCCTTCAAAGTATTGTGATACAACCAATTACAGAAATGCGATACAACCAACTACAGAAATGCAAAATTAAACTGTACAATAATGGAAGAAAGACCTTAAGAATTAGTTATAGAAGTGAAATCAACAAAAGCAGTCTTTTAATTTTGTTCTCAGAATATTATTTATTCTGCTTAAAGAAATGAGAAGGAACAGCAGCATACATTTTATACATGGACCATGGGAATGGTGGGATGGGGAAAGAAAAGGGGAGAATGAAACTTCAGAAAGCAGAGATTACAGGAAAGTGCAATCTGACACATTGCTCTATAAATAAAAAAAGAAATACCAGGTATGTAGGTTTAAACCTTGGCTTAGAGCTACACTGTGAGAACTTGAAAAATCAATCCATCAAGCAAGCCTCTTAACCTCTTAGAAATGCAATGGGCATATAATTTGTGACAGTCTCTTAATTATCTCAAAACCAAGAACTGATCACCAATGTCAAACAATTCTCAACATTATTATATCTCGGGGAGTTCCCCTTCAATTCTACAGAGCTGTGCTGTGAAATGCAATATACATGGGATATATATTCTTCTTGTGTGCTACTAATCCTGGCTCCTCAAGGCTGCAGAAACCACCTGAACAACTGGAAATATTTCTCGAAATTTGAAAGTTATGCAATGCTAAATTTTCTGGCTCCACCAGACAGGAAGTATACTTCAATCTCATTCACAGACAACAACAGAAGTGAAGGTACGGTTCGGAAATCTGTGGCCACACAACAAACCCAAATCTGACCTGAGCTTCTATTTCAGCTGTAAAATGCAATTTTAAGTTTTACAACAACACTAAACCTTGATATTCCAACCCAAGCTTACTCTACATCTATTAGCCTAACAGAGGTCAAAAGAGACAGAAAAAAAGGAAACCTACCAGCCAGTACTCCTCAATCAAGCTACCTCAGGATTTCTAGAAGACGTGCCCTTAATGACTCTACAGGATCAGGTCCCCTTTCTCCTTGCCCAGTTTCCTTTTCAAAGTTCAAGATCTCTTTTATAACCAGCCTCTGACATCTGACACTCCTGAATAATTCTTTCTCTCCTCCTCCTTCTCAAGCCAAAAGGTATCAGTCTCAGGACTTTGATTTTAGCAACCTTTACAAAGAGGTCAAGATACTTCAGAGACACATGTTATACTGGCTACTCAAGTTGAGCCCCCTTAACTGAATCCTTTTCAGCACTGTCTCCAAGTCAGGCTTGTGAGCTTTCTCAAACCGGCCACTCCAAAATGACTCAGGCCTTCTGACTGTTTCAGATATGCATTTGTGACTTTGTTTATCAAGGATACACACAGTGATATGTTGGTTCAGCTAGGAATAAGCTGGGGTCTGGTACTACTGAAGATGCTCCATGTGCCCCACCAAGCCTCCAGTGGCTGCTCTAGTAAGCAATGATCTCTCCACAGGGTACACACCTCAGCTGTCAGGCCTGACAGGTGGTTGTGGATCCAACACTCCATGTCCGGACATGACATATTAAAGCTCTGAGAGAGTGGGTTAAGTAACACCAGTATTTTGTGGATGGAAAGTCAGGAGGCCTATTTTTGACAAGGGTTTGCCATATGAGCTTGGAAAAGGAATTTTCACTCTACTTTGCTGTATTTTCCATGATATTAAACATGGTGCATTCTGAGATTCAACTGAAGATATAATTAAGTTAATCAGCAGCATCTATTGCTTTGTCCACTTGTCCAGATCAGGCACCCCCTACATAGACAGTGGCTATTCATTTACTGAACATCAGGAGAATTAAGATAACAATAATTAACTTCTACAAACCAAAATATATGTGCCGTAACAATTCGCTGAGTTAGCTGAAAGCTTCAGGGAGCTCCCATTGCAGAGACATGCCACCCATTTCTACAGATTTCAGAAGTTCAAGGGTTGGTGCAATATACTTAACACATGCAGGTAAGATATCTAAAGCATCGTATAATCTTTTTACATTTGCAGTACGACATACTGTGTGAAAAAATGGTAATTCCAAACTGTACTATTTAGGGTCTTAACATAGAAACTAAGAAAACATCCAGGCACGTAAGGCAATGTTATGTTCTGAATCTCTACTTTCCAAGCAACTAATGTAATTTACTTCAAAATTAGAAGCAGTTATATCATGGTATGAGATTATATTTGTGAAATTCAGGTGAAGTAATTACTTTTTTTTTCCCATAACAGGACAAAAATTATCCTTTACTGTAGTGCCTAAAATGTCACAAAATACAGGAAAAAAAACCCCAAACCTAACAAAATCAACCCTTCAAAATGAGAACAGTAGTATTAATTTCAAACAACCTCATTCAGGATTATACATGTTTGCTTCATTTAAACCAGTTACAGAGAATCTAGTCCAAAATCTGAAATGTAAGGAGATATATTTAACAGTGTAGTACTCAAATCCACACTGTTTATGTCATACTTCAAAATGACATTCAGAATCGCAGAAGTGAAGGTTCCACCAAAGCACCTCAATCTTTCCAAGCAAAATCACCAAACTTTCTCTGCCCAAGTGCAAGTAGACTTTGAAATTCTGAAACTTACCTGTAACATACCAACTATTTCCACTTTATTAAAAAAGATGAAAGAATGAAGTGTTGATAGCATATTTTCCTCAAAAACTGAGGGAGTAGGTAGGACCATATCTTGAATATACTGTACTCTGTATGTCTGATGTATTTTTTGCTTCAGCTCTGGATCAGATATAGGAATCACCTCTTTAAATTTTGCTGTTTTAGTCAGAAATTCCCTGTGTTTCCGCGACTGTGATAAAGACGGATCATATTCTAGGCATCCAATTACGTCCATTATACATTCCTCAGAAAACATGACTTCAAAAAGTGCAGTTCTGTTCAAAAGGAAAATTCCCTTGATAATTTCATATAAGTGGTGTAGTCCTTCGATGTTCTCCAAATCTTCACACACATGAAAAATTTCTAAGAGCTTCTTAATATAACCCTCATTTTCCAGCGCTAGTGCGAGTTTTTCACGACGTAATGGTGAAGGCAGTGAAGATGCCACAAGTTCTGCAATTTCTTCTAGTCGACTTAATTCACAAGATGGCAATTCTAGGCCAGGTGATGACATATCATCAAAGCGTTCTTCCTCGGATTCGTCGACAAGGTCCTGAGTAATATCAACAGAAGGGTCTTTACCTTGAACCTATAAAATAAAATGTGTTGAAAAAAGTGGAGTTTAATGTTTACTGCTACTTGAACCTTTTTAAAAAACACTATTTCAAATGTCACACTGTTTCTTTGTATGACCGAAACAGAAGCACAAATTAAGTTTGATACTAAATACAGCTGGTTTGGAAAATATGAGCTTATTGTAAGATTTCTTCAAACAGAGAAAAAATATTTTACAAAAAATATTTCTATGTTAGATATTTAATTCTATGTAGTTCTATAAAAAGAAGGAAGAATAAATAAAAAGGCTACATATTCTGAGTACTTCAAATAAGAAAGGAAATTAATAATTAATGGTATGAATGACAGACTTTTTAACAGACTACTAAACCAAGCTATTTGTTTCTAGTCTTTATTCTCTGCAGTCAGATTATCAAATGCAAACCAGTATTACATTATTGCAATGATAGTTTTAAGGATTTATCTATAGGCAATTTAACTGCTTTTGGCGATTTTCAAAGATTCTGTGACCTCAAACAGAGGAGAAAGGCCAGTGTCATTAATTTAACTGTTGTTTTCACTTCTGGAGAGCTGCAAGTCAAAATCTGTTACCATGCACTTTCTAAATACTCAACAGAGGCACAGAGTCCCCTCTTAAGAACAGAAAATCTCAAGCCAACATTAAAAAGAGAGTAATGGAAATCTGAGCTGTCAGAAAAAAAGGCAGAGGACCTGCAAGGGTCTCTCTAGAGATACAATGAGGAAACTGCAGAGAGTACACGTTAGTGAATATAAAGAGAGACAGATGGTTGGGCACCACAGTGTTTCAGCTTTAATGACATCTTAATAAGTAGTTTCTGCTTGGAGTCTGATGTGTCAAATACAGAAAGGCACTACTTTTAGAACACTAGAAGTTAGTGTTCTTTTTAATCTTGAAAATCAGAAAAAAAATCTGGGAGAAATAATTCTTCACGGGTGACAGCAAGCCTGTACTTTGATTAAAATCCAGAATGCTGCTAAAACCCACGTACTGTTTTGCTTATGCATCAGCAACCACTTCCAGTGTAAGTGGTATGAAAGTTTTCCGTTTTGAAGCTTTAATAACTGAAGAAGCTTAAGATCTTTAAAGTACACCAGACGCAAATACAACAGCACGGCCTCAAAACAGGACGTAAAGATACTAGTTTCTTACAAATATATTAGATCTTTATATGAGGCTGAGGAAACCGAACTTCTTATCTGGGTGTTTCCAAGAACACAATTCCCCCTTTCCTCCATTTTGTTTTTGTCCCCAAATTCTGTCCTTTGACATCTAAAGTTCAAGGAAATGTTTCTGTACTTTTTTAAATAAGTGGTAAATTGTTGAAAATACTCATTCCTAAGAAAAGGAGTTATCTATACCCACGCAATTATGAAACCACAGTACTTTTGTTTTATTTCTGAAATCAGTGAGATAAATTCCAAATGACAGCCTTCAGAGATCTAGATAATTGTTAACAAGAGAAAGAGAGAACGCATAGAGGGAGAATTAGACAAATTTAGAGAAATCCCACCTAATACAGCATAGAAATGAAGTTGTAATGGAATGGAAGAAAAAAAAAAAACATGCATAAACTAACAAATTTAACTAATATCAGTGATACTGATCACACCCTCTCGAGTACTGGTCGACAGTTAATACCTGACCAAACGTTATCCAGAAACAATACAGATTCAGTGACTACACAGTCACCTCGTCACAGATGGTAAAACACAGTGAGTTAATTAATACATATTAAAACATATACAGGCTACATATAAATTGGTTGAAGTTTTTAAACTTTAAGAATTATAGCTTTGAAGTGATAATACAGGGAGAGAGCTATCTCCCACATCAACTAACAGATCGGTCTTTCACACTCTGACAGCCAACAGAAGCACGTTATCACAATTACACAGAATAAAGTTCCACTGAGAAACTCAATATTCCCTTCACCGGAAACAGAATGAGATAAAAGAGAAGAATAAGAAATGTATAAAGATATGTTAAGCAAAAAAGACCTGAAAATGCTCTAATACTGCTCCCGCTAGTTTAAGTTTATATCAAATTCCTGGAGGAAGTAGGAAGTATTCAAATTCAAACATACAACGTTTGGGGGAGGTGGCCAAGACAACAGTTTTTACTTTCTCATCTGCTGTGTTCAGATTCACCTCTTAGTGCAGTCTAAACATTTGGAACACAAACATTAAGATGATTTAGGTGTCTCAATCTTACATTTTTCAAACTTACCTGACATATTTTTTCCCATATTTCATCACATCCTGCTTTTTCTTGAAAGCTAAGTGCCAAATCATAATTTTCAGCTTCCGACCACACAATCAAGGTATCCTTTAAAAAGAGGAAGAGTATTTTCAGACAATACATTTCAGATTTTATAAACCTGAACAGCATTTAAAAAATAGAATTTAAAAATAATAATAGCTTGACACCTAATTATGACAGGATAGTACTACAATACAAACATAACTGTCATACTATAAGACTTGAATATGTTCTGAGATTTTTTTAGGATTAAAAACATTTCTGCATAAATCAGAATAAGGAAGTTCCAGGAAGATACTGGACATTTTAGTTCTTAATTGATGAGACTATAACATTATAAATCTCAGAAAGGTTGATCTAGAACATGTATGTCTACCTCATTGCACCCTCTGATAGACTATGGTAACAAAAGCCACAGAAACTGTGCTAACACACAGAACAGCCACTTAAAAAGCAGCCCCAAGACGCCCACAAACTTTAAGCACCAACACAAACTTGAATATGCACAGAGTTAACTGCCTAAACATATGCATACCTATTACACTGGACTACACAAACCATTTTTACTCATTCCAAACTACAATTCTGAAAGGATGTTTTGCCTCAGATTTCTGTAAGTTAGCTGAAACTGTGCTTTACTATGTTTACTACCCAGACACTTAAAGCTCTCTTCTACTTATCAGAATACTTCAAGATTTTATCAAAGCCCTCACACTGCATGAAAAAACAATATATGCAAGTGGAAGCTAATGCTGCAAACAGCAATATCACACACTGATAAGGTATTTGATGTTTACTGACAGTCTGCTCAGTAACTGTTAGACTAAAAAAACCTAAAAGAGAATAAAAATATAATCTGCATTATTTACATACTGAATCAAGTTTTACTTTAAAAGTCGTGTCTTCCTATAATAGCTAGCTGAAATAGAGGCACATTTAATACACATAGCCTCATGAAACTGCATTATTTCAGTTAAGTGCTAAAGCGCACTATAACGAGACATGAGAATTTTTCTACTTATATTTCAAGGAGAACCATAAAATAGGGTTATTTTTTCATCATTAAGTATAGATTTTGCTTATAGTGATTATTCCTAAAGGAATTAATTTTGAATATTGCAAAAGCACTATAAGTTGACAAAGTTTAAGACTTTTTATTAATTATGCTTAATTTATTTCAAATATTAAAATGAACACTGAGGATAAAGAGTAATCTTTTATTTAGATTTTGGTTTGAATTTACTAGAAAACTTAAACTACACTATAATCTAAATAGCATGATCAGCTAGCTCCATTAGAATTCAGTCAAGCAATACAATCTAATCAATTTGCCATTACCAGAGCAGCTCTACTGCTTCAGAGACACTAATGGCTTTACCTTGCAAATGGCAAATAGTTTACCTTTTCCTTTTCCAAAGGGTTGAGGAAGAGGTGGTACCCAGAAGAAAGGGATTTAGGAAGACCACCTCCAAAATACAAAAGGAAGAAGAAAGTCACAATTAATAGTTAATTCTCTACAAGACTGTTCATGGTGCAAACACTCTGGTAATAACAGATCGACAGCACCTAATACTCCTGAATCCTACAGAGTAAGAAAAATAAGAGCCTACAAAAATTTAAAAAGGGAACATCCAAAAGAATAAATGTTGCTGGTTTTTTTACCATCTTTTAAAATCAGTATGTACCTTACTGCAGTATCTGTTGTATGTATTGGGTTCGAAATCTAATTCATTAATCTCCACACTTAGTATTTATACTGCAGTAGCTTTCAAGGCCACTGTTTCATCAGCTTCCCATAAGTAGCGCTTATTTAATATAAAAAAACCAAACCCAAACTCTAACACTAAGTCCTAAGTAGACCCTAGAAGAATTTCTAGCATCCTTATCTAATTACATCTCCATTTAAGTGACAGCAGTTAGATTTCTAAGAAAGCCATTTCCAAAAGATCAAACCATTTTTTTTCTCTATAAAGAACATGAGTAACAAAATAGGGAAATGACTAAAAGAACACAAATAGAGACAGTGAAATTTACATTAACTGTGGTCAGCTGAACAAAGCCTCTAAGTCCCTAAATAAAATCCAGCACTAGACCAAGACAGGTCAGGCTGTCACTCTTTTTCCTCTGAGGAAAGGAGGGATATGGAAGGAGGATGGCAGGCACAGAAAAAATGAAAGGGAAGACACAAAGGCAAAGCTGCTTTTGAAAGCTATAGTCACAGATGTACAGTGTATTTGGCCATAGTATAGCAGTTGTTCTTGTTAAACAAGATCATCTACTATCATACATGGAAGTTCAGACAGGATTTTTTCACCTCTACATATTCTGATTTAATTGTGTCTTCTTTGGAAAGCAAACCAGAAAACTGCTGAAAGAAATTGTTTGAATGGCAGAACAATAATCTTCAAGTTTGGTTTATCAATATTAGAAAAGCATTTTTCAATTACCAACATTAGCAATTTCAAATTTCAGTTATTGGTTGCCTTACCTTGACAAGTATTTCATATTATAGATTAATACTAGTGCCTCAACAGAAATTGTTACTGTCCAGATCTTTAGCAAGAGTGTATTTGTCTGTACATCTTTTCCTCCCTCCAAGTGCTTTCAAAAGAGGAACATGAAACTAAGTTAGAAAAGTACTTCACTACGCTGCAGTTCAAAGTTTATATCCAGTGTTAAATGTGGACAGTTATTAATGTAATTTCATTTCTTAATCCTACAAAGCTTATAATCACCAAAAGAAGAGCAAGTACAAGACTAATACGTGCAGGGAGATATGACTGAAGGAAATTCTAGATGTAATTAGAAGATTAAAAAAACATGAATAAAAGTCTCATTTTTGCTTGTTTTATTTAAACTAATCTCTCTATGCATTTGATCTGAAATCTCCCCAGTGTAATTTGAATCCACTCACTTCTCTGGATCTCTCAGCTATGCAATAGGACTACCTATTGCTTCCAAATGCCAAACATTACTTCCTGTAACTCCAAAAAGTAACCGAAATTTCTTAAGGCTGCCTTCTCCACTCCAAGAGAAAACAGGAGTGTGAACAAATATGTTAGTAATAGTAGCTACGGGTAGAGAGGTCAGGACACAGTCTGGCACATTACCTCTCTATAAGCGTAAAATCTTCAATCTTATACGATGCAGAATAGGAGTTCTGGTTCAGTTTGATCAAAACCATCTCCTTTCTTTTTGGTGTTACATACAAAATGTTAGCCTCAAGACAAGGAACTGGATGGGATGACTAAAATGAACATAAAAATGTCTTCTTATCTTGTCGTTTGAACCAAAACGTGAAATTGCAGTATTAAATCATAACTATGCTGTGTGAACTAAGTCATAGATGTGGACTGATGTTTTATCATTGAAGGCTTTTGTATTGCTTCGCAAGAATCCTAGCATTCTTGCTTCCCACGATTTTGAAGCATTACCGTTCTTGGCAAGATCTTTTTTAAGTAAAATGATCATTAGGTAATTGTTTTTGTAGAGTTCACAACCTTAATGAGTGTGAAAATAATCTGCTGCTTCACAAAAAAAATATTTTGACAATAGTGCCAGTTGGGTGCATCATCACTACTTTAGCCCAAACAAAGTTTGCTGTCTCCCAAGACTGTTTACAAAAATTTCTTTTCTTTCATATTACCACAGAATCATCAAGGTTAGAAAAGATCTCTAAGACCATCCAGTACGACAGTCAGCTCACCACCACCACACCTACTATTATTGTTCATAACTGTTCAGATATAATCAGGAATTCTTAATTTTAAACAAAAATTCTGAGTGCAGAATTTTTTAGAGGATCTATTTACTCAATGCTCCCCAGGAGCGGTATTTATCATTTCTACCAAGGAATGTTGACTTTTTGCACTCTTACCCTTATAAAGATACAGCTTGCGGCAAAACTTCTTTAGAATACAATCAGGCATTTCTCTGCTGCTTGATTTACCATTGGCTGCATCAAGTCCACATTGAGCAAGTTCTGGTTTGCTAAGACATTTTCAAGAAAGCACTACTGTGCGCTACAGCTGTTTCATTCCCAATTAGTTAACCTTCAAAAATACTACTGCAATAGTTCAAGCCACCAAGAGTGGCAATTGTACTTACATGGACAGGTCTTAGTATGTATCTTAATAAATATTCTTTCCAAAAGGC
Organism: Cuculus canorus; assembly: GCF_017976375.1. Taxonomy (NCBI): domain Eukaryota; kingdom Metazoa; phylum Chordata; class Aves; order Cuculiformes; family Cuculidae; genus Cuculus; species Cuculus canorus. The sequence continues at coordinate 23,840,111 of NC_071405.1, forward strand.
CTACTTTCCTTAATAAAGGGGTTGTTGGATACGCTCTTATCAGTCTCAAGTTCTCACCATAACTCACCAGAAGCCATGCTTTAATTAGACATCAAATCAATTGTATAGTTTATTTCTCCTTTAAGGTTGCATAGGAAGAGGTGAGTTGTTCTAAAATTCTTCATTATTCATTTTCTGAACAAGGATCACTTCTTTAAGAACAGCACCTCTGTCACTAGCACTCTGGAAGGGCATAATTTCACCATATAAAAAACGTGTAAAAAACCAAAACCTGAGCATGGATTGAAGTGTATAAATAAGACTTCACCAGGACATTACAATTAAAATATTTTCTATCTTTACTAGTATATTAAGAAAATAATTAACAACAGAAGAGGAAAACTAAGTATTTCATACCAAACTTACAGGACCACAATTATAACATTTAAAAATAAGAACACCAATAAAACTTAACGTATAGCCCTAAACAAGAATACAAATCAGTAGGCCAAGCGGCAGTACTGATGCACATTTTGCCTTTTCAGAAGAAATCTGCCTACTAATACTAGCTTAACACAAGAAATATTAGTCCTTTTTCTAGCCTACAGGACAATTGTTTAAGTTCATAGAATCATAGAATCACTAGGTTGGAAAGGACCCACTGCATCATCGAGTCTAACTATTCCTAACAATCCCTAAACCATGCCCCTCAGCACCTCATCCACCCATCCCTTAAACACCTCCAGGGAAGGTGACTCCCCCACCTCCCTGGGCAGCCTGTTCCAGGGCACAATGACACTTTCCGTGAAAAAATTTTTCCAGATGCCTAGCCTGAACCTCACCTGGCAGAGCTTGAGGCCATTCCCCCTTGTCCTGTCCCCTGTCACATGGGAGAAGAGGCCAGCTCCCACCTCTCCACAACCTCCTTTCAGGTAGTTGTAGAGATTAATAAGGTCTCCCCTCAGCCTCCTCTTCTCCAGGCTAAACAGCCCCAGCTTTCTCAGCTGCTCCTCATAAGACTTGTTCTCCAGCCCCCTCACCAGCTTTGTTGCTCTTCTCTGGACACACTCCAGAGCCTCCACATCCTTCTTGTGGTGAGGGGTCCAGAACTGAACACAGTATTCAAGGTGCGGTCTCACCAGTGCCGAGTACAGAGGGAGAATAACCTCCCTGGACCTGCTGGTTAACGCTGTTTCTGATACAAGCCAAGATACCATTCGCTTTCTTGTCCACCTGGGCACACTGCTGGCTCATGTTCTGTTGGCTGTCAACCAGCACCCCCAGGTCCTTCTCCTCTAGGCAGTTTTCTAGCCAGACTTCTCCTAGTCTGTAGCACTGCATAGGGTTGTTGTACCCCAAGTGCAGGACCTGGCATTTGGCCTTGTTGAACCTCATGCCATTGGCCTCAGCCCAGCGGTTCAGCCTGTTCACATCCCTTTGCAGAGCCTCCCCATCCTCCACCAGGTCCAAGCTTCCACCCAGCTTAGCGTCATCCGCAAACTTGCTGAGGGTGCACTCAATGCCCTCATCCAGGTCATTGATAAAGACACTGAACAGGGCTGGACCCAGTACCGAGCCCTGAGGAACCCCACTTGTAACTGGCCTCCAGCTGGAGTTAACTACATTTACCACCACTCTCTCAGAGTTGTTCTCTTTCTAGCTTAATTTTCCCACACAGATTTCTTTCTTCCAGTAAGTAAATAACGTAAGGATGAGTTTGCCGGGAAGTACACAGCTCAGAGCATCCAACAGCTTTCACTGACAGCAATTTGATGTTACAGAATCAAATACATTGACACATCTATGATTTTTAACACACAGCTAAAAATGACTCTTGGTTGTGACAGAAGACTGATTTGATTCATCCAACTAGTGAAAAGGCAGTTAAAAAGACTGCCTATGTGTTTTGTGCTTTAATGAAACCTCTAGATGGCAGAACCTCTAGATCTCTGGAAACACCAGAGATCAGATTGTGCAAGCTGAAGTATCTCAGGATTTGGTTGATGTGTGAGAAATTAGTCTCCAAGCAAGATCTGCCAAATATTCTTACTTCCAAAGGGAAAAGCAGACTGTTCTACCTACCACCAATTAGTCAACATTTATATGCACACAGAGACACAACCAATCCACAATACTGGGCAGTCACTACTTTCAATCCTAAACTCCAAGAAGTCTAAAGCAGACCATCTGACAAAACTTTACTTGAAGCTCAGGTTCACAGGGTGTTGCTTTGGGTTTGTTGTTGGTTTTGTTTTTGTAGTTTCCATAGATGCTTTACATGCCAATAAAACAACAAGGAGAACTTATACTCTGTTCTTCACAATATTATTTTGATGAATAATTATCTAGGCTGCCAACAGTTATTATTAAAATATACATATATATACCCTGAGGTTGCATAATTTCAGATATTAACAATTAAGGAGACAATCTGTTTCACCATGGCAGTAGTAGCGCAGCACAGGTAGAAGGTTCTTTCATCAGTGGAATTACTTCACTGTTTATCACAAAGGTATCTAAAGGCTCGTTGTAGAACCCAAAGCAATCAGCATAGCAGGTTCCCTCAAGAGCTCATCTATCACACATCTCTCCTTCCTTCCAACCACAGATTTTATTAGTCTGTCCAGTAAAAGATTGGTTCTTCTTACAAGCCTCATGTCAGCCTAGACAGAATCCAATATTCATTCACTTACTCTATCAGACATCTGAAGTGCCCACAAGCTACACGCTAGGTATGTCACAGTAAAACCAACTCTGATGTTCTGCTCTGTACCCCTTTAAAAGGGGAACGGAGGTTCATTCCCACAACAAAATTTTGAGATAAGACTGGAAAGTTACCTTGAAGTTAAGTCTCATGACTCTAGAAGATTTTTGTTGACATTTTATGAGTAAATGGACAAACTCAAAGGTAAGTCTTCTATCTCAGGTTGCATCAGCTATTAGTGAAATTGCAGCCTAAGTGACATACTGCAGCCAAAAATGGAAGCTATCACTTATTCTTCCATCCCACAGCTCCACAAATGGATGCTGCGTGAGCAGGCTTGAAGCTTCTGCTGACATAGAGTTACCATTTCTTTAAGACGGATTTGGTATACCAGGTTGATTTTCTTGTGGTTCAGTGAGTTTAGGCAGTTCGAAGTTGTATGAGCAGAGCTGGAACTCTTCCTTTCAGCAGCTAAGCTCTATTGCTTAGCTCATACAGAATCGGATTTGAACTCTGAATTTGCCTTTTACTACAGGAAAGGATAAGCAAGCCTCACCTGAAAGATAATGTGCTGTAAAGCAGGATTAATAACACAAAGAACAACTTGGTATTTCTAAGGCTCAGAGTCAAGCCCTCCATTCAATCTATATTAGAAACTGCTTTACATAAATAATATGAACAATCCACCTACAAATACGAATTTCTGTCTCTGCGATATCTGAAAGCTTTAAGGACAGCACTTTTCTTCCTTCAGCACAGAAAACACACAGTGCTGTTCTAATGTTTAATATTTTTATTTCTCTAATCATGTTTTCACCATCACCAGTATCAGGTTTGTGCAGTGCTAGATTAAAATACATCTGACCCAGAGGAGCTATGAGCACAAACATGAAATGCTGTTGCACTGGCAGGTACGTGTGATGGTTTGCACTGATCTTACAATCTTATGCCTACTTTAAGTAGGCTTCATGGGTGATCTTGCATAAATCTTATCGATACAAAGCTCGCTCCTCAACACTCTTTGGACAGATTTGAACCAGCAAAGCACGTTTATACTAGATCAGCACTTTATGCCATAGAGCTGTGAAACGTTTAATGTCATTTTATAAGTCCTAAAGGTGGAGTTACTGTAACATAGAACCATGACCTCAAGCTAGTCAGGATTACAACTAGGAGTTAGTTTGCTCATCATTTTTGCTGGTCTTGTCCTTTCTTACTCTCTGCAATTGATTCTCCACCCGACAATGGCCTTAACAGTTGTTGACTACAGTGTTTATATAGTACATTACGAATTATATCAAGGGGGAGATCCAGGTTAAATTTTCCAAGGAAGGATATTTTTAACCCATACTGGTTCTCTCCATTCAGTTCAACATGTAATCCTACAAAAAGCTGCAGATGCACAACTACTGGAATTGCCTTGTGAGCAAAACTACAGTATGTCGATGCTTATAATAAACCATTAAAGGTAAAGGCTGAAGTGTGTTTTAATCCATTAATTGTAACTGACAGGATTTTAGCAAGTCTGAGCTGACCAGACAGGCAACAACATCCAATCCAGTTCAGCATTATGAAACCTCTAAGGGCAGTTCTCAGCATCCATGAGATAAGAACAGCAAACAATGTGCAAGACCTACAGTTCACTTCTCAACCATCTCAGCAGCATTCTTTGGGGGCCCACAATGCATGGCTTAAATAATTGAAACAATGTGAAAACTAGAAGTGAGAAGCTGGTTTTATGTACTCTGAAAACTCTGAAGCAGTAGTAATCCACAACCATCTTCCAAGTAAAAGCCAAAGGTAAACATGTAAATAGGTTTAAAGCCTCCTAGTCTTCTCTTAAGCAAAACATAGTGTGTTTTGCTGTAGTATCTGAAATGCAAAGAAGAAAAAAGCCAGATTATATTAAGTTTCAGATACTGTGATCCTCAGGAACCTCAGCTACTTCGTGATTTTTCACGACCATGCTTTGCTCATCTCTCCTAGAGTGCTTTTTTGGTGTAAAACAGAGTGCAAGTTATCTATGTAACTTCACAAAAAACATGCAGAAAAGTAACTCACAGGTATCACAAAATGCACAAAAGTGTTCAGAACTTACTTTGTCTCCTATTTAATGTAATTTGCAGTTGAAGAAAAAAAGGACTGCATTGCTGAAGTTAAAGAACCTGCCTTTAAATATGAGAAAAAAGTTTGTTTACCTGTTGCTTCTGGTATGCAGTGTTCGGGTTAATTTTGGACTCCAAAAGAAGAGAGCCTAGAAAAAAAAAGTTCCGCTTATTTACACATGTACTAAGATGTCAATCCCAACATGAATTTCTGATCACTTTCCTCAAGAAGGTACTAACAACTTTCCTCCCAACAATAAGCATGTTAAGCCCATATTCTACAGCTTTATACTTAATTTTTCGCTCTAAAGATACTGTTCACATAGTACAAAACACTCAATATTGTTTTGAGGACTGGATTTTTAACCTTTTTCTTACACTGAGTAATGATATTTCCACAGGAAGTTTTTTTAGAGATGATAAAGCCTGCAAGAAAAAAGCATCTGCACGCAAAAAGCATCACAACTGCATTCCATCACAGCTGTTCTGATTAAAATTTACTAACCATGTGGCATCTGTTCTTAAAGTTTGTCTAAAATATACATTTGTTTTCTGGAAAGCATATGTAGAAACTTATGCTTAGAGTGGCAACCACTGTGACTGCGAATATCAAAAAACCTCAGAAACTATAAACCTAGAACAATAGTTTCACAGCAGTTTATACTGATTTAAGACATAGCACAGCAATTCCATTCTCATGTCCATGTTTTCTTCCCCTTCCTTTTGCATTACTGTTAATATAAGTCACATTTAAATGGTCTGGAGAGTTGATCTAAGTGAAAACAACCTTTACAACTGCTTTTATTTTTGGTCCAATCACTCCCCTCATCCACCTTGCTGCTCAGCTGCACAAATGCCAGTGCATTAGGGACTCCATAAAGCCATGACTTAAATTTATCTATCTGCAGAACTTCACTCAACATACATGAAGAGCTACCGATAAATTAATTTGCATAGTCAGTCTTGTAATTAAAATATAAGGCTGCAAGCGCCCCTTTAAAGAGGCACTTACTGTTTTCATTTACCTGCTTCAATTTATTCTTTAAGAAAAATCTAAACTTGAAATTTTAAGAGAAGTCTCTATTTCTCAGTTCCACGGCTGCAGTTCTAAGGCAAACTTACATTTATACTACTAGAAGATTTGCCACATATCCTCACAAAATACACACTAAATTCAAATACTTCAACCTGAAAATCTGACATCTTGAAGACAGGACAAGAAACCGAATTACTTTGATTTGGAAAACATACTTGAAATTCAAAATTGTACTTCTGAATATCAAAGTAGAATCAACAATAGTTAGCTACTTTTCCCCATTTGAAGAGAAAGAATTGCTGCTGACTATGATCATGTTGAAGATCATAGAATCATGTTTGGATTGGAAGGGACCCTTTAAGATAAATCCCCCCTGCAATGTGCAGGGACATATCCAACTAGATCAGGTTTCTCAGAGCACTGTCCAACCTGACCTTGAACTCTTCCAGGGATGGGTCATCTACCACCTCTTTGGGCAAACTACTCCAGTGTTTCACTACCCGCACTGTAAAAAATTTCTTCCTTACATCTAGTCTCAATCTCTTTTAGCTTAAAACCATTACCCCTTGACCTATTGCAACATGCCTTGCTAAAATGTTCCTCCCCATCATTCTCGTAGTCCCATTTTAAGTATGGAAAACCCAGAATAAGGTAATCCCTGAAGCCTTCTCCAGCTTCGACGACACAAATTCTCTCAGCCTTTCCTCATAGGAGAGGTGTTCCACTCCTCTTTTCACGGCCCTTCTCTGGGCCTGCTGCAACAGGTCCATGTCCTTCCTACCTACCGAGAGCTCCAGAACTGGAAGGGGGTCTCACCAGAGCAGACCAGAGGGGCAGAATCATCTCCCTTGACCTGCTGGCCACGCTTCTTTTGATGCAGCCCGGTATACAGTTGGCTTTCTGGGCTGTGAGCACACATTGCCAGCTCATGTCCAGCTTTTCATGCACCAGTACCCCCAAGTCGTTCTCCGCAGGGCTACTCTCAATCCCTTCATCCTCCAGCCCGTATTGATACCAGAGCTTGCCCCGATCCAGGTATAGGACCTTGCACCTGTCCTTGTTGAACCGCATGAGTTACACATGGTCCCACTTCTCGAGTTTGTCCAAGTCCCTCTGGATGGCATCTCATCCCCCAAGACTGTGAATTGCACCACCAAGCTTGGCGTCATCTACAAACTTGATGAGGGTGCACTCAATCCCACTGCCTTTATCACTGATGAAGATGTTAGGTTGCTGAAGGTGAGGCAAGACAGACTGAAGAATCAGATCACCGAATCTCACTTGTTGAAGGAGTTGTGTATTGTTAAAGAATTACATACATTTCAGAACAGTGTGCTGTCTGATTAAAAAGTTTATTACTACATGAAATGAGAAGGCTTACCAACAATTTTGATATTCATTAGCTTACTATGTATGTGATATTTGGATACAATTAATTTTCTTTTCATTACCAAAGTAACTTACTTGTGATAGCTGCTACTTCCTACATCACTTGTTCTACAAGAAGCAACCTTCACTAACAAAGTTGGCTTGACAAGCTATTGCCCTGTCTCAACTGCTCCTACAGTAAGAACTGCTTACAAACTAACATAATCCAACAACAAAACTGAACTAAATATCCCTCAAAGAAAACAAGACACAACAAAAAAAAGCAGTCTCTTCCTAAACCCACATATATTGCACTTCAAGCGTTTCTGCACTTTTCTTATCTGCATCAGCTCTGTTAAAGCAGCTTATTTGCTTAAGTGTGACAGCATAACAGAACACACCCTCCCAAACTATAGAGCAGGACAGAGAAAGTAAACATCCAAGCTGAGCTCTACTGATTAATACAATACACTGTGGTACTTAGGTCATAGCCTTGAGCTTTGAATTTTGAGTTTTCTGTAGTGAACACTTAAAACATCATTCTCTTTTCCACTACGATCATCAGTGCTAGGCAGTATTTCACTTCAATCTTACTTCCAGTTTCAAAGACTCAGTTTCAACTACATGAAATTTTAGATATTGTTTTGCACTTCCAGCTTGGTTGACTAACTTCTACGAAGTCTTTACTGTCTTCATTTTTAATATCAGCAAATACGAATTAGAATCTTGTTAAGAATTAAATGCAACTGGTAATTTCAGCATTATATTTTAACAGCTGAACAGATCTACAGACATGGAAATCCTGAAATTCACAGAACATCATACAACTTGAACACCATGCTTGACAAAATACTATTAAAACAAAAATCTTGAAGACAATTGAATGCAGACATTTCATCTTCCAGGCTGAAAGCAGACACTTTACTACACTTACCACAAAAGAGCATTTCTTCTCCTCTACTAAACCTGATGCTTGCACGAAAGATAAATCAAGCCTTATAAGGCTTGACTTCTCACAGCCACATGAATCAACTTATTCCTCACCATTACAGACAACAACTAGAAAAATATTAATTTGGAAACAGAAACATACTGAAGCATGAACTGTGCTCTATAACCTATAACTACCCCAAATCCATCCTTCTGAAGAATCTAATACTCTATGCAATTTGTTGCCCAAAAGGATTCAACAGCTCAAAAACAGTGACTATTCTACAAGTCAGTTCAGTGAGTTTATTTTCATACAGTAAGTTTTACAGGGTCAGACCCCCTTCTGGTATGAAGCAGCCTTAGGTCTGTTACTTGCTTCTGGAACCCAGGCAACAGTAACAGATGTCTGTAATGGAAATATATTCTTTAGAAAAAAGGTTACAAAAGTTTAATATACCGCAAATGAAGATCTTCCCCATTGAAAGTCAATATCAGCACTGATTCCTAAACGCAACTAAACTTTATATACAGGTATTCTTCTTTTGGTACTATCCTAAAATATGTTAAGATTATCCAGTATACTGTATAAAAAATACACTAACAAAATTTCATCTTCGTTTACCAAATGACCTATTCGAAGTTAGCCAAGACCTGAAAACTCACCTTAATACAAACCATGCTTTTAATAAGCAACCCAAAACTACACATATCTAGTTATTTTCCAAATTATAGCCTTGAATGAATTTGTAAAGGTAACTGCAAAACACTGATGCCAGAAAGTAACATCTGAAACCACCTATAAAGAAGAAAACATTGATTTGCAGAATTCTGTTATTTGCCACTGTAATGCAATATAGCACAGCTGGGTTTTTTTGTTGGTACAACACCACCATTCTGTGCTGTGAAAGGAATGCATGTACGCGGAACGACCTGCTCTAAAGAGATTACATACAGATACACAATAGTATCTTTAAAGATACTTAGAGAGCATCAAACATTCCAATCAAGTAGTCTTAAATAACACATCTGCAGACTTGTTTACATATATGCATATGGAGGAGACCTGCTGGTATGGAATACTGCTGCTCTACCATCAAACTTACATGGAACCTTTCTCAAAAGGAGAAAAGGTACAGTGTCACTCATTACCCCTCATAAGTATAAACATGCTTATTTTCAAATGAAAATTTCAATTCAAGCGCCATTTTTTGCAAGACGCACTGAGAGGTTTGAGTTCTGCAATCAGTTCTGCTGCTACTCCATCACAGAAAACAGTCGACAAAAACTTAGGAAACAGCTCAAACCAATGTCCAAAAACACCCTCTGCATTTCCAAGAGACTATTCCTTAGTCTAACACATTTCTAAAGGGACAAACCCAAATATTAAGGAGATGAAGGAACGAGAAGAAAAGAAACAACAAAAAAAAAATAATCCCTTCTACCCTCATATTTTTTTCAATTTAAATCAAAAGTAATTATATAACCACAGATTTTGCCGTGTTGATTTCCTAAAAATAAATAAATAAAATTAATCCCTTGAGTTTGAGCAAGGTAAAGCAAACTTAAGCCAAATTTTGGCTAAGCCTTCTGCTAATATTTCAGAGTTACTGATACCTAGTCTAAAGAAACAGTAAAGACGCTGATACCTATCCTCTGGCAAAAGTCAATAACATAATGCATTCACAAGTCACAAACTACAACTTCTGAATAAAAGTGATTAGATAGTCCCTAAAAGAAAGCTGGCAAATACAGCCTCCAATGGATAAGTTCACTTTGGCTTGCCAAAAAGTTTAGTTACAGGACTATTAAGCTTTAATTAACAGTTTAAAGCTTCAAATTTCAGTTAAATGAACTTCAATTAAAGTTTTATTTTAGAGATCACTTCAGTCAACTGGTCTCAGAACAAAAAAAGTGATTTGAAACCATGCATCTAGAGGCACACAGATGTTTTAAGAACGAGGCAGGCAACATCAGCCCAAAATACCATATCAGAAACAGGTAAGAAATCTAAGGTTTTTGATTATACACAGAAACTCATATGGAAGGTGATAATTTGTAAGAAAAGAGTTCACGATTGCTCTACTGCAATTTGAGTAGAATACACTGCAGCTAGGAAGCAGAGAGAAACTTTTCAGGGGTTTAAGTAAAAAAGTTAAGTGTAACACACACACCTCTGAAGTTCCCCGTTTCAAAGCATTACATATCTGATCTGAAAGCAGTTTATTATTTTTCTGTATTACTCTGGATTACTTCAAATTGCCTGCAATGACTCTTAAAAGTTTAGTGCCTGGGAGTATTAGACACCTCAGGTAGCAACACAAATCACTTCTCTGCTCTAAAAACTTTCAAGATGGTGCTAAAAAACCACACTAATCCAAGAAAAAACCACACTCCTATAGATTAAAAAAAAATGCATTCTTATTCAGTTCTTATTGTTCCAATTCCAGATGACTGCTTACCTTGGACTTGGCACACTGAGTGTGGCTCCTTTATCTGAACACTTTGACCCTGCCGTAAAATTTCATCCACTTATAAAGCAGCCATGGAGCTGCACCAAGCCACAGCTGTACAATCAAAAGACTATGCACTAGCCCACATGGTAAGCCAAATCAACTCGACTGCTCCTCTGTGCACAGCCGAACTGGCCCTTGAACAGGAGTGGGAATTTCCCCTACACAGCAGGAATTACTGTTAACACTCCCCCACGGCCTCCCCCACTCAGGAAGCAGAGCATTCAGCTTCAGGCTGACCCCGAGGCTTTCAGTCCATTTCCTGCAGTAAGTCAGTACGAACATGCCAGCGTGCACAGGATGAATCTCAGCTCAAACGCTAGGAAATGCTGGTTTAGAAAAGGAGGAAGGAAGAAGTTTCATTGTGGAAAGAGGAGGAGCTGACAAAGAACGACAATACAAGAACGCGATGGAAACATGGAAGCAAATGGTGTATAGGTCAGGTTCCTACTACTCATACATTTTTGATAACTACCAAAAATCCACCACAGTCAACTACTTAATTTTGTTAAAAAAGCATGCGAGGGAACACACAAATTGTACACGTAAAGATGACTGCATTTGCCTTCAAAATTAGCCCATGAGCAATTGACACTGGGAGGAAACAAAACATAAATCAATTTTTTTTTTTTTTTTTTTTACACAAGCAAGTTAGAAAACCAGCCTATTAATAGAGTGCACGTTTACTCGGGACTGATACTACCTACTAAATTAAGAACTTAAGCTCTGTATATTATTCAACACTCTTGAAATATACATATGCTGCATGAGAGAAGTCTAATGTGTGAATCCTGATAAGTATACTTCTGTGTATGAGGGGCAACCAGTAAGTTTGAGCCAGTTCTCCTTCGATTAGAGTATCTTAGCTACGCAACAGAAAGCCGAGACTTCATCTTTGTTGTAGGATCATTTATACCAACTTGTATCTTCCGTCTTACAGATGTTCATTTAAAACAAATAAGCTGGCAACAACAGTCCAATTTGGGTTCTAATCAGTCTTAAGCATACATATCCCACTGAAAGTCAATAAAGGGATTTTAGTTTGACTAGCTCTTCCTTCACAATTCATGTAGACAGCAAGGACTTATATACTGAAAAGTAAATTAAAAATATACTGTAGAGATTAGCCTAAAAATTTAGTGATAGCCTTTTTACCTTCCTCATATTGAAATCAGACTATTCCCATTTTGAATGTTTTCATATAAAATAAATAAAATAAAGTATCAGTTAAACTTTCTAAAGAATAATCAAGAAACTACAAAGCCCTGAGACTCACGCTTATCAGAACCTCAATTATCAAAATTTTGCTCAGATGAAAGTTTGATTTCTCCATATCAGTTTATGGTCTTTGCTATAGAGATTATTTCACAGCTTGTCAGAACTTCCACAAACAGTAAGAATCGATAATTCTCAAGTTGCTTTTCATCCTAGTTCCTAAAATGAAAAAGCCAAATAAAATGACAAGGTCTGTTGACAGTCACAACTAGATAAAGTCACTGGATACAGTAGATATGTATTTAATAAAGAATTAAGTCATGCACTGATGGACTTCACTAACAAATCGGTACATGCTAGATATTGCAAAGGACGGATTTTAAAATTTACACTGATCATAGCAGTCATTAAGTCACAACCAATAATCAAGACTAGCCCAAACATATTACAATTTAACATATACTATTACCATATGTTATAAGAAAACGTGAAGGAAGTTAATAATGCATTGTTTTAAATGTATTTACAGGAAGATCTAGAACTTCTGAAGGACTGAGTACTACTATGCCACTTAAAAAAAAACATAACACATCTCTGAAAGAGCTTTTCTGTCCACTGTACTGTCTTTACTGCTCTCACAACTGTACTTTGATAACTATTGAGAGCTTTCAGAATGTCTTGCATAATTCTTGATAGCAGAGAAAAGGGTGCTAGCCATCCAAAGAGAGGTCTAAAAATCCTAAAAAACACGATCTAAGTTTTGAACAACTCCTTTCAGGAGGGGATCATTTCCAGAAACGTCTAAGGAACGATACATCACAAAGGTCAGTTCTGTAACTGGAAAAAACACTAGATATCCCATCCCGTACAAGATTTACAAAACCTGAATGTATTTTATATACAGCACTATGTATTCACAACGAACTAAGTGCCTATCACGCTTGCACTTGATGGCAATCTTCCATTTCCTTCACTTGGCCTAACACAAATGAACTACGGTTAGTGCCTACTCGCTTTTAGTAATCACCATTTGAACTACACAGCAAAACACGAAGGCAACAGACACAAAGCTAAACCCAGTTCATTCTCTGGGTAGGACGAGGAAAGCCTGTACCTTCAGACATTCACACTTACCATCACTCTCTGCCCTGACTAGCAGGGACATGCCCTTCAACCTCTCCACGTAGCAAGAGGACACATGCCCTGTGCCTCGATCATCCCACTGGCGGTCCTCATTTAGCGTGTAAACCTTCACCCTCCGCCGGGTGTCAGTCATCCTGTCGCCTGCCACACCACGGCCACCGCTCTGGCTCGCAATTCCCGGAGGAGCAGGGGTCTGGCCGGGAGCTAGGCCCCCCTCAAAGGAGGGGAGCGGGAGAGAATGGAGCAGCCCCAGACGGGCACGCCGAGGAAGCGCTTCTTACTCCTCTTCAGTTCTCCAGCAGGATCCTCATTATCGAGGGAAACAGCTCGGGGGAAGAGGGGCACGAGAAGAGAGGCGAAGACGTGAAAGGGAAGCCGCTCCAGGCACAGTCAGGCGCCGCACAAAAGGCGAGAGGGAGAGCCGCAGAGAGGAGCGCGGCGCTCCGCCGGGCGAAGGGCACGCAGGAGCGGCGGCGAAGAGGGGATCCTGCAGGAGCAGCTCCTCGGGAGCGAAGCGGCGGCGGCCGAGGCCGGGCCGCAGCAGGCGGGGCGGGAGCGGCGCTGCCCCGGCCCGGCTCTATTGTGCGGCAGCCGCCAGGCCCGGGGCCGGCTCGGCCCAGCGCGGGATCCGCGGAGCCGCCTCCTTCCGCCGGGGCTGCCGGGGCCGCGCCGGGGTGCGGCGGGCGGGCGGGCTCAGCGCCCCGTCCTCCCCATGGGCTCCGCTCGCGGGCGGCGGCTTCACTCCCGGCCCGACTCCGCCGCCATGTTCTTCTTCCTCCTCCTCCTCCTCCTCCTCCCGCCGATGCTGAGGCGGCTCAGCCCCGGCTCCTCAGCGCGCCCCGGGCGCTGAGCGGCGCGGGCGGCAGAGAAACGCTCAGCCCTGCCGAGGGGGCGAGCGGCGACAGCGCAGCCAGCCCGACTCCCTCCAGCTCCGCCTCAGTCACTGCGCGGCCGCCATCTTGGTCTCACCTCTCACTGGAAGCGCGGGGTCTCCCAGCCAGAGGCGGCACGGGCCGCCCGCCAGCGTTTAAAGGGACAGCGGCCCCGAGCGGGCGGAGAGATGGGGGTGTGCGGCGCGCTTTACGGAGAGGCGCTTGCACTACCAGCACTTGCAGCACTGGTAGCAGCGGCAGCAGCAGCAACAGCAGCAGCAGCAGCACTAGCACACTACCACACTACCACACTACCACTAGCAGCAGCCGCCGCCGCCGCCCTGCCGCCGCCCACCCCCCGCAGCAGCGCTCCCTGGCCGGGGGTCCCTCGCCGGTGGTCACGGATCCCACGGCAGAGGCGCCCCCGGGGCTCCTGGGATGGTGTTTCAGGGTGCCCTCTCGCAAAAGGCTTTTTTTTCTTGTCACGCTGCTGGGTGATCCCACAGTTAAGCAGCTCGTGGCTGAGCGCCTGTTGGGTCCCCACGGTGAGAGATGGGGCCTGACAGTCGCAGTGACAAACGCAAGCCCTCGAGGCTCTGCTCTGGCCACTGCTGCCCACGTCTAAACGTATGCTTCACAGATTTCCCTTAAATACGCAGAAACATCGGTGCCTTTGGGACCCGCTGCACGAGAGAGGCGGTTTCAGAATGTGTTCTGCGTGGGCTACGTACAGGAGAGCTCGCTGCAGATATAAGTCAAATTAATTCATTTTTATTTTATACTTCCAAAGAAGTATTGATATTTGTTTTTCAAAGTGCGTTACACCAGGGCTGGTTTGAGCCAAACCCACACGTTACGAGCCTTCAGCCCAGAGTTACAGGTCACGAGGGAGCCTCCACTTAGGCACAGCTTTCCTCCCTCTGTCTTATGTTTCACTCGCCCCGTGAGAAAATGTCTGGCTCCTTGGTAGATGCCTACCTAGATCCCTGATGTGCTCAGATGAAGCCGTTTGGCCTTCACTTTCAGGCCTGGCTCTGATGCCTAAGGACTGGAATCCTCAATGTGAGAAGGATATGGAGCAGTTGGAATGGGTCCAGGGAAGGCTACAAAGATGATCCGAGGGCTGGAGCACCTTCCCTATGAAGACAGGCTGAGAGAATTGGGCTTGTTTTGCATGGAGAAGAGAAGGCTCTGGGGAGTGCTTATAGTGACCTTCCAGTACCTGAGTAAGGGATACAAGAAAGCTGGGGGGGGGACGGGACACAACGACTGTTTACAAAGGCTTGTGGTGACAGGACTAGGGGCAATAGGTATAAACCGGGGAGGGGCAGATTTAGACTAGACATAAGGAAGAATTTCTTCACCATGAGGATGGTGAGGCACCGGCACAGGTTGCCCAGGGAAGCTGTGGCTGTCCCATCCCTGAAGGTGTTCAAGACCAGGTTGGATGGGGCCTTGGGCAGCCTGGGCTGGTGGGAGGTGTCCCTGCCCATGGCAGGGGAGTGGAACTGGATGATCTTTAAGGTCCCTTCCAACCCAAACTATTTTATGATTCTATGACTGGTAAAGAGTACAAATGTCATAAAGACTATTGTTCAGATATCCATAACGTAGCTGAAGGTGTGCTGTGCTTATCTGTTCTTAACACAGTGTTCTTGGCTAGTGCAATGAAAGGTTTGGGAAGATTCCATTGTCTGAGAACTACGGGTTATGGAGGCACCATGCACAGAAAGGCGCCGTCTGCCTTCATTTGGACCCGTGCAGCCTCCGAGGGGACGCGCCTGGGGAGGTGCTGTGCCAGAATTTTTCATGGGCAGTCTGGGAGATGGATATTTGTGACTACTAAAAAGGTTGGTGTCACTTAGGAAAACTTCTGTGGGATGGTTATACTCCTCTACCATTTACAAATTGTACCCTCTTGTGGCCATCAGCTTAAGTATAGACCACATGAATTTCAATCAGATTTCAGTTTGCATAGTTTGCTGTATGAAAATTTTGGGTTCAGCTTATTTTCATTGGCCTTGTATTGTTTTGATATCAGGCTGAACAATGCTTAGCCCAACAATCATAGAATCATAGAATCATAGAACGGTTTGGGTTGGAAGGGACCTTAAAAATCATCCAGTTCCAAGCCCCCTGCCATGGGCAGGGACATCTCCCACTAGACCAGGCTGCTCAAGGCCCCATCCAACCTGGCCTTGAACACCTCCAGGGATGGGGCATCCACAGCTTCCCTGGGCAACCTGTGCCAGTGCCTCACTACCCTGGTTGTGAAGAGTTTCTTCCTAAAGTTTAGTCTAAATCTTCTGCCCTCCAATTTAAAGCCATTCTCCCCTAGCCTATCACTCTATGCTCTTGTATAAAGCCCCTCCCCAGCTTTCTTGTAGTTCCTTCAGGTACTGAAAGGTTGCTATAAGGACTCCCCAGAGCCTTCTTTTCTCCAGGCAAAACAAGCCTAACTCTCTCAGCCTGTCCTCATATGGGAGGTGTTCCAGCCCTCTGATCATCTTTGTAGCCCTAGTTCTCAATTGTCAGGTTTTATCTCAATACTCATTGCAATTGCCAATAGGTTTATTTTTTAAAAATGTTTCTACCTCAGTGATTCTAGAGGTAAGGTTGGCATTAAGGGCATTAGGGGCAACTTTCCGTGCTGGAAGGCAGATGTGAAAGAGAAAAAAACAACTTATTTTTCTTAGAGTCATGAGTTAGAAGGCAGAAGTGCGTCAGGTCACATCTCGGTTCCTTCTTTCCATTTCCAGTTTGGCAGACTGTGTCCAGAAGGAGATATCTCAGGGGTTATGAGAGGCCATTCTTAACTGTGTTAAAAGGTTAGGCTCCTTTAGTTCCTGTAAATAATCAAGGACCTTGCCCTGATAGAGGTTTTGGCCCACCAGGAAATGAGTAAAAAGTGAGGAAATGGAATATTCAATACAGTTTTAAACTTCTCATATTCATGGGAAAGTAACTGTATATGGACCAATGTAATAGGAGTAAGCCTAAAATGAGTTTACCAGTGCAGGCCTCTCACACAGTGGTTAAGGCTGAAAAACAAGATAACGTTTTCTTTCATAATTTTGGGAAACAATATTACACTGTTATTATGAGGAACTTCAGATCAGAAGTATAACTTGGAGCTATGCATTTGTTGAATTCCTAAAACCTTAGCTAATTATTTTCTGACAAATAAAAATCTTATTAAGGAAATTAGCAACTTCAGGCTTTATTAAGGCAAAGATGCTTACTAGTATGAAAGTGCTTGCCTGAGTATTTAGATATGGCTACATTCACTATCTGCAAACAAGGTTCCAATCTGTGCTATACACACACACAGGGACAAATGGCTATGTCTCCTTGTTCCCAAGACATATATTTGGACTTGCTCCTGAAGGAAACGTGTGGAAAATGGTTGAGTAGGTGTAAAGAACATTACAGAGAAAAACTGTATCAAAGTAAGAGGTAGCTGTAAAGAAGAAATTGATTGAAATAAGTCAGGGTATTGAGATAAAGAAAGATGGGAGATTCAGAAAGATACATTTCTGGTTTAGCAGGGAAGTGAACACACCAGTTTGAAATAAATATATACTAGAAGCAGAAAAAAGGCAAATCTGTCAAGGATTACAAGTTGTAAAGCATAGAAAAATGGATGAGAACATCAAGGAAAGTACATGGTCAGTAGTTTTAGGAACAGCTGAAGTTTTCTAAATCTTAGGCCTTTTATGTTTAGATTTTTTTAAAAGTGTTAACAAAAAAAGTAGAACTGTTTAACAAATAAATTTTTTCTGTGCTTGAAAGGATGTGTGATGCATTTGTGTCATATGATAATGAGTAAGTGCCTTCCTGGTCATTAACAAGAAGAATATTGAACAGCTTTTCTTAGAGAGAAACATTTTAAAGTACACAAATCCTAAAGAATTTGATTTTGAGAGGCCTAAAGGAGTTTGTGTGTGTAATCTCAGGAAGCATGAAACCATATTAATCTTTAATAAAGTTTAAATTATTGCAGAAATTCTGCAAGACGCGAAGACTGTAAATATTCAAATCGGACAAGTCAGAACACAGAGCAGTAGACTGATTTATCTGACATTAATCCCAGACAATAAATATTGATACTGGGTGCAATAAGGAATTACAAGTTGGGAATATAGCAGTAACATCTGATGTGGATTTATGGAAAAATTGTTTAATTTCTTGTTACTTTATAAAGTTGCTTGTAAGGGTGGTGATATACTTCAATAGTTCTCAGGTATTTTTCTGGAAAGCCTGTTGTTCTTCCCTTATCCACCAATACTGTAACCCCACTGTAGAAGGCCACCAGATTTCTCAGGCATGATTTGCCCTAGTGATGCCATGCTGGCTGTCACCAATTGCCTCCTTATTTTCCATGTGGCTTAGCATAGTTTCCAGGAGGATCTGCTCCATGATCTTGCCAGGTACAGAGGTAAGGCTGACCATCATGTAGTTCTCCAGGTCTTCCTTTTTAAAAATCGGGTTGTTTCTCCTTCTCCAGTCAGCAGAAGCTTCACTGGACTGCCGTGACTTCTCAAAAATGATGCATAGTGCCTTAGCAACTTCATTTGCCTGTTCCCTCAGGACCCATGGATGCATCTCATCATGTCCCATGACTTGTGCATCCTCAGGTTCCAAACCCAATCTTCTTCTACAGTGGATGGTTCTTCGATTTCCCAATTCCTGCCTTTAACTTCTGATATTTGGTTGGTGTGGCTTGAACCCTTACCAATGAAGGCAAAAAAATCGTTGAGTACCTCAGCCTTCTCCATATCCTGAGTAACCAGCTGATGTCCTTGGCCATATTTAATTTTACCAGGGCTGTAGAAGTATGTGACATCAGAACTAGAAGTATGATATCTTTAATGCCATGTTCTATAATTCTGGTATCCTCATTGTTAAAAGGTCTTAAGAAATTGAAAAGGGTCAGAAAGGACTGCTCTGAAGAACTTTATTTGTTCCAGATCCATTTGTTGCACCTAAACATCTTGGGTTCCTGCAGCATGCACTGTTTCGCGGCATACCCTATGAATCATGTCTCAGACGCTGCTGCTCAGATTTCACATCCTGCCACAGGTCCCCTAGAAGCAGTAACTCTGTTCTTGTACTTGAACCACAAACCTGACCCTGTGTATGTCAGTTAAAATTCTGTTACCCTTCCTCCTACATACTGTGCATATGAATCCCCTCAACAGAAATGTCATCTCTTTTCTTCCAACCCATATTGTTGTCTTAAATTTCACAGCAGTGAAAAGATCCTAGTCTTCCAAGCAAGGCTTCCTTTGAAGAATTTGGTGCAACTGCATAGTTTTGCAAAGGCTGTATTTGTTTTCAATTCCTGTATGCCTCTCTGGTAATGCTATACTTTATCAAATATATAGGCCTTGTCATCAAACACTGACGAATGTCAAATCACTGCTGAAGTTATTGGGTACAGAGAACATGTCTGGGTCATTTTTTCATCCAGTAGTGAAAATCCCCCTTTTTCTGAGTGGAGGAACTGTGACACATTTGAATTATGCTAGCTATCCCCATGCAATGCATGTTTCTATTTTTACATTTTATTGGGCCTGCTGACTGTATTAGTAAACCTTGTTAGTAGGTTGTTGCTGAGTATTTTTTTCCCGTTTTCTTCCTATTGCTAACTTTTGCTCCCATGTGTATCCTTTTTCTTTTTTGATTACACTGTACAGGATTTCCAGTATTTTATCTGTAATTCAAACTGCAACAGGCTTCACTTAGACCCATATGGTTGCTCTTTTGAGAAAATGAGATAGAGAGGCACGAAGTACGAGATCCACGTCATCACTTTGTTTCCAAGAAGTTTTGAAAGTCCATCAGCTACCCAGAACAGTAAAAACTAGCCCCATTTTCCTATTATATATCTACCTAATCACTGAAAAATTACTAATGGATACAATATTCTCATTAAAATAATTTCCTCATTACTTTAGGCACATCCTGGGATGAGTGTAAGAACAATTAAAGCTGTTTCCAGTCTGCGTAAGAACAAACAACATAGGTGGATTTGGAGTGAAAAGGGAGAAAGACCAAGAGAAGGAGAAGGGATGTTTTCAGAGCCAGAGCAAAACTGCAGCACATGGATGCAGGCAGATAAGACATTCATCTGTACACGCTCACACACAGTCTCTCAGTAGGTTGATTCTTCAATTACAGCAGGCATCTGGGATGACTGTACTGGACCTGTGTAGATTTAGGATCAGATGCAGATTCACGTTCCCAGACAAAAGCTGGTGAAGCGAACAATACTTCTGCACTTAATCGAATGTACTGAATGTAAAAAAAAAAAAAAAAAAAAAGTCAAAAACCTGAAAAAATGTTCTGGAAAAAAAAAGAGGGAAGATAAGTTTTTTGAAGGAAGTATTTTAGAATCAGCCATTGTACTGACAGCAACTCAAATACAGGCTTATTTATTTTTCTTCTGTTTTAAAAGCTATGAGTCACTTCAGTGTTTATGACACTGATGGGCTTAAAAATGCAAATAATTTGAGACTTGTGTAGAGCAGGAACAACTGTGGTACAAGTTACAACTAGGTAATGTGAATAGCGGGCAGATTGGGAACACATCCAACTATTAGAGATTACTTTACTAATTATCTAAGTCTGCTCTAGCCTTTTCCATTCTGCATATGAAGCTACCAAGCAGAGGTGAGAACCTGACACCCAGGCTCTGTAATCTGTGAATGAGTTCTGCAGTTACAGAGGCTTGGCATTTGAGGAGGGAAATGCATGCTGTTCTCACATCACATCACTTCTCCAGACAAAAGCGAAGCTAAGTGGACCAAGTGCATAACTGGACTTCTTGCTCACCAAGAAATAACAATCTAAATTGTTTTGTAACGGGTGCATCTCAGTATCTCCTCATTCTATGTTCCCAGCCTAATCCCCTGATGTTCCATACATATTGGCTCCTTTCTGTCTGATGCCATAGACAGGATGCAGCAGACATCTGTAATATCTTGAAAGACATGACGGGGGTCAGCTGTTTAATGTCTTCTCCAATACAAGAACTGTGGAGCAACACGTCCAGCAAATGGGTGGGGTGGTTAATACAAGACAAAGAGGTCTTTTTTTCATAACTCTTTTAAGAAAGTGACACAATGCTCTGCTGCCATGTGATGTGGATGCTGAAGTCCAATATCCTGATCTACTGCCAGGCTCTCTTGCAGAGAATATGGATAGCCTCAAAGCAGAGTTCTTAGATAAGAGACTTTCTGTGGCTAATGGGCAAAGGCATTAGTGGCATGTGGGGATTATCAGCGGATGTGCAGGAGGAAGAAGGTTGGGAACGGTGTGTGTGCTAGCAAGGTCTGTCACAGTGAGGTGCAAAGGGGTTCTGGCAGCATTCACGCCCTGGTGCGTTGAAGTGTAGCGTGAATGCAGTTATTCGTGCTGCAGGGCCCTAAGGCGTCTACAGTGCAGCTGTCTGATGCATGCCAATACGAGTAGGAACAGTCCGAAATAAACAGGACTAATAAATAGTACTGAATAAATGTGACTAAGAGCACGCTTGGACATTGCTAGCAAGGACATTGCTAGCAAAGACGGTGTAAGTGCACAATATTTCATTAATCATCATTGTAGCTTGTGACTATGTAGAATTTACTTACAAGTTATTAAATACTCACAATTGTCTAAACCAATTAATATGGATTTCTTAATTAATAGGATTTCTTTATGATGTTCTCACTGGTGATGGAAGCTGAGAGAAAAATCATGAGAGAATCTATAAGAATATATCCCCATTCTACCTGTTTATTTCTGTTTAATAGTGACTAAAAGAGTATGGTGAAAAAAGAATTCTTTACACTTTCTGAAATCTTCTGCATAAAAGATCTTGTAAATGTATACTTTCTGGAGATTTCAAAAGCAATTTGAAAATCATATGTTAAATTCTAACAAGGGAGTTACATTGTAAAAATTAAAATTTCAGAAGATTAGTAATATATTATGAAATCAGGAGCTACTTTTAACATAAAGCATCTATAAGAGACTCAATAAACATGCAGGGAAAGAAATAATTTCTCTTTTGAGTATCTTCCTGTACTTAATCTGAAAACACTGCTCCCCCATCTAGGCAGAAGTAGCAGCTGCAGTATTTGAAGTTTTTAATGGTGATCCTTTGTTGTTCCTCCTGAATTTATGTTTCTTTGTTCTTTATGATTCCCTCAAAATTTTTTTTCTCAGAGATGCTGCAAAGATGATGCCCATTAATAATAAAAGTGCTAATACCCAAATAAAATGTTTTTTTTCAGGAAAAGTCACAGCATCATCAACATAAACCTGAAAAAGAAAACATTTAATAGAATTGTTATTCATTTATTACTAAAATTCTGTATCTAAGTTTTAATGGATTAAATGGATTAAATGTATTGTTTCTAATACAAAATTTAAATTGTTCTCAGCACAGAGCAGAACAATATATCCTTTTTCTCTCAGATGCAAATAATCTGGAACCTCAGCAGAAATTTTGTCCTGCCTAAGTATTTCAGATCAAAATCACTAAGTTGTAAGGTGGAGGGTCACCACAGGAAGGCAATTTCAGAGATGGAATATCAAAAAAGATGTTTTTACATAGTAGGTATTGGTTGTGTTATGGTAACATCATATTTTGTAAAAATGCTGAGCTAGAATTATATACATTTTATTAGTTCCTTATTCTACTGTTTTTGTGTTTGCTTTGACTACTGATGTTCTGTGCTAAGGTCTGTATCTATGTTTGTTTTTTCACAAAACATTGAATCACGAAGCCCCGAACCCCAGCATAGATCTTTGTATGATACCATTTTTCCGACTGAACAACAAAGATAATAATAATGACCCTTTAAAAGCACTTTCTAGCTGTGTTCAATAAATATCGTCTTAAGAAATAATATATACTGATGAAGGACCTCTGTGTGTAAAGCTTTGTGGGGTCACAAGAGTCACAGGCCAATAGTATCTTTGCGTGGAAAATTCTCTGCAGGTAGGCAGAGGGCTGGAGACTGAGTGGGAATTGATGTGCAGTCCTTGTGTTGATTCTCCTGTTAGAGATGCACGCTAAGACGAGGTCGGCCAAGATCAGGGGCTGCAGGGGTTCCAGGTCTCTGGATAACTGGCAGGTGCAGTCTAGACAGAGTTTGAATTTGACTAAAATGGATTCAGCTTAATGTGTTTAGAAAACTATAATGCAACATTCAAGGGAAACTGATTCTGCGAATGACCAAATATGTGATCAGGGAAGTGATCAACAAAACAGTTGAGGTTGGACTTCTGCAGGTGAAACTTTATGTGTAACTAACTCATTTGTTTTTCATATAAAATGGTATAATTGTTGTTGTTAAATAACCCTCAGTTATAGTGACACAATGGCATTCAGTGACTGTAAACTACATAAATTACAGTCTATTTATGGTACCTGAAATTCATTGGACAGGTGACAATGGGAAAGTCCAGGAATAGTTGATATTTTGAAATGGAAAAACCCAAATCCATTCTGAAAGAAATCATCATCACCATTGATGATACTTTGTTTTGCAGAAAAAAAATTAAACAAAATGTGGGCTTTGTCGAACAGAAATTTAACACCATTTTCAATCAGTTCATAAGAATTGCTCATTTTTTTATAGTATAAAATCAAGCAAAAGTAAGATTGGGAACATACCTATGCTGCTCTTAAAGGCAGTCAAGCAAGTTTTAAATAAGGGCCTTCAGTTGCCTAACAATTTTGACTAGGGGCAGCAATTTTTTTGCGTTCTAGTGCTCACAAGAGGTCTGCTATTAAGCAGACCAAGAGCTAGGTCTCTTTACATATTTTGTTTCTTCTTGAATTAATAAGAAGGGTTTCCTTGTGAGTCAGATTGAAATAAAAGTGTAGCTTCCTATTTTGGGCAGCAGGGCCACCTCCCACTGCAGGAGGTTTAGTCTCATCATCACAGCCCAGCTCTAAACAGGTGATATGGGCCCAGACTATAATTCCTGTAAGGCGGTGCATTAGGAGAAGACAGCTTCCACAGAGGCATTTAGGGAGTTCGAAATCAACTAGTATCATTCAATTCATTCAAATAAGGCTTACTTATTCTTCTAAAATCCATGTGTCAAGATAATGACACATTAATAAGTCCTGTTTTTAAGGCAAAAAAACCCTAGGTGATAATGTATAGAATAAACTGGTTAGTTTTAAAAAATAGGGTTTTAACAAGATATCTAAAGCAAAATATTCCAAAGGTTTATACACAAAAGACTCATCAAAATTTCCTTCATAGTCTCTGGGACTGCAACCTTAAAATTCTACACGATGCATGGATTATAAACCCTAATTTATGCCATCTAGGTATGGACTGAAATTATAAATGTGTTGTTGAAGAGATATTTCAATTCAAATAGAAACTGTCTCAAAGATAAATGATGTTTAGGTCTGGAATTGTGGTTTATACCCATTTCTGGTCATAATATTTATTTTAATTTAAAATCACAGAACTTAGAGACCTGTTTACAAAAATAGACTCTGGATTACATAAGGTAGTCTGGTGGTTTTTCCTGAATAGTCTTTTAACATTCCTGGTGCTTCATCAATATATTAGAAAAAAAAAAGAAAAAAAACCCTCAAAAAACATTTAAAATATATTTTCAATTTTTTATTTTCCCCAGGTGTATTAAGTACACCCGATGTATTTTTTGGTTTTACAGAGAGGTGGGGAAAAAGAATTCATTAATTTCTTTTTGTTTGTTTGTTTGTTTTGTTCTAACTTTTCCAATAACTGATTCCTGTGGGGCACTGACCATTAGGTGACAGATTACATTCACCATTGACAGAGATATTTTGGATTCTTTGGAATCCTGTCTCTAACACAGTGCTCAGGGATCAGTAGAGTGAGCTGCTGACTGTGAGAGATTGTCCAAATACATAAACTGAAGCTTCATGAGAAAGGGAGTAAAAACATAGCATGTCATGCAGGGTTCGTACCTGACTCGTCATTCGTAGGTTCCATCTCAATCTGAGTGAGCACCATCAATGCTGGATGATCTTGAGAACCATTACCAAACAAGACCAAATTCCTTGCAGATGGCTGTAGGTGCTGTTCTTACAGACTGAGACATTTCAGAAGCCATGGACTTACATCTTTGGGTCAGCAGCTGTCTCAGGATGCTGTGAAAGCTGCACGAGGTTGTGCTCTGGGGAGTCCAAAACTGAGGATAAGCTGAATAAACAATCTAACATCCCTCCCCACCTCCTCCTCCATTTGGCAAACATAGTATATAAACAGCAGCAGGAGGTGTCAGATGCATTCTTCAGATTCTTGCAGCAGCGCACGAAAGATTTGTGGGTCTGATGTTTTCCTCACTTTCCTTTGTTGCCTATCAGACTTTGGGGGGTTTCTGATTTTTATTAGGTGTTTGAGGCTCACTGATTTCAAGACATTCTCTAGTATTTTAAATATAAGTTACTGGAACCATTCAATTTAATGCATATGTATGGGGACAACAGAATAGCCAGCTGCCAACTGGCATTTGTTGAGGGGCCCTGAAACTGGAGACACCGCCAGCCTTGAGCCCTGATCACCTAAAGAACTCATAGTGCTTTGCAGGCATGGGGGAGTTCTAGGGCAACTAGAGATAAAGGAAAACAAGACTAATTCCAGTCAGTAAAGCTGCAGCCTTGATCCCTTCCTGCTTTCCTCTGTGCTTCTCACTTCTCATAATCCCAAATCATTGGGATTATGATTTCTGCTTTCCTGTTACCTTTTATATATCACATGGACCAGCACTAAATCCCTTCCCTGACCTTCTCACCTAGGAAATCATGGATCTAATCATGCTCATCTCCTTCCATCATTCATGCAGCTGTCCTCTTTCTATCCTTATTGTGGTTCTCTTGATTCCTTTCAGCACACACAAGCGATTTGTGCTTAGGTTATGTCCTCACCTGCCATTCTGCTCATATCCATCCCTAGACTAAAATATCTGCTTTACCATGTTCCTTGCTTTAGGACTAATCTCTGCATTTGCAAGGTCTTACACAACTTGGTTCCCTCCTCAAGCCAAATAAATTCCAAATTTTGTTTACTATCCTTCTTCTTCCTGTCTTACACTGCCTCGAAAGCCTTCTCCTATCAATCAACATGTGTCAGCCTCCAGTTTATCCCATGTATAGTGCCCCTTCTTCACATTGCAGACACTGTTTTCCCAGGAAGTGACTTGGGGATTCCTACACACAGCCTTGTGATTTAGTTCAGTCTGGCCTCTTTGTAGGCATGAGACGTGGCAAGGGGAAAATGATTCCTGATGATATTGCAAAACAACTATATAGAGAAACCACTAAAATCACAAACTATGGTGAAGGCATGGACACGAGAAAAGTAACAGTATGGGGGGAAAGGGATGCTTTTCTTAGAGTAAGACTTAGAAAGATTTCTGGCTTCCGTTATTATGCAATGACCTTTAAAGACTGTGACTCCTGGTTTCACTGAAATTACTGGGTTTTGCCATGGACTTATTGGTGTAAAAACTGTTCTATAATTTCCAATTATCTTTACCTTTGCCTTCCCAGCCTGGTCTTTGGTTGACTTCAGTAACTGTAACAATTTCTGTTATTAAGTTACATTTTAAAGAGGACATACTATGCAGGTTTACAATAGTTTAAACTCTAGACAATACATTTCACAAGATGAAACAAAATCTTCTTAGCAAAAGAAATCTTCAGCCATTTAAACAGGCAATGTTTATGGAATTGCAATTAAATGGTACTTTTCTAATAGTAGTACAGTGAGTGATATCATAATTGGGAACCACGCTGTTTCTTGCCTCCAGCTATCTTGGTTCAGATCTTTCATAGCAGAAGAACTTAGGGTTCCTAAGGGAAATATCTTTTTTTTTCCCAAAACACTCTACTGAAAAATAAAACCCCAGGAGTTCATGGGGTTACATGGAAGTCAGCTGCTTAATTTATTCAACCTAAATAGCAAAAGGCATATTTTAGCATTTATTAAAAATAAACTCATTTTATGTTCTTTTTCAATCTAGTGTTTGATTTTGCATGTTCATTTATTTCTGCACAATGCATTCCTGCTATAGAAATTGGTAGGTTGTTGTTGAACTTCTTCAGATAAACATAGACATGATTCTGGTTCTTTTCCTAAAACAAATGCAAAAGTTAAGAAGTTCTTGCCTTTCTATACCAATTCCTAGATCACCTAATGGCTGCTTAGCTTTCTTACCAGCAGTTCTTTTAGGAGAGGAAAACCACTTTCATCTTTTGGATTTTTCTGGAGACACAGTTCAGCAGACATTGGAACTGGAGAAATGTAATGAACTGATTTCCCATGTACACGGCTACTCTTCAGTATTATAACACATACTACTGTGTCACAAATACATACTACTTCTGAGATAATCACAGCTATCGTAGATATAACCTAAAGATAGTTACGATGTGAAAATTAGTACTCCCAAACCAAAGATAGCCATTTAAAAGGATATCTTAAATACTGTATTTGCACTAGCTAATATATCTGCTCCTCCTGCGTACTAGCATAGTGTATGTAGAGGGTATAAAGGGACTGGTTTGAATTTGTTTATCTTAAAGCTGCTCGTTTCAAAACTGGCTTTCTCCCTTTGTAATGCTCCTATGGTAATGATGAGGAGATAATTTAATTTATCCCCTTTTTTGTTAAGAATGAATTCATGGCAGAATGTGCTTAGGTGTCTTTGACTGAAGAATTAATATTTCTACTTTTAATCTAACAAAGCCTGAATTTATTAGTTTTCAGTATATATGGCAATGCCATACTTTTACCAGAGTACGTGGGGGAAGCAGTTGCCAATTACGAATTGGTAAAACTAATAACAGAAATGATGTGGACTGGCACAGTACAAGCAGATCACTGCCACACACGATTGGTGCTGATGTTATTTATGGTCTTGTGTATTTTTAGCTACTGGCAATGCCTGCCACAGTAGAGAGGGGTAGGAGATACAAACGGAAAGAATACTTTCAAAAGGATTTTATTTTTATACTGAACTTCTCGTATTGCTCAACTGATGTTGTCTCAGCATGACACTGAACACCGCCAAAGAAGCAGTGTCTGTCACAAGACTGTAAGAACTGCCCCACTGATCAGACCAAAGGTCCATCTATTTCAGTGTTCTGTACAGTAACCAGTCGTGACTGTTCAGAGAAAGAGTGTAAGAGAGAGGATAATACAAAGTGGGCCTTATTTCTGACAATCAGCTCTAAAAGCATTTAGGACCATTGAATTCAACAGCAGACAATGGTCACATCCTCCATATATTTGTCCAATCCCTTTTTAAACATATCCTCACCTTGGATTTCCAAAGCATCCTCTACCAAGGAGTTCAGCAATTAAATTAAGCAATATGTAAAAAAAAAAGTGTTTCCTTTTGTTCATGTCAAGTTACTATATAACTTTTGCACTTCTGGGAAACAACTATTCACTGGTTTTTATACCATTGATTTCATGTGCTATCCAACTTTAATAATCTCTTTTCCATGAATGCATGTCCTATGCAGTTTGCCTTGTACGCAACCTATTCATTCTTTCTGATAACTACTGTTTAACTTTTGTGTTCTACTTAGTGCTACTACAGTAGTCTTTGAGATGAATGGCCTGAAGCACACGTATTTGAGATTTAAGGTTGGTACAATAGCATTGTGATGTTTTACTGTTTTGTTCTCTATTCACTAAATAAGGAAATATTTCAGTTTGTCTTTTCTTGCCACAGCGCACGGTGCTGGCTATTGAAGTTCCCAAATCCTTTCCATGAGTAGTAACATCTAAGGGTTCTCTGTTATGTGCTTTTCTTTCAAGTGCATTTGTTTCAACTTTTTAAGCATGCATTATGTCTAGTTGAATTGGTTAAAACTACCTCAACTCCTCACTGTCTGCTTTAGTTGTGACTTTGTTGCACAACTTTTTATCTTCTGCAAACTTTCCTGCTTCAGTATACACCCTTTTTGTTGTCATTTGTGAATAGCTTGTGCAGGAGGATCTGGACCTCTGTAGATCCAGTGGTACTCCACTGGCTGTTTCCTTTATTATTTGTAAAAAAAGATAATTTACTTGGATCTCCTGTGCAGACACTAGCTCATGGATGATCTTTGCATTCATTTCATAACAGGTTAGCTTATTTGAGAGCTTTTAGTAAGGTACCTTTCTCAAAGAAGCATTTTACAAATCCAGATACGCAAGAATCACTAGCTGAGCTTCATGAGTGCTATATTTGATACTGATTTCCTTTCTCAAGATCCATGTTGATCTTACCTCATATTTTAATTTATTTGAATTTCTACCAGTTCTGTTTTACAATAATTTCAGTCAGTTTGCCACCATGAAAGTCAGACTTCGGGTACTGCAGTTCCTTAGATAACCCCTGAAGTCCTTTTTAAAAACTGGTGGCACATCTTTCATCTTCTGCTCTCCTGACTGAAATGACAGGTTACACACCACAATTTTCACTGAGGAATTTCATTTTTAAAATTCTTGAATGACCATTCTATGCCCTGGCAGTTAGTTACTATTTAACTGTTTAACTATTAACTGATTTATTCTACAAATTTTCTAATGACATGTCAGTGTGAGAGAGTTCTCAGATTATTTTCCAGTTCTTGTAATGTCCCATCACTCAGCTAAGATTTCCCTGTTCTATCATGATACTTCAGAAGACATCCTTACAAAGATCAATCTTGCCCATTGCCTATAGTTTGATCTCCTTTCATCTTTCTGAGCTACGTCTATGGATATCTATATTTAAGTGCACACCTCTATGTAATTAAATAGGAAAAGGACTCCAAACTGAGAAAGTTCAGAACGAAACCGGCTGTTTCGAGAACGATATGAAGGAACTGCAAGAATATAATTCCAGTGTTTAACTGTCCATTTCATCCCTGTACCTTTTTGCACTCACTTCCAGTAGTGACAGACTGCCAACAACAAGGTTTGTTACTCACAGAATCATAGAGTCATTAGGTTGGAAAAGACCTTAGAGATCATCAACTCTAACCGTACCTGTCTACTACTAAATTGTGTCCCCAAGCACCTCATCAACCTGCCTTTTAAACACCTCCAGGTATGGTGACTCAACCACCTCCCTGGGCAGCCTCTGCCAGTGCTTGATAACCCTTCCTGTGAAAGGTTTCACATTGGAAACATTCAATAGGCTGTCAAATTGAGCAAGAAAGTGAAGATACATATTCTGCACTCTGTTCCCTGTAGTTGAAGAAATTCCCAAGGAAAGAAAAAAAAAAATTAATTCAAGCTCCAGAACTTACTTCCATGCAAAGCTGCGTGAATGGAATAGGGAAAACTTCTTCATCGGAACTCTATGACTACTCCCTCCACAATTTCAGTAATTGCTTTGCCAGTTTGGCTGACTGGCTAACTAGTCCTTCATTGTATTGCAGCCAAGGACAATGAAAGTAACTGCAGAAACATATTTAATTTTTTGTCTGTAGCCTTTCCATTGCCACTTATTTCATGCCTCAAAATCTGTACAAAGTGTTGAATTAAAAAATCTATTTCTGACTTCCATTGCTTCGAGCTCTCCAGCCCTTGGGTTTAATTATTTCTTACAAGCCCGCTCCCTCCATCTTTTTATTTCTTTTCTTTTTTTAACACCCCACATTGAGATTATCCATACTAGCGCATGAAGGAAAATACATGCAAATATAAAGGAAGTTCTCTTTGCACAAAGATGGTTTTCTTTGATAGAAGTAAGGACTTGGGTGCTTAAAATAGGATTTATCTGATTTCCAGGCACCAAAAGCTGAGTCTGAAGACAGAGTTTGCCTTTCTGTTTGACCTTCAAATTCCCAGTATTCCCAGAATCACAGAATAATTGAGGCTGGAAGGGCCTTCTGGAGACTGCCAAACCCCTGCACAAAATAGAACTCACTAGAAAGGGCTTTTCTGGTTCTCGTCCAGTTAGGTTTTGAGTATCTCCAAGGATGGAGAGTCCACAGCTGCTGTTTTAGCACCCTCATACTGAAATAGTTTCTTATGTTTAAATGGAATTTTCTGTGTTTCCTCTGATGACTATTGCCTTTGCCGCAGTGTACTTTCAACACTGCTTCTGAGCATTACTACGTGGATATGCCCTATGCAAGTAACCACCCAGCTCTCACGTAACTTAAGAGGGATCCAGTTGTAAGTGGAGTGGCACATCAGTTTCCTAAGGGCATCTGTTGGGTTGGCACACTGAGTCAGGTTAAAATGAATATTAAGTGCGCCTTTTCAGTTTTTGAATGTTCATGTAGCCACTTTAGTTTTCCAAAACCAGCTGCTCCTAGGAATGCTGATCTTTGCCAGTACAGCCTACTAGTCAGAGCACTCACCCGGAAAGTACAAGCCCAAAGGTTCAGCTTCCTCCGCAGCCTGAGTACAAATGCTTTTCTCAAGAGGCTGTTACCTTATAAAGCTGGGTGAGCACATTTCTGTCTCCATCTTTCCCACTGCTGAAATATTTGCTGTTAGCCATGTACACAGGGAAATGAAGCCAGAAATACAGCATGCATGGAGGAGCATGACGGTTTAACCCGATAGCACTGCACGGGGGGGGAGAGTCCCAAGTTCCTGGCTGATGGCTGGAACTGGTTTTGATTTCTCACTCCAGTAACTAATAACAATAGTCTTAAGATCAGAGACCAGAGTTCAATTATTAAGCTGCAAAGTCATTGTGCAGTGAGTGAATCCAGAATGAGGGACTTCCACGCAGAGAAGAGACTCAGTTGGTAGCTATGGGACGGAACAATTTGGGCCACAGCAATCAGTGCAAGATTGTTGGTACATTTACAGTGTACGCAAGTGTCAGTGGCAGCGGCACATCTGCTTGTTCTTCCTTTAAGAGGCAGAAAGTTTGGGAAGGTGCCACTGAAACTAATAATGGCCTGAAACTAACAAATTGCCCATCAAGATTTTAGCATTCCTGAAGAGTGTGCATATTTTTTCCACGCAAAATTTCCTCATGGAACTATGTAGGAATCTTGGTAAGTCACCTACTCCCAGCATGATCATAGGATAAAGTACTGTGGTGTCAAGAATACCTTGAATTCCTTCCTGCCTCTCCAGATAGGTTAGGTGTAGCTCTCGTCGTATCAGATGCACAGGAGGAGACTTGGTCTCCTCTCCACTGTTGAGATTTGGGATTTTCAAATGTGACTTGGGGATCCAAGAACATAAATCTCCCTGAATTCCCAAAGGGATCTGTGTTCATAAATGCTGTAATCTTTAGGAAATAAGTCTTTGAAGTGTTTTGTGCTCCTGATTTAAAATGTTAAATTCCTATCTAGACACTGGTTTTCCTTAGTGATTTGCACACCGCTAATTACTCTACCATATGCTCATATTTGCATCGAAAGACCAGTCAGGGTAAACTCCAACTCCAACTAGTCAGCACCAGTTACCGCAGAATTGCCCTTCTCAAGTCTGGTGAGAGAGATTCATCTTAGAGATTACATTAATCTCCTCCTAACAGCTTTACCATGCAAACTTTTACCAGTAGAAATAATTTGCTTTACAAGAAGCAGCTTATCAAAATCTGTAATATTTTTCTCAAAACAATCCCACATACATTAATTTTATATACAAGCAAGTATATAATCAAGAACCATAGAAAATTAGTAAAAAACCAGTTTAAAAGTGCTAAGACTCCCTACTGTTAATGTTTTCCTTTGCCCTTCCTGAATTTTATGTCCATACAAGTGAAACCACACACATTATTTTATTAGAGTAAGATTCTATTCAAGCACTGATGTCTGTTACTTGCATTATCTTTGCTTCTATTCTATTATTGATTCTATTATTGATGATCTGCTAAGGACCAACTATTTAAGAAGTTCTGTATGTGTATCAGGGCAGTGTCTATGTCCACATGCAATAGAAAATGAATAAGCACTTTAAAAAATAAATAGTTCACCTTTACTTTAAATGTCTTCAACTATGCTTATGTGTATAGTTTTCATTTTAAAATTGTTGAAAGCCTTTTTTCTTTGATGAAAGCCAAGGGTCATATGTGCAGTCTAATTAAATCAATGGAATGCTGGCCATTTTTCAAGTTAACTTTCAGGCACTGAATATAAATCACAGATGAATCTATAGATCTATAGATTTTATATTTATAGGTATCTCAAGACTTTAAATGAGGCCACTGCTAATGTATATGACAAAAGATAACACATGTATGGACATTGGCAAATTGAAAGAGACTTGAAAGATTTCATATCAGCCAAAGTGAAGTGCTTTTACCTCTCAACAGAAAAGACAGGGGAGAGGGAATCTGGTAAGATGCACTTTTGGCTGAATATAAGCATTTAGAATACATTGCCCAGATAATATTGTTTGAAAACAGGGAAGAAATACTTCAGTAGACATACCTAAAGCTTACATTTGCTGAGATTATTTGGCTGTGCAATGTCACACAAACTAGCTAATGCCCATTTCATGTATTGCACACAAACTACATGTTTAAAAAAGGACTAACTGCTAAGTCTCTTACCTGTATATTGAGGGACTGCTCTGAACCTGAAAGTGTAGGTTATGTTCAGTTCCAAGTACTTCATACTATTCTTTGCCATGTTATTATAGTCTTGCATCAAATAACTGCACCTTTACAACTTCAGGTATGATTTTTTCCCACCTATAGTACCAAAGTCAAACAAGAACCATTGCTTGGATGTAAAGCTCTCCCTGAAAGGCACTTTGCCATGCATGGTGAGCTCTGCTATAGCAGTTCTACCGTCTAGAATTCTTGTGGTTAGGAAGCTACTGCTTCATGGAATCACTACTGCCTTTTCCACATCTATGCTTCTAAATCCATTTTTACCTAAGGAAAGCAAAGCACGGAGTTAAAGTTTGCTTGATAAATTTTAGCATTGGGGCCCAATCCTGACCTTCATTTTGAATAATTCCTTATTATTTAACTGAACTTAAAAAAAATTATTAAATTAGAAGACACTACATTGGGTAACCACTGTCAGCATTTCTACCCCATCAAAAGAGAACATTTCCACTACAGATCAATTGATTTCCCCAACATACCCATAGCCTGAGTCTTCATGATTCTCTTCCTGAGACTATTTCAGAACTATTTACAGTGAAACTCTGACAAAACTGCTTCATGACAACCCTTGTTCAAGTGCACAGTTTTACACACAAATAAATATGAGCTAATACAAGGGTGCTTATTTCATAATGGATGGAGTGTTGATGACTTCCCATTGACCACTGAGTAAGAGGAGCCTCTGCCCAGTAATGTCATGTGAGACCATATACAGGCTGGATGCCAGTGATGTACTTCGATCTCTGCCTGTGGGGAGATAATAATCCCTGAGGGGCTCACTAAAAGAAACTGCTCTCCAGTAGCTGAACAAAAAACAAAAAGGAAAGAGAAATCGCCATGAAGATTTCAATCCAAATGTATCATTTTAATCTGGTGGTGTTAATGAAACCCAAATGAAAAACAAACAAACAAACAAACATATAAATATAGGTAAGACTGCATAGAATGTTCAATTAGATGTTTGTTGCCTTGCTGGAAGGAGTTGTTTACAATGATGTTCCTTTATGTCTCATTAAGACCATGACTTGAAAAAAGATGAGGGTGTTATGAATTTCCTAGACTCATGGTACTGGTAGATACAAAACCTACCTTTTATTAGGAGCAATGAAAAAAATAATTTGAGCTTCTTTGTGAAAGAGGCAAAATATGAGGCAGCCTCTGCCTCAACGTCATGGGGAAAAGTGGAGCACAAGCTATGCCCCAAGAGCAGAGATTGGCTGAAAGGGAGCATTGCCTCAGTGACGGTGAAGTAGGAGTAAAAGAAACTGACAAAAAGGGGAGCAGAAAGCCAAGAAATAGCAGAATAAACACTAAGTAAAATGAAAGACACTAAGCTTCATGGCCTGAGCACTGGCTTAATGTGGCTCAGAAAGACAGAAAAAGCCCCCAGTTTGTGCTTAGTGCCTCTGTGTCCAAAGAACATACAATTTCATACACATTATAATGAAATACCAGGCTCAGTTACTAGTTCATTCTTTTAGTTGAACTGATATGCTGCTAAAGTTAACATTTTCATCCTTAACTAATTTGCAGCCCCACAAACGATCCATAACACAGCCACTCAGACAGCAATGAAGCAAATCGGTGGAGCAATGATTCCACTCCCCTGTCTTAACCTAATAACACACGTAACATTATAACATTGGTGAAGGTGATTAAAATACAGGCAGCTGACTTTGAACTGTAGTGGATTTTGCTTCCATAAGATCTTGAAGTGATTTGTGAGCTCATCAAAGATTTTGGAGTGCTAATAATCACCTGGTAATTTATGACAACATAGTACAGTAATTTCTAAAATGGTTATATTACTATGTTCAAAGCATATGACAACTAAAAGGAAAATACTATTTAAGGGTCTGTTTATGTATGGACAACTATCACCACATCTATATGCATGCTTTAAAAAGTCTTAATGAATTTAAATTCAAACTGTTGTGAGTTTAAAAGCTTAGGTTACGAGCTCAGCAGAAATGTGAGGCAAGAGCTGCTACTCAGAGAACAACTTCTGTCATCCCTCACTATTCACAAGAACGGATTGCTTGTAGCACACTGGGCTTTATGGTGACAGGATTTGGCAAGGACTTCTGTATTACTCTTGCTTGAAGAAGGTAAAGCCATCAGTGGTAGGGCCACCAACATCCTCTGACTTCTGGCCTCAGCAGGGGCTTTGGCAGTTCAGCTAGCGCACCCCACAGTGGAGGAGGGCTCCAAGAAGGGCAATAACTTGCGAGCTCAGAGAAGATTTAAAATAAAGAAAACAGAATTTACCTCGATACCAAATAGATTTGAGGGTAACCTTGGTTTTAGATAAGACAGCTGCACCAGTGAATCATCAGTTTCTCTGAGACTATTCATAATGTCTTCACAAGCCAGACCGGCACTGGATGTTGGGTAGGGGTGGTGCACAGGTAGCTCAGCGCAACATAAAACATAAAAATTGAATGAATAATAAACTTCGAAGAGAACAATGGGCTTGAGCTGCCTTCAATCCACTTATTCCTTCCAGGTGACTGGGGATGACCAATGTCATGACTTAGCATATGGATACCAGTTATGCAAATCACTCTTGCATCGAGATCCAACTACAGTTTAATATTACAACTGCTATATTATGGTTGTGTTGTGA
Source organism: Cuculus canorus (assembly GCF_017976375.1). NCBI lineage: Eukaryota > Metazoa > Chordata > Aves > Cuculiformes > Cuculidae > Cuculus > Cuculus canorus. The sequence goes on from NC_071405.1 coordinate 23,876,177, forward strand.
TTTCATTTCATTGCTGTATCACTCTGCTAAATCAACCCCCATGTAATGTCAAATACACCAAATAAGTAAATTTTATATTAAACGTGAAAGCCTCCTCATACAGAATATCTAAAAGAACCTGGTCGGAGAGTATTGGACTCTGACAAGCTGCCAAGAAGAAAATTTTGCCTCTAAAAAGTGTAGGAACTTTTAAATCTTACTGAGTTGAAAACTGATGAGGAGTTTCTATGAGATACTATGATACCATAAGTATTTCCTTTTTATAGGGAAGCACTGGTTGACTTGTGTGACTCCTGTCAAAAATCTCTAAATAGCAACCAAAGTATTTCTTTAGAACATTTTCTTACTGATAATTTAAAGAGTCAGGAAAAATGAATATTAAACGGTACAAGGATTATATTATTGGATGATAGTTAGTACTACTTAAATTAATTCATCAAGTATAATACTCTGATTATGCCATTATCAGCAGAACACTAACAGTCAGGTACCAGAATATAAAGAGGACTTAGCTATGCCAGTACCATTAGTAACACTGTGTCTCACAGGGAGCAGGTTACTGGTAGAGTCCCATAGTCCTTGCATTCAGCACATTCGTGCTCAGTTTGTTCAAAACTGAATTGGAAAAGAATGAAAAGCAAGATGGTGAACGTCAATTATAATTCTAAGCATAGTACAGATAGGGTCCAACTATGCAGGGTTGCAAAGGGATGGATTATGCGACTTATTAGAAAACGGCAGGTGAAATTCAATGTGGCTAAGTGAAAAGTTTTAAGTCAGCAATGTAATTTTTCATATACAGTAATGTCTGTCTATGCAGCAGCACTGGGGACCCAGCTGTGTTCCAAGCATGAAGTGAATGCTCAACGCCCACTGCACCAGGCAAGCGTAGCCTGGCCACACAAGCTGGATTAAAAAGCCTTTTTGAGCACAATCAATCTGGAGGAATCTGTAGAGGGACTCTAAGTACAGAGGTCAGTCTACTCTCTTTGTGGTAGAATGGAGACTGGTAGTAGAGGATTCATAGTTATCTACTCTCTGAATATTATTCTGAATGCAGAACAGTTGTCACACACAGTCCAGCTTATACATTTAAAATATACCTACAGTCATATATATGCAACAGCCTGGCATACCTCCATGCAATTACAGTATTCTTGATTCAATTTCTTGCACAAACCAAATCTTGAAGTTGTGCACTTGTGACAAGCAAACTGTTCCTTACAGATTAAAGGATATTTTGCAACAGTTATTTAATTTTTTTGACAGCTGCCCTCCACTGATGGTAAAACATCCAGCTTCCTCATGTTCAGCCTATCAGACTTTGACTTACTCAAAGTAATTAGATGCAAAGCTCCCCAATGGTCACAGTACAAACTGACAACACATACTGTTTGAGTCTCATACCTGGCATAAACTTTCACAACTACAAAGCAGAAATACAGGCAATAAACTAGAAGTAGATAATGAATACGAGAAGAGTTCAAAAGTCATGCTGCTTAAGCTGATAGAGGAGTGGCAGTGAGGTTTAGTACTTCAATCAGATATCTTGCTTTGAAACAGACCTAAAGGAACACTCTTTAGTAAATCAGTAAGGGGAAGAAAAAGGCCCCTTTTTAGAACAAATTCAGAGATGAACAAAATTGGATATTTTTTCTTAAGATACTTACGTCTAATAAATTTAAGGAGATTCTAGAGGAACAAAGGGCTTTGTGTCTCTATAGTTCTTTATAGGATTGGAAGACCTAGGGTTCAACTAAAAACATGGCAGAAACAATGCCAAAATATGACTTCCATACTTTTTCTCACACAATTTACATCTTGCTAAAGCATCAGTATACACCTCTTACAGTGACATTTATACATGTACATTTAAGTTGCTAAGTTTCACTCTATATTAGTGGAACAGTGAGCAAAATCCTTGGATTCTCACAGGAGTGTCACTACAAAAAAATGTCATATTCTCTTCTCCTTTGTGTCAAAGTATAGTACAAAAACATTCAACTAAAATCAACAGTTCTTAGACTGATGAATCACTGCTATGTCACATACAGTGACTTCTAAAGTTTTCTTGCATGGGATAACCTTTTTTTTTTCAAGTGGACAGATGAATTAAAAGGTAATTAAATTAAATCTATTTTCCCAATATCATCTTTATAAGCCAATTTTGTCTTAGGATGCTATAGAGAGCACACTACAAAAAAATAAAAAATGAGAAAGGATAATCTTACTGTCAAGATTTAAACCATACAATGACAATACAGGAGCTGTTTGATTACAGCCATCTGCACCAGATGAAAAAGGAATACATGGTATATGACTGATAAGCTTGCTATGTCCTTGGTGGCCTCTCAGCAAGTAATGAAGCATGAGTCCTCATGCTTAGCACAATGACATACTACACTTTCCTTTTTTGTCTTTGTATGTTGGTATAAGTATAATACTCTGCTTGAAGCCTGCTCCTCTTCAATTAGATGAAGGATTGTGCTATAACAAGCTTGATTCTGCAAACTACATATCTAATAAAACACAGTACCACTACTTTATATGAACCTTGTCTGTCTTCCAACTATTCTAATCTGGCAGTTCACTCTGAACTTATCAAGAGGAAGTATTAATATTTCTGTAGAGAACATGTTTAATGTAAAATGGCATTAACAAGGTGTGTGTGGAGACTGGTTAATGCAGGAGCTTTGTCATGCCTCACTTCACTGTGAATGTAGATTTAAATTAATCACCTGCCTTAGTGAAGAAAATGCTTCCTTTATTACTTATGAGTGACTGAACACATTTGATTTTATAATTTTTTCATCTCCCAGACTTACTAACAATTGAAAAGAGTTGCTTCCATCACTAGGAAACCACACCTGTTAAATGAACAGTCACTGCTGAATATTATGCACACTTAGGAGGCAGAGACACTACAGAGACTGTTTATTAGTTAATTAACATTAAAAGAGTACACATCTATTCCATCAAGTGTAAAAGTGCCATTTGTATTAGTAATTGCCTGTAAACTTCTGTGCATAGACCAAATGGACAGAATACAGATCCATGTATATTAAAACACCCTCTTCCTGTTGAGTCAAGATTTCCCTACAACCAAAAATTACTTACAGACACCTTCTGGAGTAGTCTCCATGAACACTAAAAATGAAGGATTTCCTCACTAAAGATTAATTTATGCCAATGGTACTGATGCCTAATAACTATTATTTCATAAAGTCTCACCAGGAGACCATTGGCAGAGATGGTACAAACCCTGCAAAACCCCAAGTCTCGTAATTGAAAAATGCATGAAACTAATAATTTTGAGGTTGATTCCACTGAAATCAGCAAGGAATTTTCCAAAACAGTTCCAACAACATATCTGGACCATCTGCTTCCTTAAACAACAACAACAACAAAAAGTAAGGTTACACTGAAATGCAACATTACTTTTTTCGCATATGTACCTCATTTCCATAAACACAGAGGAAATTACTCTGGGGGTGAAAAAACATTCCATGTGGCAAGAATCTGGTGTTTGGAAATACAGACACTGGGAGGTTTGGGTTCTGATGCAGTTTATGATCTCTTCTGTTGTAAACAGTGACCATTGTCTTTCTCTGAAGTGAAATAACACATCAATAGCTGAGATAACTGCATAGCCATTATACTAGTATTACATAACCTAGCAATAAAATAAAAGTATACGATACACTTAAGCTGGAATGAACTTAAAGTCAGGAGAAAGCAACCAATACACATATGTCGGAGAAAGAAGGCAGTAATTCTTATATATCTGATTTCAAATGTGTATTTCCTTTAATGGGTCAAATACAAGTAATCCATGGTCACCTGTAATATTCAGGAAATGATATTTTTTTCTGTGTTTGGAAAATGAAAAGTTTTTAAGAAAAAAAGGGACAGGTGCTGTAGCTAAACCAAAGGAGTTGTAGCTGGATCTGTGGGAATTCTGAAGAAGCAGATTATGTTTCGAGCTGAATTTAAAAGTTCACGCAAATTAAAATAATTGTGCTGCTGAAAAGATAGTGTGACTTAAGTTGTTGGGTCCTACATATGGAAAGGAGGAAATTGCATAAAAATAAAAGAGAAAAATACATAATGCCTATTTTGCAAATTTTAATGCATCACTGGCAGAGATCTCAAATTGAGAGACTCTTCGGAAAAAATCTCTATCAGGCAGAATACTACATAAACCAGAAAAACCTTTGCATTCTGTAAACCTCTCCTTAATCTTTTCAGACTGAATTGCACACAGTGAACAGATTCTTTTAAGTTCTTGTAAAGTGCTGCAATTTAGAAATAGGAAAATTGGTACTCAAAGAAACAAAGCAATTTGCCTGTACAGAAAACTTACTCAGCACTTTGTGGACACAGGCATGGCGGCTTCAACGTATGGGATCCCTCGGAGGACTTCATAGACACCTTTGTGAAGAACTGGAGTTCTCATGTTGTTTCCAATCTGTAGGACAAGAGTAGCTGTTCTGAATTCAAATAATTATGTAAAACAATATTAAGAACTAGAAAATAAGCACTTGTGTTTCAATGTCTTATCTGTCTTGTGCAAATTATGCATAAAGGAGGATCGATACAAATTTATGTTTTAAAATACTTACCTACATTTCATAGAACCATAGAATAATTGGGGTTGAAAGGGATCTTAAAGATCACCACCCAGTTCCAACCCCCCTGCCCTGGGCAGGGACACCTCCCACCATACCAGGCTGCCCAAGGCCCCATCCAACCTGGCCTCGAACACCTCCAGGGATGGGGCAGACACAGCTTCCCTGGACAACCTCTGCCAGTGTCTCCCCACCCTCATGGTGAAGAAATTCTTCCTTATATCTAGTCTAAATCTGCCCCTCTCCAGTTTATACCCATTATCCCTCATCCTATCACTACAAGGCTTTGTAAATAGTCCCTCCCCAGCTTTCCTGTAGCTCTTTCAGGTACTGGAAGGTCACTACAAGATCTCCTCTGAGCCTTCCCTTCTCCAGGCTGAACAACCCCAACCCTCTCAGCCTGTTCTCACAGGGAAGGTGCTCCAGCCCTCTGATCATCTTTGTAGCCTCCTCTGGACCCGTTCTAACAGCTCCATATCCTTCTCACATTGAGGATTCCAGAACTGGACACAGTATTCCAGATGAGGTCTCACAAAAGAGGAACAGAGGAGCAGAATCCCCTCCCTCGACCTGCTGGCCACACTTCTTATGATGCAGCCCAGGATATGGTTGGCCTTTTGGGCTGTGAGCACACATTGCCAGCTCATGCTCATCAACCCCCAAGCGCTCCCAAGTCCTTCTCTGCAGGGCTGCTCTCAATCACAACATCCCCCATCTCGTATTGAAAACAGGGATTGCCCCGACCCAGGCGTAGGACCTTACACTTGGCCTTGTTGAACCTCATGAGGTTCACACAGGCCCACTTCTCCAGCTTGCCAAGGTGCCTCTGGATGACATCCTGTCCTTCTGGTGTGGTGACTGCACCACTCAACTTGGTGTCATCTGCAAATTTCCTGAGGGTGCACGTGATCTCGCTGTCTGTATCTTTGATGAAGATATTAAACAGCACCAGTTCCAGTACAGACCCCTGAGGGACACCACTTGTCACGGATCTCCATCTGGACATCAAGCTGTTGACCACTGCTCTCTGAATATGACTATCCAACCAATTTCTGATCCACCAAATGGTCCACCCATCAAATCCATATCCCTCCAATTTAGAGAGAAGGATGTTGTGGAGGACCATGTCAAAGGCTTTACAGAAGTCCAGACAGATTACATCCCTTGGTTTTCCCTGATGTAGGCAGGGATGTAGGCACCACATCATAGAAAGCCACTAGGTTGGTCAGACGAGACTTGCCCTTGTTGAAGCCATGCTGGCTGCCAGTAATCACCTCCCTGTCCTCCATGTGCTTTAGCACAGAATCATAGAATAGTTTGGGTTGGAAGGGACAGCAAAGCTCATCCAGTTCCAACCCCCCTGCCATGGGCAGGGACAGCCCACTAGATCAGGCTGCCCATCTACCTTCTAAGAGGGTCTGTTCTATGATCTTTCCAGGCACAGCGGAAGATATACCGAGTTGCGCACAAACTAATTTTCCCCAAGATCTGAGTAACTTCGTTTCCTGTCCCTGTTGGCTGACCCGGAGGAGAGCGCCCCCGCTCTGGCAGGCTTGCAGCGCTGTTCGCTCTGCGTCCACACGGGGGCGCGCTCACCGTCAGCCGCCCCGGCGGGGGGCTCAGCAGGGAACCGCTGCGTCCTTCCCATCCATCCTCCCCGTTATCCCCGTTGGCACCTGAACTCTTGCAGAACCGCTTCACTGCACAGAGTTCAGAAACCCCTTCCAGGCCCAGTGGCACCATGAGCACTGCAGCGGAGACACCGAGAAAAACGCTTGTCTGGAGTAAGTTTTGAACAGGCTGGACTGTGCCTGCGTTTAATGCAACATCACCGTGATTAGTGCCAGGCAGAATTCTTCAAAAATCTGCAATATTGGCAGAAAATGTCATTGTTAAAGCGCTCTGGCACTACATTAGGAGAGTGCACAGGCATAAATAACCACTGAGAAATCATCTAGAGGTCTTAGAATCTTATTAAATATATATATATATATAAAATCAATGATTCAGTGTAGGAAGGTTAGAGCCATTCTGAAAGAAGAAGTATAATATGAAAACCAGATATTTTATGAGATGCAAATATGAGCAGCAACAGTGCTGAGAGAAACAGGGTGTTACTGGACAAAATACAGGATTCTGAAACCAAACATGCCAGCATGATTCTGGATGTGAACTCTAAAGGAGGGAGAGCTGTTATTAAAAACTAGTTTATTAAAAACTCTAAAGTAGGGAGAGCTGTTATTAAAAAATAGTTTATGGAGACTGAACTCCAGTCATTTCTTCTACAGTAAGTAATGATTACGTTTGTTCATCATTCAGTAACTGCATTCCTGCCAGCACAGTCCTTGTAAAATATAGAAAAATCAAGTAAAAATACGGAAAATTTTATTTTTATGGAGAGTTTAGCAAAACCAATCACGTGTAGAATGGGCATGATACCATTGTCTGTGGATAAAAACATCTGCAAGTATTTGAGTGACAACAAAAGCAAGAGTATTGAACACATATAGGAAAGTTAATTAATTATGGGAGGGCATTATAGCTACTGAAAAAAAGTCACTTGTATCCAAAGAAAAACATGTTGATATTGAGCATGATTTTAAAATTCATACCTGTACTATATATAGTGTTTACTCTGTGGGTATCAATGTCCCAAGTACTTGCATTGTCTCCAGTTTGATTTAGAAATAAAAGGCACTATTTGAAAGAGACTTTAAAATTTTCTTGCAAAGTCTATGTTTAAAAACATCCCTTTCCATGATTACGTCTCATTGCCCATGACTCACTGTACCGTTATAGGACATAAATCTGAGGGTAAAACCTGCAGGATACAAAATTCTTCAGAGCATATTGCTTGAGTTTGTCTCTGGGTGAAGTCAGTGATGATACACTAGGACTCCACAGGTTCACAGAAACCTTTGAGTCGTTTATGCTTTTGGATCTGTCCCATTCAGCCCTGACTGCACATCAGACCTTTCTTTAGCTGATGGAAGTTAGCTTCCTTTGGATATGTGCTCTTGGGCACCTGGATTAGAAGCTCTAAAGCTTTAAAAAAAGCTCAAACCAGTGAACGAACACCCCCACTCCAAAACACACACCAAAAAGGCTCAGTATATAATTTTGGAAATACCTTTCAAGCAGAGCTGTACAACCTATACTAGTAAGATGTATTGCAATCTGTCTAGTTTCTGCTCATCTACCTTCTCACAAGAACACAGATGCTTCCAGATGTGCTAATGAAGTTTGGTTAATGTGATTGGTAGAATAGCACAAAGCCTGGAAAGCCACACCAAAAGCACAAAACATACAGAAAACTGCTCTCTAATCTGCATGATTTGTGTGTTTTGTTTTTTTTTTTTTTTTTTTTTTGTTGAAGGAACAGCCAGGAACATCCATGCTATATCAGACCATAGCGTGAAAAGGATTAAAAGGTTAGCTTGGATGTCACAAATCCATGTTCCACTTTGTCTACCTTCTCAGGACAAAGTGTGTTTTAGGCAAGCTGGAAGAATCAAAAAAGCACATTACCAGAATTCACCTGGGAATTCAGGATTAGTAAGGAATACAAGAAAAACCCATAAGAAAACCCAGATGTGGAAGGGACATCCAAAACATACATATTGCAGTATCACAGAATGGTTAAGTTTAGAATGAACTTCTGGAGGTCATCTTGTCCAACCCCCCCGGCCAAGTACACTCATGGAGAGCAGGGTATCCAGGATACTATCCAGACAGCTCTTGAATATTTCCAAGCACGGAGACTCCACAAACTCTCCAGGTAACCTGTGCTACTGCTTGGTTACCCTCACAGTAAAAGTGTTTCCTGATGTTCAGAAGGAACCTTCTGTACTACAGTTTGTGCCCATTGCCTCTGGTCCTGTCACTGGACACCATTGGAAAGAGCCTGGCTCTGTGGTTTTTACACCCTCCCTTCAGGTATTTTTACACATTGACGAGATCCCCCAAACTACTCCCACCGCCCCTCAGCTCTCTCCACCTTTCCTCATTGGAGACGTGCTCCAGTCCCTTAATCATCTTAATGGCCCTTCCTTGGACTCCAGTATGCCAGTGTCTCTCTTGTACTGAGGACCCTCAGATCTGGACACAGTTCACCAGTTGTGGCCTCACCAGCTCTTAATAGAGGGAGAGGGTTGCCTTCCTCCATCTGCTGGCAATGCTTTGCCTAATGCAGCCCAGTATACCAATAGCTGCTTTGCAGCAAGGGCATATTGCTGGCTCTTGTTCAGCTTGGTGTCCTCCAAGACCCTCCAGGTCCTTTTCTGCAAAGTGCCTTTTCAGCTGTGTAGCCCCTGGCATTTACTGACTTGTTCCTGGGGATGTTCCTCCCAGGCATAGAACTCTAACCTTCTCCTTGTTGAACTGCATGAGATTCCTGTCAGCCCACTTCTCAAGCCAGGTCAGGTCCCCCTGGATGGCAGCACAGCCCTGTTTTGCACTGTGCACGACTGAGCACAGTGTTGGAGAGCCTGTCATCACATTATTACAGAACTGGAAATGACTTTTATATCAGAATGGCAGGCACTTGTATCTGGGTTAGGTGGTAAAGCATCTCTGGCATCTGCCATGTGATAAGGAAGAGGCACAGGCCTCAGAAAACAGCAAGAAATTAAGGACCAGCGTGAGAAATGCATATTGAACTGAGTGAGTAAAATAATGAATTGTCCTTTCACGTATAAAAATCATGTCACCCACCATGCTATTAAGAATTAAGTTGTACGTCACCTTGAACCTAAGTTCCAAAATGCTTTGTAAAATTAGCCTTTCTCTTCTAGCATTTAACTGTTATGTCTCACAAGTGATTTTGAAACTATTGCTTCTTAATCAACAGAACTGATAAGTCTATAATAAGGTCAACTTGCCACTTATAACGTGGTACTCCTGAAGACAGTGGACACATCTTTAAAATTGTCACAGCTGTGATACAGAAAATCAACAATTCCATTAGTTAAAACAAAAGAAATCTTCCAGAGCTAAAAGTCTAACAATCCATGAGAAGAAACTAGGATATGGCCAACTATATCCTGGGCTGCATCATAAGAAGTGTGGTCAGCAGGTCGAGGGAGGTGATTCTGCCTCTTTATTCCTCTCTTGTGAGACTCCACCTGGAGTATCATGTCCAGTTCTGGAATCCTCAATGTAAGAAGGATATGGAGCTGCTGGAGCTGGTCCAGAGGAGGGCTACAAAAATGATCAGAAGGCTGGAGCACCTCCTGTACAAGGACAGGCTGAGAGAGTTGAGGTTATTTAGCCTGGAGAAGAGAAGGCTCTGAAGAGAACTTACAGCGACCTTCCAGTGCCTGAAGGGGCTACAAGAAAGCCGGGGAGGGGCTTTTTAGAAAGGCATATAGCGATAGGACGAAGGCCAATGGGTATAAACTGGAGAGGGACAGATTTAGACTAGACATTAGGAGGAAATTCTTCACCATGAGGGTGGTGAGACACTGTCAGAGGTTGTCCAGGGAAGCTGTGTCTGCCCCATCCCTGGGCGTGTTCAAGGCTAGGCTGGATGGGGCCTTGGGCAGCCTGGCCTAGTGGGAGGTGTCCCTGCCCATGGCAGAGAGGTTGGAATTAGATGATCTTTAAGGTCCCTTCCAACACAAACTGTTCTATGATTCTATGATGTTTGTAACACATCAGAACAGCCCCTTAAATCAATATGATTATGAAAATGATAACATCCCTAAGTCTTTTATATTCTAACTTGTCAGAAAATACACATTAGAACAACTTACAATCTATTACAATGCTCATTTCATAGAAATAATAGTAATTGCAAGTAACATTTGAAAAGATGTTAATGTATTTTACAAATGCCAATAAGCTGAGTTACAGTGTGTCTGAGAAGCAAACAAGGAGTCGCACAGCAAATGGTGATAATAAGATATGGTGGTGAAAACTCTTGTCCATAATCTACAACATCTCTGACATAGATCAAAAGATTTTTGATCTCAGAGTTTCAATTTCTGTTATCCAACACTGACCGAAAGTACACTGTAATCTATACAAAGATTTCTATGAATTAAAGAAGCTGTTGGGTCAGTCTCTGAAAAATAAGACCATGTTGTCATTATGATACCTCTAAATTGTCAGTGTAGTAGAGCAATGGTTGCCAGACGTTGTGTTGCAAAAGCTAAGATAAGCTAGTGAAACATGACAATTAAAAGATGCAGTGAAAAGTTGTACTTAGTAAGGAAAATTACCATTTAAAACACAGAAAGAATAATTGGAGAGAATATTTGGTAATAAATAAATCAGAAATAAAAGATGTTTATAAAGATAATTTTAATTCTAAGGAAAGAAGTCACTTGGTAAAATAACATTTTGCTAAGCTCAGTTCTCACTAGAAAGTCAGTCATGGAAAAACCCGACAGTCATTGGGAAGGGTAAAGAAGGTCATAGTGCAGTCTCCACTGCCAAGCTCATTTCTCTTAGTCTCAAGGAAGCTGTGAGAGCTTTCCAAATACTAACTGTAAATAGCATACTCCCTTTCCATCACATAATATCTAAAGGTCAGTGGTGTCCCCCAGTCTAATCTCCATAAGTTTCCATAAACTAGTTCCGGCTGACTTTTTATTTTCTGAATTACTTTCTACTATTAGGTGTTCTCTTTACATTCCTGAGGTCTGAACTCTTTAGCAGTGGGAGATGTGCAGCCTAAGGACAATATATTCTTCTCCCACAATCCAAATCTAAAAGATCTGCTGCTGAAAATGAAAAGGCTTTGTACTCATAGTTGTCTGTGATAAAGCTATGATTATGTCGATTATTTTTTCAAGGAGCACACATTTGTTCACTGCGAAATGGATAATAGCCAGTAAGCATATTTCATATAATCAGATACAAACATGCAATCGGTAATTATCACTGTTCCGTGCTTGTTTAGAACTGGTTGGTCTAGCAGTGAAAGGTTGATCACTCATCATCAATCCCATCAGCGATCCACCCCCCTACCCTATTTGCTAAGCATAGATGGCACCTGTAATACTTAAGACATCTGTGTTTAAAGGCTTTTGCTTCTCCCAACATACTCTTTCATCACATTTGGCCCCGCAGTATATCTGTAGCAGCAAATCTCATTTTGCAAACGTAGAACATAGGATCACTGCAGACTCAGCCAAATGAAAAAACAAAGGTTAAGAAGATAAATTTGTATTCAAATGCACTTAGCTGCAGAATTAGCAGAGGTGACACGGAAAGTTCTTGGTGAATGCATCTATTTGAAAAGATTTTTTTTTTTCAAAGTTCATTCTAGTGTTAGTATGTGTGTCTGAACTAACGCTGGAATGTTGATCATCAAATGGGCGAAAGAAACTTTCAGGATGTCCCACACAAACTACATGGGCACAGTTAAGTCAAAACTGCTGTTTTGGTTTTTTTGCAGTGAGTTCTTTTAAATTTATGAATCCTCAAAGCGTTCATTAGGAACAGCAGGAAATGATGGAATGCTATTATCTTTTATCTTAGATTTTAAGTTCTCTTTTTTGTGTATGTCTTTGGCTGAAACTTGGCAGAATAGAGGCCTGCTCTCTGCCTGGCCCTCATCTGTGACCCCTGGGTCAGTCAAGGAAGAATTTATCGTCGGCTTCAATGGACAATGAATCAGACTCCTCAGCAATATAGAATAAGTATAATAATGCTCAGGGACTAATACCTGAAGAGAGGGTCTCACAGTTTCTCCGTGTTTATTGCAAGGATCAAAATGATTGACAGTGTCTCTCTTGTCTCTCTTGACCGTTTGGATGAAGGATGGAGAGGTCAATCATTCAACCCAGGAGCCAGCTGTTTTGCACATGTGTATGTGAAGTATTGGAAGTGCAAGACGACATTTTTCAAGTAATGTGGAAACTTGATTTTTTCATAACCAAGTAATTTTTAAGCTGAACTTCTTTTGGACAGTATAAGTGAAAACTGACACCATACTGACTATACATTTTATAACCTTAAAAGGAGAGAAGTCCTTTTAAAGAAAGATCAGAAATTCATTCTTCCAAATAGTATCAGCAATAGAGTGGCAGGCAAGACACTGGTTTCACAGCCTTCTTGGCCAGTGAGGTCAATCTGATCTAGCCTAATGTAGTGTCTCTATCTCTTTTGGGAAGATAAGCTAGGCTGGTAAAGAGAAACACTTCACAACCTCTGTCCGTTATGAGGTTGATCAGAGTGGTGGTAAAATCTGTGCTTCTCGCTCATAAGACAAATGCATCAGATGGCTCTTTACTTCAGTATGCTCTTTGCCAACCAAAGACTGCAACCACCATAAATCCAGTTCTGTGAATTATGAATCAAATGGGGCTCCCTGCTAGCAGCTTATTCATATCCTCTGCAATGAAGCAAGCAGCAGGTTCCCTCACCCAGCTGAATGGAGGAACATGTGCTGACATTGCCAAACAAATGTGAGAAGACCTGTTTCTCTTCGAACCAACTGTAAGACAATATAAGGCTACTTCCTTACCTACTGGATTTGCTTTTGTTGTTCTACAACTCACTCATAGTGGTTGTCACTGGTTTCAACCTTGGCAGCACCTCAAGCTGTGCCTGCAGGATTCGGTACAGTTCCCCACTTATGAGGCTGGAGCTAATGAGCAATTTGGTGTGTCTGCACAGCCTAGTGCTGCTCAGCATCAGTTCAGACACCCGCTCAGACCCCAGGAGACACATGACATCTGTGAGCACTGATGTGGCATAAACAGTTCTTCTGCACTATTTTGGTGGCCGTACCTGGTCCTGCCACCTCAGAACAGCATCAGCACGGGGCCGCCTTCGCAGCTGTACCAGCTGTGCAGAGCACACAAGATTCAGGTACAGGTCTTGCCCTGCTTTCAAATGATCAGGTTATGAGGTAGTGACAGTAGTAGCATAAATCGAACTTTTCACTGTTTGTGTTTATTTTTTTTTCCTCTAAAAAGGTAAGAACAGCTGAGGAGCTTGGGAAAAGCCTGGGCGAAGGCTCAGCATGTGCTAATGTGTGAGCATGGATGTGCGAGCATGGATTTGTGAACACAGGGATGTGGGAGCATGGATGTGAGAGCACAGGGATATAGGACATGAACGTGTGAGTATGGTTGTGTCAGGCCAGGGATGTGTAATCATGGATGTGGGAGCCCAGGGATGTGGGAGCATGGATGTGTGAGCACAGGGATGTGTGAGCATGGATGTGCAAGCTCAGGAATGCTCAAGCTCAAGGATGTGCAAGCATGGATGTGGGAGCATGGATGTGCAAGCCCAGGGATGTGCGAGCCCCGAGATGTGCGAGCTGCGGGATGTGGAAGCCCAGGGATGTGCGAGCCCTGGGATGTGGGAGCCCGTGGATGTGGGAGCCCCGGGATGTTGGAGCCGAGGGATGTGGGAGGCCAGGGATGTGGGAACTCTGTGATGTGCGAGCCCTGTGGGAACTCTGTGATGGGCTGAGAAAGGGGTGGCTGCGTGCGCTGCGAACTGACCCACACGGGGCTGGGGGAAATCCAACCTCCCCTCGAACCTCTCGGTTTAGCAGAGCCTCCCTGCGGGTTTCGGGCCGTTCTCCGCTACAGCCGCTGTGTGGCAGAAGAGATCAAGAATCGGGCTGTTCTGGGCGGGCGCCATCTCGGGGGAGAGCGGTCCCTGCGGGCGGCAGGAGGGGCACGGGAGATGGGGCTCTGGGGATCCTCGTGACGCGGGGAGGAAAATTAAAAGGCTTTTCCCCTCTTAAAACCAGCGTTCCTTAAAAGAGACAGAAAGCTTGTTGATCCATGTTCGCAGCGGAGCAGGGAGCCCTGCTTGTAGCCAGTATTCTCAAAAACGTGGTTCAGAACATCATAGCTATTAACGAAGTCAGGTTGAACTCAATAGAAAAGCTGAAAATAATACAGACAGTGAGATTGAGTGCACCCTCAGCAAGTTTGCAGATGGCACCAAGCTGAGTGGTGTAGTTGTCACACAGGAAGGACGGGATGTCATCCAGAAGGACCTGGACAGGCTGGAGAAGTGGAGGCTGTGTGAACCTCATGAGGTTCAACAAGGCCAAGTGCAACGTCCTGGACCTGGGTCAGGGCAATCCCCGTTTTCAGTACGAGATGGGGGATGATGTGATTGAGAGCAGCCCTGCAGAGAAGCACTTGTGGGTGCTGGTTGATGAGAAGCTCAACATGAGCCAGCAATGTGTGCTCATAGCCCAGAAGGCCAACTGTGTCCTGGGCTGCAACAAAAGCCGCGTGGCCAGCAGGGAGAGGGAGGGGATTCTGACCCTCTATTCCTCTCTTGGGAGACCTCACCTGGAGTATTCTGTCCAGTTCTGGAATCCTCAATGTAAGAAGGATATGGAACTGTTGGAACAGGTCCAGAGGAGGGCTGCAAACATGATCAGAGGGCTGGAGAACCTTCCCTATGAGGACAGGCTGAGAGAGTTTGGCTTGTTCAGCCTGGAGAAGAGAAGGCTCTGGGGAGACCTTATAGTGACCTTCTGATACCTGAAAGGGGCTACAAGAAAGCTGGAGAGGGACTGTTTACAAAGCCTTGTAGTGACAGGACTAGGGGCAATGTCTTTAAACTGGAGAGGGGCAGATTTAGACTAGACATAAGGAGGAATTTCTTCACCACTAGGGTGATGAGACACTGGCACAGGTTGCCCAGGGAAGCCCCATCCCTGGAGGTGTTCAAGGCCAGGTTGGATGGGGCCTTGGGCAGCCTGGTCTATGGGAGGTGTCCCTGCCCGTGGCAGGGGGGTTGGAGCTGGGTGGTGATCTTTAAGGTCCTTTCCAACCCAAACTATTCTTTGATTCTAATGCAGAAAGGTTAATATGTGTTGTTCCTGCAAACTGGGAACAAAATCATAGTGTTAAAATTACTTTTTCATTTTAAATTTGATTTTCCAGGCAACACATAACAAGAAATCAAAATAAACCCTTTTGTTTTGGGTTGACTAAAATGTTTTCAGTTCTACCCAAACCAAAATTATTTTGCATTTGTTTAGTTTGGCCACCAAACTGAAAAGCTAGTATGTCATTATCCACACAAAAAAGACATCTTGGGGACAAACAGGGTTTTAATGAGCTCCACTTCAGTATTTAAGATTGATGCGGAATAGAATTACTGACAGATTATATACATCCTTATCAGGAGTTTCAATAAAAAATGTGATTTTTTTTTCATTGTAATTTTGAATTCGATGCTAAAAGCTTCGGATATGAGTCAGGGCCACTTTGAAGTAAACATCCCGTGCATGACAAGAGAAGATGGTGCTTGCTCAGTGTGCTTGTAGACAACAAAAATAAACAGAGTTGGGTAGTACAAAATAAAAGACAAATATGATTGTCTGTGATGTAATGTGGATAATCAGCTACAGAATCAGCACATTTGCTTAAGTATTGACAAACTAAAAGACAAAACCAAAACAAAACAATCCAAACCTACATATCTTAACTAAAGCTTTTGTGTCCAAACACTTCAGGTGATATCAGACTCTTTAGAGAACAGTGTTAAACATTACCATGGAAATTATTGATGTTGAAATCCGTGGCTACAGAAACAGCAAAAGTACAAAACCACCCATATGGATTTGCAGAAGTTTCAGGAAACATGATTGAAATTTTAAGCAGATATTTTTGGTAGAAACTCACGAAAAATAGAAATTTAAAGAATGCAGGTATAACTATTCACTTCTTCATTGCTCATCGTGGGAATGTTTAGGTATTCTGTAATGGATCTGTGCCTTGTACCTTCTTTGGAGAAGACTTCTGTTTTACAAACCTCTGCTACCTTTCAATGGTCAAAACATTTGTCTTCCATTTCTGATAGTACAGTCCTCTATGATATTAGTCCTGAAAGGCAACATGCATATAGCCTGGCTTTTATAAAACATGTAGAAAGTATTTCCAGTGTATGGGTGTGGGCATTAGTGTCAATGGGGCTACTTAGCTTTCTAAAAATGTGATTAAGCTGTCCTGATAGGATGACTACCTGCATAATACTGTAAGTCCCTCACTTCTACAAGCACCAACATTGCACTGGTTACAGGTTAAACAGGTTTGCAACTAAACAGGAAAGAACAGCTGTGAGAAAGCTTAAATGTTGGTCAACTGAAAACACTATTGCTGCAAGAAATGACTATGACAAGTCCTTACTGCTTCTTTCTCATCCTCTGGTTAAACTTCAAGAGAGAAGTTTGGGAGTACATGGAATCAGGCACCAGAATTCGTCTGTCAGTGGCGAAAGGAGTCATAAATGGCCAAATGGAACAAACGGAACATCCTACAGTAAGAAACAAACCCAAAGTTATTCGGAGTTACTCAGTTCACAAAGATCAGTGCATTCATATGATCTTTTTACACGGTCCTATTAAATTGCTTGTCCTTCGAAACTGGTTTTCATTGTGCATGGTAAAACACTTAATGAATCAGTAGCCCGAATGAATCTGTACCAAACTTTTCCTCAGTTATTCATTCCAATTTTGTAGAGTTCAACACAGAATCTATGAACCACTGTAAAATATGCTAAGTGGAAAAAAAAAAGGGGGGGGGGGGGAGGGAAAGAGGTACTATTATGATTGCAAAGAAAACCGTGGAAATATGAACCAAATGTGTCAGCTTCTTAAGTCCGTATGTGGCGAAAACCAGTAACTCTGGGCACATTAACTTGACCCCTGCATTTAGTGAATTCTTTATATTTTTCCCTGTAGGTTTTGAAGTCAGTATTTGTTGCTGGTCTTCACTGTTGGTCATTTGCAGAGATGAGTCTTTCAAGAATTTGTATCCCAGGCAAGCCAGCTTCCTTTGAGAGGCTACTTCCTATGATTAGCTACTCAAGTTGCTCTTCAAAAGGCAGAATTGGCAAAACTTGATTTCATTTATGTTGTTGATGATTAGGTTGATTCTTGGAGCGTATGTTTCAGTAGTACCAGTTGAAATGTTACTTCAAGTTAGCACTTTGATCGGGGCTCCATCTGAGCAGTTAATTCCCGCAGACTCATGTGAACATTTTACCTAGTAGATATGTTTCAGTCCATTTGCTTGCTAGGCCTTCCCACTGTTTTCTCATAGAAATATCTTCCAACCTAAGTATAGTACAGGTTGTATATGTTGCTACCTTGTCTGCAGCAACATCTGTCAGTTCCAATCACCTATCTTAGACAGTGAACTTATGGCTGCTTAGTGCTATATTTAACTGAGTTGGTTGTAAAATCCAGTTTGTTGTGAATTGTCAAACAGTCATCAGCAGCTGCGGGTGAAATTCTCAATCTTGATCATGGATTACACACTAACTAAGCAGGAAACAGTATAAGGGCTCATACAGGTAAGAAATGAGCTATTTTCTCCTGAGAAATAGCTGCAGCTTTATCTAAGCTGAATGGAAGTAAAGTCAAAGTGTGTTATTAAAGCACCTTTCATATCAGTCAGTCAGACAAGTAACATGCCAGTATCACGTGGGAAAGTAAGGCTCGTCCAGGTAGCTTGCCTTTCCTAGCCATCCCAGCACTTCATCAGCCTAAAGCATGACACCAGATTGGGATATAGTATTTACTTGTTGGGAGTTGAGAGAGAAGCTGTGTTCTATCATATCTGGGTATCCAAATGTCTCCACTGTTAGTTGTTAAAGCTTCAATTTGGGGATATGAAAGAAAAAAACTTCTAGTGCCCTTATGGACCCATGGCCAAACCCAGCAACAGCGGCAGTTACATAGGGAGTTGGAACAACCCCAAACACAGTGTTTCTTTGGCATGTGCCTTCACAATCAGCATTTGCATTGTGACCTCATCTGCCTGAGGGTGTTGCAAAATACCTTTATTCAATAATGCGATAAGGTTGATGAAAAGCTTGGTCAGGTTTCATCTCTTTCCTTTCCTTAATGACCCAGGACTTGCTGTCCTGAGGCATAGGTCATTGTATCCAACATCAAGGGTAGGCTGATGACTTCTGCTGGACTTAGCATTCTGTACCACTCAGAGAGGGGGACCTGGATTTTCTAGTTGCATTTTCTCCTGCCTTACATCTGTTCCATCTACAGAATCTGTCTTTGCCAAATACCGTCTGTGAGAGCAGAACCTGGAAATTTCTGGCTCCAGGCACTGCTAATTTGCTTTTCTGATGGATGCAAGTTTGCGTTTCAAGCAGGATAATTAACCTGGTCATAAATGTCCTGCGTCAGCATGTTGTTATGACCTTAATCCTTTCCCAGGGACTTTATCAGGCAGCCTCCAAGCCCTACAATGTGGTTAGTCTTTATAACACTGAATAGATTTCCTACCTGAGCAGACTCTTCTAGGAACATTTCTTTGGAGGCTGGAGTCTACAAGAACAAAGCACTGGACATTGACCTGCACTTGCTTTGTTATTTTAAAGGTGTGTGTGGTTTGCCTCAATTTGGGGCTGTGTAGGTGCATCCACAATTACCACATATAGAGAAGTAGTCACTCTGCAGTGATGTTTCACTGCCTGGGGCAAAAGACACTAATGGTTCAAGTGGGAACTGGCTTCATAACCTGTTAATCATCTGTGTGTTCCAGTGACGTCCAGCTTTGTTGCCTCACAAAATGAAGAAAGAAAAAAAAAGTCATAAGGAGCCTCAAAAACGTTAAGGACCTCTGTCACTTTTGCACTTTCGCTGCCCTCCAAGCAAAATGTTTCCTACAGGCAGGCCCAAGTCTTCATCTGGGCCAGCAGGTTTTCAGAAACCTTCCAGCACCCAGCATGGGACCTGGTGATTGCACTGCACTTGCCTTACAAAGCGTAAATTACACTATTCAGAACTTCTAGTGTGCCACACTATAAGAGCAGTGAATCCAGGGGCATTGAGGTGGAATTAAGAAGATCCCACTTGTCTCTTAAGTACAAAGGATCTTGAGATTAGCATCTCTGTTAAGTATCCAGACAACAGCATGTACTTGTAAAATAAATGAGAAGCTAAAATTCTTGGAGGGGTAGGCAAGAACAATCATTTCTTTTTCTATATACAGTACTCAGTGTTGAAATAAATAAAGTTAGCATTTAGAAAGCCATTAAGCATTCACTAGGCATGGGAAATCTTCCTCCAACAGACATACTGTTATGAATTACAGGATTTATGATACAGTTTACTGTAAGTCTGCTCTTTCAAAGTGAAACCATATGTTGAATGGGAAAGATTGGAAGCCTAACGTAAATGAAGATAAGGCTGTTTATTAAGCTATGCTGATGGGTATTTTGTGGGTTAACTTTCTTTTACAATATTGGTCAGGGTTATGTAAATTATAATTGGCATACACAAACAAATTTATAGACACTAGGTACAGCATGATTTAAGTTAACTGTCAGTTGATGGTTCTGGAAGATAGTGGGACCAGTACTACCAAACATCCACCACATCAAAACCTTGTATAGTTCCCACATTCAGATATATGAGTAATGCTAGTTTCTAAGGGGCAAGGAGGGAGACAAGCTGATAGTAACTGTTTTCCACTGCTATTGGAACTTTTATGTTGTGGAAAGGGTGTTGAGTCTTGTAACAAGAAGTCACATTTCTAGCTATCCCCTAAAATTTCCAAAGGCTTGAATCTAGACAATGTCTTCCTGCTGGGTCCTGGGAGCTGTAACTGAGGGTGCAGGTTAGGATTGTGACTATGTCTGTCAGTGTCCTGTCTTGTCAGCTGCCTCCGGGCTTCGTTGGAGTTGCAGTCTCCTTAGACAGATCAAGTCCTAATAGACAACAAGTAGGCATTTGAGCTACAACTCCCATGGGAGGAGGTGGGAGTATTTCCAAAGTGAGGCTTTTCAGCTTTTGGCTACAAGACTAGTTCTGAGTATTTGATTAGTTGATTTAAAAGAAAACAAGGGTTTCCCCAGAAAGCGGACTTTTTTTGAAAAATGTGCACTTAATAAAGATCTAATTTTCCACCAAAACTGTTTCAACCAATAATGGGAATTACATTCCCTGACAAAACTACTTGAAAATGGATTTCATAATGTAGAGTAAAATACAGACAATTTTTTTCCAGATTACTTCAGGGTGACGTTGCTATTGTTCCTAAACTAAACATGACAAAACTAGACGACTCAAAATTAAGGTTAATGAAAATCTAGTGCATTAAGGATATGGAAAATATATCATTTGAGCATGAAAATTACTTTAGTCTCTGCCACCTCATACTGTAACTTGATAGTTATGAAAAAAAGATATATTTGGTTTGATTTACTCCAGAGCATCTTAAAGCAGCCAGAGCGCACTGAATAATTGAACAGTTTTCACAAATACTTGGTATTGCCAGAGTAGCCCAAAAATCTAGCCAAGCTTAGCTCTACTGCTCATGTGTCAGCTACCTGCTACCTTTTGGGCTTCTCTTTTCTTCCCCAGGCCTTACTCTGAACACAAATATCTTGCAGTCCTTCTAACAGTTCCTTCTGCAGGTACCTATACAGAGATATAAACCCAATGTGTAAACTCACACAGACAGAGAAGCACACATCAGCTTTCTACTATCCCACGTTCCCTTCAGCATGGCTTTTCTTAAGTCTTCTGCTTCTTTCTTATTCCGTCGTTGTGGAATGTGCCTGGTGCAATGAATAGTTTATCAAGAAAATACATTAAATTAATGATGATTCTGTAACTTCATAACACAAAATATATTTTCCTTAGGAATAGCATAGCATAGCATTAGAAGTTGCTTTTCAAAAGTAGCTCCATGGGTTTCAAAGAGAAACTTCTTCCATCCTCATAGAAGAGACGCTCTTTTAGAATGGCTCCTACTCTGCATTTCAAGGGAGTGTAAGCAGCAGTCACTCAGCTGAAGTTAATTTTGACTCCAACTCTATCCAGAGTAACTGGAGGTGGAATCTGTTTTCAAAGAGAGCAGTAGTACAGCTGGAGTTTTGATTTACTGTGAAATGCAAAAAAGAAACATTCAGTTACAGTATGGGTTTGGTCTGTCTTTTGACCTCCCCAGCCCTGTCTCCAGTGACTGAATTTGGTGATATGTAGTTAGTCCTTTCCACCCAACTCTCCATAGTGTATTTCCAGTTCCATCAGTTCCATCATTAAAATGATTTTTTTTTGGTTTTTCTTGAATGGGATGTAATATTTTAAAACCAAAGACTGGCAGGCCAGGGTGCAGTTCTCTTGCTTCCTCTCAGCTATACAAAAAGAAGCACTTTGAGGAAATGTGTGCAATAATGACCGGATGGGAAGGCAGAGCTTTTCACATTGAGACTTTACCTTTACCTAAGACTTTTACAAAAAATCAACAATGGAGCTGAATAATATTTTGTTTTGTCTATTCCACAAGAGAACAACTTCTGAAGACAACACGACAATGAGTACTCTGCTAAGTCACTTAATTCAGTTCCATTTTTCATGCAGTACTTCATATGCAAACCTTGGAACCACTTGTGGCCGTGTAGTTTTTAATTTAAATAAATACTCATTCCCAGGCCAGAAGTCTAAGTAATTAGAATATAAACAAGATCTTCTGCATATTCATTTTCATATGTAGAAGTCTCCATTCATGATTTCTGTTGTGATGTTTTTATTGCTGTAACACAACCAATGCATTTTAAAGGCTTTCTGTGCCCAGAGGAAAGCTCACAAAATCAGCTGAGGAGAGGTGAATCACAGGTCTTGTAAGAGCAGCTAGCAGCGCTGCACAGCAGGTGGAGATGGGAAACTGATAACCACATTGAACAGCTTACAAAATTAATTAGAAGCTTGCTAAGGCAAGATATAGTTATCAAAGTTGGCCTTTGTCCAGAGCATAGTTTATAGTAATTAGGTGTTTGGTATCAGGTGAAAATTCTTTGTTCATCAAACAAGAACAAAACTTTTACTGAAGTTAGAAACTAAAGACAGAAGAGGTACATGGGATTATATGACAGAATTCTGAAATAGAGTTGAAAATCTTCTATTTTATTCTGCTCTGCATCTGTGAGGGTATCCGGGGTTATTGCTGAGGCAGGTGCTCAAACTATGTCACAGTTAATATTTAGCATCATTTTCTCATAGGTCAAATCCTTTCACACCCTTCTTAAACAAAAAGTTGGCATTAGACCACATGATATTGCAAAAGGAGTCAAGATTGTGTGCCATTCATACAACATCACGTTGCCAACAGGAAGCTGTGTAAAAGAAAAAAAAATGGTTTCAGCGTGTAAATTAAGGGTAATAAAATACCATAATCAGAAAATCAACAGAAGACGTGGTAGGCCTGGTGCTGTTATACCTGGGACTCTTTAGGGAATCAGCAAAGAGCTGCTTGTGCGTCAAACTCTTAACAAATATGAGTGAAGACAGAAGGGATTTGAAATTCAAAATGTGCTTTATCAATTTCATCTGCTAATACAGACAATACTATAAATATGGATAGGTTGGGAGTGAATTTGTAACTACTTTTAAAAATAGTCTCCAGTTGATACTGCTTGAGTTACCAACTATCTGTTACAGTAATATTAGAGAAGATCAAGCAAAAGCTGCCTTCTTGAACTTTGCTTCATGCATGTGTCCCATCAAGATAGAATGTGGGTTTTTTTAATGGCTACGTGTTAATATGTCAAAGCAGCCACCAGTTCACCAAGTTAAGGCACATCCAGCTTTAAACGAAGAACAGAATTTATTTCCTTGCTACCAGTGTTTTGTTCCACATTATTAGTATAGCTCTTCATTCTGACTAAATCCTCGCTGTCTCCATAGGCAGAAATACCAGATTCCAGATACTAAGTAAAAAAGAAGCTGATGGTACCATGGGATGAGACTTAAAAGAAAGGAAACAAATTAAAAGCATTTCACTGATTTCAGTATGGTCCTGCTTATTTCCAGGAGAGAGAACCGGAACAAATTCCACACTAGTTGTATACCACCAAGATTTTGCTGCAGGCATCTTTATCCTGTTCCATTTAATGTCACTGTTAACAACTTAAACTGATGAAAGTGGGCTTGGAGAGTGAAAATTACAAAGGGAGTAAGATAAAACCACCACTTACTTAACATTCTCAATAGTTCTTTATAAACACATATTTCTTTCTGGCCACATTTTACCGGGAACCTTGTGCGTACTTGACACACCCCTTGCAATGAAAGGCTCCTAAAGAATGTGTGATGAGGCCTCAACTGAGGAAGTCAATGAACCTTTGTAATAGCTTTTTGCTTCATACCTGATGTAATGGAAAGCCTTTACAAAACACTACCTATGGGATAGAACAGAGTGTAAGGAATTAATAGATTAAACAAAAGATAGAGATGCTGTGTTTGCTGAAAGTTGTGTTTTATGGTAATACTAACATCATATTTACTATGTGGACTATTACTGTATCGGAAATATACATCTACCCAATGGGTTAATTATATAAGGTTATTTCCTCATCATCAGTGCTTCACATTGCTTTCACAAAATAAACCTTTTGTCAGTTTTAATTCTGAGAACTGCCAAACTTACATGAAAGGATTAAAAAGGCAGATGAAAAGAGATATTTATTGTAATTTCACCAAACTTTCCATTTTTGGACTGCTGGTAAGAACTATTTTTTGAAGACTTCTGCAGGTCAGCAAACTAAAGAAGTAAAGAAAACCACCCCTTCATTCATTTTCAGCAGTAATTGAATTTTTAAGGTGTGCAGGTTACATTTGAGCACATACTTCTTGCCTCAGTATTTTATAGAGACATTAACGTATTGCTGGGCAGTCTAAGAAACTGAAGCAGATATTTTCTAGCTGAAACTTCCTTGTTGTCTGTGATGATGTGAGTATTCAGTTCATCCCTAGCAGACACGAACCTCCAGAAATAACTACACTATAGTTTTGCCTTTGCTAGCTCCTTCCTGTAAATTCCAACAGCAGGCTAATTTATTACAGATGTCAGGAAATGTTTCAATGTTTTTGAAGTAAATGTAATTTGGGAAGTCTACAATCAGCTTGGATAAACAGCAATTACACAATTAACCTTAGCACCCTGGCGTATTATCCCTGATATGATTGCACACTCAGAATTGAATGGAATACAAATCAATGCCATCATATCATACCCTAGCAGCTGGGATGGTGGTACCAAGACGTGCCTTTCTTTCTGTCTGATAGTTGACTCAGTCTGTAGAGTCCCCATAGCTGACGTTGCAAACACAACACTAAGCTATGCCCTCACTTTGCACTTTCTGCTATTTTTCACCTTCATTCTACATCTACAACCAATACAACAAAAAGATTTGCTGCCAGAGTACTGGACAGGCTTTTCTATGGAAGTCTGCAGTGTAGGCTTGTGGAGACTGTATCTGGAACTGACTGACTGCCAGCTCAATATCTCGAGAGAGAGATGCCAGCTTCACTGAGGGAGATGATATGAATTCTGGCTCCCTGGGCAAAATGTACTGTTTATCTATGTGGGATTTGAAGAAAGTGTCACCTTTTTTGGCTGGCTGATTTCTGCTCTCAGTAACAAGCTCATTGAACAACAGGACCACCTCTTACACTGCTACTGCCAAGACCATTTGTTTCCCAGTCTATGGATCTGTCTATATATATGTATGTGTGTAACTGCATGTATAATGCTAATTAAGTGACCGTTCCCAGAACTCCATTATATCAGGGTTTTTCCTCTTTGGCGTCTCTGTCTCGAACTGGCGTCTAGGCAGCTGAATGCCCGTTTCCAACATAAACACAGTCACATTGGTCTCTCAGCTTCAGTCTGTAACTGATTGCAGTCAGCAGCTGGTGTGCTTTTATCAGGACTATGTACTTTATTTGTCACAACATGGCCTCCTGATTCTTTCCCCATGGAGAATTTCTCTGTGGCAGCAATGCTGCTGTCTTCCTCGATACACAGGATACGGGCACGAGGAAGCTCCTGTGTGGCTGTCCAACCTAGTGCAGGTTTTGCACCTTCATCAAAATAATGAGCGTTGTCTTAGCTTGTGCCATTTGCAGCAGCATGGGGAATCAACATGTGTTTTTTCCCTATTACCTCTTTGTGTCGTAAGCCTTTATTCTTTAACTTTCTTCTCCTATTCTGGATCACGTATTACATACATTCTGTCATGGCCTTAGTTATTCTGCAGGAGCTTCTGTGAGCTGGATGACAGCCACTGCTTTACAAAGTCCAATGGTTTTATCACAAATTAATTGTAGAGCCACAGTTTCTTATCTTAGTTTCCAGGTGTGATCTGGTCTCTTCTTGGGGACTTAATTAACTCCTCCAAATTGAGAGATTGTAATACACTTCACCTTCTCTTTCTAAAAATGTGAATTTGGTAATTTTCACTTTTACATGTAGTGCAGTCCTTATATTCTCTAAGACAGCTTCATAGACAGGTTAAGTTAATCTTCATTAGTTACAAAATAAATCTGTGTTAAAAAGTAGTAAAAGCCTGAAGCACCACACTGTCAGGTGTGCTCTCAGGAGGCTGTGGCACCCAAATACCAGGCGTCCTGTGTTTCCACTCTCCTACTTCCCTGGGCATGCTTTGAAATGACTGCAATCTTTATGTGCTGCAGACTCAAAAGCTTTCAGAGTCTTGTTAGTGAAGTATTTTTTAATGTTCCAAATTCTCAAAATTTTGTCCTTGGAACTAAGATTTCCTGCGTAGCTCTGTGTGGCTATGTGCTTGTAGTACCTGGAAGGTTCGGCACTGCAGAACACCTTAAATCCGGAAGAGGTTCGCGGGGCTAATTGTTTAGCAGATGCATTTCCAAGCACGTGTTGTTGGTTCCCCTGTGAAGAATTGAGTATCACAGAAACTAGAAATCACTTCACTGCACAAAAGTAGTTCATTGGAACATTTGTAAGGTTATTATTAGATGTTATGCATTATGGTTTAAGTCCCATGACTGGCAACAGAGCTGGAGAACAAAGTCCTTTGATTTGGCACAAAATTCATGCTGCATGAGTAGCAGCCATTCACCTTTTGATGCTTCTCTGTTGTGTCTCAAGCCTGACCCAAAGGCCCACAATCAAGGAATAATCCCAGTTTCATTTTTGCCTTTCCCATTGTTTCTTTTAGCAGATGTGGATACCTTCTGAGAACAGGAAACATCCTTGGACTGAAAGCATCACATTATTTTTGCACAGACTGTTGAAGAACCTCAAACACTTAAACACTTCCAGGGAAAATCAGCAAGAGTTGTATTTGAACTTGTTAGAACTACAACTTGGTAATCAGTTCTGTGTCCTTCAAGACCTGCCCTTCCTGTAAATGTTTGCCACCTTTGCTTCGGGCAACCTATATAGATTTTATTTGATATAACCGCAGATAAACAGGCAATATAATACTAAAATGAAACCAGAATTCAGATTTTCATAGAATTCAGTCAACAGAAGTTATTAAATATTATTGAACATCCTCTACAGAAAATAACTTACTGAATGAATACTGGATAAAGGAAATTCAGTCTCACTCAAAGTAAATGGGGCCAACTTATTTGCAAAGTCAGAAATGTAGGAACTCAAGTGAAGAAAAAGCAAATCTCTGAAAAAATCATTGCTGTTTTAACTCTTGGAGATATTTAGTATCATAGATAAGGACATAAAATACTATATTTTAATTACTAATCAATACTACCTGAAACTAGCAGTTTGGAGTGGGGAATTTTTTTGATGTTCAGCACGTGTCCCTCAGGGTATCCTCTCAGGGTAAATCTGAGAACAATGGTCAGAATTTCAGATCCTGCTCCCAGGGTTCAGGACAGTTTGTAGCTGTCCAAGTCAGCGCTCTGCCGGTGGAACACAGCTTCTCAGCCTCGATGCCAAGTTAAATCTAGCAAGGCTAGTGGTTTTAAAAAGGCATTATTATTATTGCCTGTGAGCTTTAACAGAGTCCTACTTAGATGTACGTGCTGGGAATTAGAAGGGGGCTTAATGTCTGCTGCTACTGGTTATTTTATCATCTGAAAACAAAGCTTTTAAAGCATTTCTTCACCCTAACCTTAATTAAATTTCTGCTTCTGCTTTTATTCACTGGTAATTTCAAGGTACATCAAAGCTTTATTCACCCATATTGTTAACACTGACTTACTGTGACAGCCCAGGGAGTGGCCAGCTCCATAGCACATTGCTCTGGAACATGCAGGCGTTAATGAATGTGTCTTCAGAGAAACTTCTTGAGCTGCCTTGAGAACTTGTTGTACTGGAACAATGATCAGCAATGTTCTGCTTGGGCCTGTGGCAGAACAAAGGAAAATACAGCTGAAGCAGCATGGCTTATTTTCTCTCATTCTCTCCAAGGCCAATTTTTGACTCCATTAGTCATTGCAGCCGAATTTCACTGATAGAAGAGATGTCATAGATAATTCTATTTCCAAAGATTTCACAAAAAATCCCAACAACATTCAGGTAGAGAAGGGAGAGCCAGATCTCAGTTTCCCAACCAAAGGAATAGCTGTCATGAGCTCAATTCTTGTCAGAAATCAGAGAATCAATCTGGGAGAGAAACTCTCTAACTACCTGGTGTGCATCAAAAAGATTCAGGAAGGTCTAGCCTGATTTGCGCACTAACGTCAACCAGCCAGGAGGGACGAATCCATAGGAAATCAGGCATAACTAGATCTGGAGCTCAAAGGTCAATGAACACAGGAGAATGAAGCATTATTTAAATACAAAGAGGATGAATTCAGTCTCATGCCAGGAAGTATGAAAGAACCTAAGCAAATACCTAAATGTGTCATCATGTATCGTAAGTCACTCAAAGAAAAGCTTTGTCAATAGTTACAGGCATGTTACATTGCTTTGTAAAACAATGTTTTTCAAAACAAAAGGACTGCTTTTATTTTACGTCCTTCTCTACCTGCCCTTAACAGTCCCCCACCCAGCCTGCCCTTAATGCAGGAAAAGGGGCAGATAAGCACGTATACTTCCACCTGAGTGTTTGAAGGACTAACAAATACCAACGCAGAGGAGACCGAGCCCTGTTTTGGCTCTACTTGCCATTTTCTTCTTCTTCTGAACTAAGAATTCACTCATCTCCTATGACAAGTGACAAAGCTTGGCTATGTTTAAAGCTAACAAGTACATTCCTGTTATTTTTTCAAAGACTCTCAAGAATGTTCAGTCAGTGCTCTGCTTCATAGAAATCTGTGGACTGCACCATTCCTCCTATGGAAAATTTACCTATTTAGCTATTCCATAGCTCCAGAGACTTTGCAGGAAAAGGATAAAAAGTACAATATGACAATCTCTCCCTTTGGAAGGGGGTCAGGGATGCCAGCCAGCAGGCTAATAAGCATTTACAAGGTCATATATACAGGAGGTATAAGCCTCAATCCACCTGGAGGTGTAGCTTTTCATGACTCCTCCTTGAGCCTTCCTCATTGTCTCACAGCACAGATAATGGCAGTCAAGCAAACATGCTGTCCTTGAAGGTCAGAAGCACAAAGAGCTTTGTCCTTCTCATCACTCAGAATGATTTTCTAAGGTCATTTTGCTCAGAGATATGGTTTAGTAGTGGACATGTATGGTTGGACTCAATGATCTCAAAGGTCTTTTCCAACCAAGCAACGATATGTTTCTATGATTTCTAGAGGGGAAAGGCAAGTGAAGATACCCACATACACACAAGAAGTTAGAACTAATTTATCCATTGTTGGATGCAGTGGTGGTAGACAACACTGAAATTCAGGGAGCTCTAGAAGAACCATTCCATCAAAGCTACTCCCAAAGGTAGCTCAGAAATGCAAAGCATCAGACACTATCCAAGCCCTAGGACTGAAAGCCTTCTGCTTGTAGCTAGTTCTTTGATAGGACATGTATAATGCTGGTACCAATACTAGATAAATAAAAAGGGAAGCATTACTAGAAAAGAAGAGAGTTAGTTGCAGAAGGCAGACATCATTTAAAGACTTGTTTATGCTGAGGGAGCAAGAAGAGCAGTCTACAGGCGAATGAAATGAAGGAAAAAGTTGCACAGTCAGAAATATGGGAAAAAAGTCAACACAGAGAGTTTGTTCCAAAGCCACTGAAATCTCTGGGAAGAATTGTGTTACATTTAATAGATGCAAATCCACTTCCAATAAAATTCAGTTTATACATAAACATCACTGTGAACAGATTTTTGATCTATTTTAAAAATATCTTAAAAAAATTAAGCTGTATGTAACCTTTTGTTAGATAAATAATTCCATGACAATGTTGAGGTAACTAAACCAGCTTTGAAGACTGGTTGCTTCTGCTGAAGGCAGTGGGAGTTTTGCTGTAGATTGTAAGATGTGATGGACTGTCCCTCAGTGCAAGCTAGAGAAAAGGCTGTAAATCTGCTGAGCAGTGTTTGTAGAACATGGTACTAATTTTCATGGTGGCTTTTTCCATGCACCAAGCATGAGATCATGTGCAGGGCTGTATTTACTTGGTGATGTAATTTTACATAGAAGCTGGAAAAACAAGGAGGGTATATCATGTCCAGAATGATTTATGCCAAGCTTTCCACAACTATGCAGCCTCCTTCCCATGTCATACATATGGGGGCAGGATGAAAGTAAGAAGTGGGACAACTCTGTGCCCAGTTTCTAGACAACCTTATGCTTTGGCTGCAAAATCAACTCCAAAAGCAATCTCCATTAGGCAGGCAGTTTTCCAGACAAACAGCACATGTGCTTAATGAAATGCTTACAAAATCACCTTTTGTTTTATGCAAATGTCCTGCCAACAAAAGAAGAAACCAAGGACATCTAATGGATTTCGCAGTAAGGCACTGTTTATGTTGTGATCACAAAAGATAGTCTAATACAATTATTTGCCAAGTAATGTTTTATGGTGAAGTAGTTCACAAGCTGCTACACTCACTCATCTTTTGAGACAGAATCTTACATTATTTTCCTCAAAAAGTATGCCATGCTGTGCCATTGAGATGCAAAGACGGGAAAAATAAATTTGTTGGCCTCGTTTACATAGAGAATGCTCTGAGTCAAACAAATAAACTTAAAACAGAATTGTTTGATTAAACAGTGAAATTGTATACACACATTCTGGAAAATCTGATTAAGTTTAGTCTATGGTTAGTTTCTAACTAAGCAGGCACAGATCTCTGTGTGAATAACACTTGATGTAAGATTGTAAAAGTTATGCCAGTTCACCTACATCCATTTTGGAGCTGATGATTGAAATAAAACTGGTACAGCTTCTGAACCTTTGCTGCTTTCATCAAAATTAAGTATAGAAGCTGGCTGCGTCACTGACTAGAAACAACAGCAAATCCAACTATAAACCATGTGGGCCTTTTATCTACAAATTATGTGAAACAACAAAATAGCTTTCATAACAATATTTTCAATGATGGTAAACTTGGACGTAACAAACAAAATAGTGACTGAACATGCATCAAAGGGACAACGTACAGCTGTCACTAAGAGAAGAGTGCTCAGAGACGCTTTTTCTCCTTCTTCTTGCATGTATCCTGGAGTACATGAACTTCCTTGCTAATTTATGTTGGGGATTGGTCTTCAAACAATGTGTCGTTTTCCTCTTCTGGAAAACTGCCTTGGTCTCAAATAAACCAGGGGCTGAATTTGGAGGAACTGAAGTCTCATGTGCATTTATAGTGAGTGTCACGGTTTAGCCCCATCTAGCTAAAAGTCAGCAGCCAAAAACTGTGAAGTTGAGCTTCCAAAATCCTGCCCCGCCCCCTGATGAAAAGGGAGAGGGAAATGAGAGGAAGAAGACTTATGGGTTGGAAACTAAAACTACAGCTTTAATGAAATTATAACAATAACTATAATATTATTAATAACAACAAAAATAATTAGAAAGTAATAAAATATACACAAATATATGACATAGCGCCCCTACTCAACACCTTAATGATTATACATCACAACAAATACTGCAGAGCAGACACAAGGGAATGGATCCATGGCTAGGAAGGAGCTGAACTCAGGAACTTGATTCAGGAACACACAGATCCAGGATCAGGAACAACCAGACAGACGAGGTCCTCACTGGATGTCAGCCATCACAGAAGAGCATGAGACCACCGTGATCTCTCAGTGAATATGACGAATATGGAATACTCTTGGTCAGTTTAGGGTCTCCTGTCTTGTTTGCTCCTCCTCGCAGGTGCGGTCCTTTTCCTGCCAGCTTGAGGATGGCCTTGGTGTAAGTATTGGCCGTTTTGTGTACCAATGCCCTGTATTATCACTTAAAAGAAGAACACTGTCTCAAAAACATGCAGCTAGTTTTCAGAGAAATTAAGTTACTTACAGCAACTGAATTAATCATGAAACTGACTCTAATGTACCTCAAACAGTGGGGCAGTCACTAAGCAGTAAAGCAAAATTTTATGCACTTAAAAGGCAAGATATCTCAGATGGTTTCTGGCTGGCCTTTTAAGACATTCAAATTGATACAACTCCTGCTGGAACAGCCCATCTTAAAGCCCGTTGTACCCAGGGACTGGTGCAAGGAACGTGTATTTATACCCTTGTCTCATGTTTGGAAGCACCAAACCAGGCTTCATTGGGAAGACTGGACTGTCATTTCAGATGAGATGGGTTGTTCAAAGCACAGCTTTGTTCTACTTACAAGGTAAATGCTGATGCAATGAATGGGCACTTTTTGATTCTTGAGCTGGGCAGGTCTTTCTCCATGATTTTCCTCAGTATTGAATGCAAAGAGAATTACTGGTTTCCTCGAAGGATGCTGGAAGCCAGTAATTAGAATACAAGCAGGACACAACAGCTTGAATAAGAGAAGACCAAAACAGTGCAACCTAAGTTTCTTTTCCTCATCATCTTAATGCAGCTGAGCATTGCCTGTTCACCCCTCTACCCCACTATGTACAATATGGCTGGAGTGTACACAGGGGCGGACATCCCACTGCTCTGCTGCCGTGCTCTCAGCAATGGAGCACGCATCGAATCAACTGAGACTGGTAATAAGCAGAGGCAAATTTTGTGTGGTGGGACAAATAAAGGACTTTCTGCTTTCTAAACCTGAAATAGGCAGCTTCCTCAGGAACATTTTAGAGCTTTGGGCAAACTAAGGAACAAATCTGGGCAATGTGCAACTTAAGTGCTCCAATTTTTTTTAGAAAAAAAAGCACAGTGTCTTTAGTCAACTGTTACGAATCCATTCAATTATTACCTGACTGCACACACAAATGCAGAAAGCCCGGGAATGAGCGCAGGTTAAAGCAGTGCCTAAGAGTACTCTGGTACCTGCACAAGTCTTGCAAAGAGAGGCCTTATCTATCTCCTCGGTGCATTAACTGTCAGCTTCCCTACAGGCAACACTACATGGAATAGTTCCTTAGTTGGAATTTTCTCAGAGAAAAAAGGAGGGCTTGAACTTGTTTGAGAAGCTGGTAAACACTAGTATAAACAATTGGGGAGAAAAAAAAAAGATGTAATACTTTCTGTTCATAACTTTTATTATAAACACATAGATTAAATATTAACATAGGAAGTAGGAGACATTACTAGTTAAGCCTTTAAAAGGTTAGATGTCCTAAACCAGCCCCAAAAGTCCATTTAACACAGTATCCACTGAGTTGGTAATCTCTGTAGAACCACTTCTGTGGTAACTGAAGCCTCCAAAACACTGGGATATATTCCCTGTCCTCTCATTCAAATACAGCAGCACTCTGCATAAGAAAACAGGTAGTTTGCACTTTTGTTTGCTGCGGTTCAGCCACAACAAATAAAATAGATCCATGTATACAAGTAAAGATACTCCAAGAATATCAGCTTGGTCCAGACCCTTTTTTTGTTTTACCCAACAAGCAAGGCTCACCCCAAGTGTCATAACTGGATGGAAGTTAATGCT
Source organism: Cuculus canorus (assembly GCF_017976375.1). Lineage (NCBI taxonomy): Eukaryota > Metazoa > Chordata > Aves > Cuculiformes > Cuculidae > Cuculus > Cuculus canorus. The sequence goes on from NC_071405.1 coordinate 23,909,493, forward strand.
GTCAGTCAAGGTCCACTGGCCTACTGGAAGCTTTGCAATGAGTGTCAGCTAGGAGTGATGTTTGTCCTCCAGGTAACACGCAAAAACTTTTTCAGTTCACTTATAAAAACTGGTCAAAATGCTGATTATGTAAGAGCCTGGGAAAATCCTTTTAGTTTGCCAATTTTTAAAATATTAAATTTCAACAACAAAAATCTGGATGGTTGAAGTTTTAAAAGCTTCAATTATCAGATGATTTAAAAAAAATAATGTAGGAGATTCTATTCCTTCCTGATGCTTACTCAAATACAAAAAAATTAAAGGTGCTCTGAACATACGGGGTGCTTTCCTGTTAAGAGTGTTTTCTCTGCTCCCCAGTGGTCCTTTGTCTTCCAGCAGCGAGTGCCCTCACTGCCACTCTAGTTCACGTCAGATGTCTGAAGAGGATCCAAGTTATAAAAAACATACAGTTATTCAGCATCTATACAAACTTACGTATTTGTACAGCCCAGGCAGCCAAGACTAAGTGTGTATTAGTGAATTTAATGGCATATACAAATATTTTAAATCCAGAAGTTAAAGTAGTGCAAAGAGGTATGAGCTTTATATATTATCAATCATATACATGGCATTTTCCCACCTTAAAAATATCTATGAATAAACCCCTGAAAACATGGAAACTAACAGAAAAAAAACCTTAAGATTTTGTAGTAAAAATACAATTTGCAATAAAAATAGGGTAATCTCTTCTTTCTAGAAACAAGTAACAAAAATATACTCCCACACATAATTTTTCAGCATCTCAGACATGTAACAAATACTTCTGCAATAGCAGCCCATTTTTTAAACAAAGTCCCTTACTGTGCTGCATTATAATTAATATCAAAAAGCACTCATGCCAGTAAATATTTGCTTACTCCTTCGTACATGTTAGTCTGGCTTTTAGCAATGTAAGCAAATGCTAGAACATTGTTGATTAGATAGGAAGTGGTTTATGTATAAGAATTCTACATAATAAAATAATTTATCTAAAAATATTGGCCCTGATCCTAGGCAGGGCCATTGACTCTTTGTATTGTTCCATTGATTCCAAACAGAATTCACCCAAATGGAGCGTGTCTGGAAGGTTCCACTTGCAAAGACCATACTTAGAGAAACTTTCATTCTCTCTGTTTAGAGAGAAGGATGGGAAAAACCTGCAGGTATGGGGAAGTCAAGGTACTGAACAACCCTTCACCAAAGATAGCAATTAGAAAAGCCTTTGGGTGTTGTCTTATTGTATTGTCCCCTTTATGCCTCCTTCTAAGCCTTAGCTTTCCAACTTGCTCAGGCATGTGCTACTCCGATGAAATGGTTTCAACGGGGGTGCACCCCAGAGACTCAGAGGTACCTAGGATCAAGCCACTGACCAGACTGATTCCCATAGAGTTTGGAGTCTGCCAAAGACAAGATTGCAGATAAGGATGACATCGGTGACTAGTGACAAAGATGCCAATTCAAGCTGCTTCTTTCCAAGACTGGATTTCTGTTATATATTTTTCAATGCGGATTATTAAAAAATCAAGTGAGCACTTTCTCCAGTTCCTAAGTCTTCCCCTTAATAATATTTAGCCAGTATTTCTCTTGGTGAAATGGAATTTTCCCAGTTTCCATGGAGGTGTGATGCAGCGGAGAACTTCTGAAGAACTTGTATAGTCAATATTTTTGCTTTTATTTACACTATTTTAAACATCATAGAAATATCTTTGTAGAAAAATCAGTCCTGAGTTTCATCTCCAATCTTCATGATGGACCAATTCTGTACCACTTAACAACAACTTTTTCAGGGTTGGCAATAGTATCTTTCCACTGCTCTACTGCTTCACTGTTACTGCTGTCAGAACCTATCCAGATCTGCAGTAAGAGACAAAAAGAAAAATAAAATTGAGTTTACCTGATATAACACAGAAGCCCAGTCTTTATTAGCTCCAAATAAATACCACAGAGGTATAGAATGAGATACTACGTGTAGACTGTGACCAAAGCACCACAGCAGCAAATACAGTTCTGTTAGGACTAACATAACTTGGCTTTCAGCTAGGAACACAGGGAGTTTGGATTTAAATTTACCCTCTAAATAAACAGTTTAGAGAACTCACTACATATGAATATCTACTTAATAAGATGTATTTAGTCAAGCATTCCTTGCTCCATTCTAATACACATGCTGGGGGTCAACGGTTCATTAGGGCCAGTGATGGCTTTATGGATTCAAACTCCAGTTGGCTGCAAGCCACCTGGCACCATGGGATAGCTGTCCAGCATCTTCATGAGCATTTAAAATTGCATGCTCCAACAAAGAGGGCCAAACCTGCATTCCACAGAGGTTACTAATATGCCCGTACCACACAAAGTAAGGCAGTAAGAGTGCATTTTTCTCAGTATTCAATTAATTGATAGTGGTCATTAAATGAGGAAATGAGGTACAAATAGGCAATTTCCCCCCTGAACATTATCACCAGCCTCTTTTGCCAAAAGTATCCTGCTTAAGTAAGTAGGTATCATTGTTTACAGGACTCTATTTCCTCAAGTCTTCCAAGAATAAGTCCTTTTAAGACTTCTCAGAAACTTTCACCGTAAAGTACATTTAGCCTACACTGCTGAGGTGCGAGTCCTCAAGAAGTGTGAATAATGCCTTCCAGAATACCACAGACAGCTTATGTGTCATCCACAGAGATGCAATATACACCTTGCTCATGATTAAAGACATGCCTGTAAAAGCAGCCTAATCTAAGTATTGTCTGCTTAGAACAGCATCCAATTAAACATCATTCTCTGAAGAACAAAGTTAATAAATCCAGCTATATTCATCTTTTTTCCAGCTACCCAGCCAATTGCTTAAAGTACATTTTTTCCCTGAGCCATATTTTATGTTTTCATGTGTTATGTGGCGATGCCTGCATGCATGAGCTAAACCAACTTTTTCCAAATAACCTCAGAAGAGCAGAAGTACCTCATTTCCCCTCCCCAAAAATAAGATCCGTGATTAAATGTAACTCGTCAGATTGAGATGACCTAACATATGGCTAAGTGACTGCAAAACCTTACCCAGTTATTTCTGCCCCAAGGGAGCACAACTAGAAAGAACATTTTTTTTTCTTTTCCTCTTCCAAATCCAATTATCCAATTCTACCAACAGGAATCACAGGATGATGGAACACATGGGACACGACGCCCCACAAAATGGAGGAACTTCACATAACTCTTGCTGGCACATCATTTCTACAGCGCATCATCATCTCCCATAACTGCATGTCTTCAGCAGGTCCAAGAAACATCACCAGAATAGGACAGTACCATTTTCTGTACCTTCATTTGACAGGGGACATTACAGCTGGGGTCTCAAAATCAACTCTACACTATTCATTTATGAATATTTTAAAATTCTACCACTAAATCTAGCTGGGTCAGGGAAAGCACAGAGCATTAAGAACAGCACTGGCATACTAGGAAAACAAGAAAAGACGAGAAAGAAGGGATGGCATGATGGTAAATTAGAACAACCACGGGAAGAGGACAGAGAGAATAAAAAGAGACCAGACTACCCAGTTTTATGATGGTTAAATAAGTATGATCACACAAATGCTTTCAAAGAGATGCTCTGAAGTTCCAGCTGAAATGAAAAAAAAAGAGAGAAGAGAGAGGAAAAAAAGAACACTCAACTAAAATATAGAAAATAATTTGGTGTTTGTTCACCTATGTTATCACTTGACCATACATATTTAAAGCATTGTGCTGATTTCAGCATAGTTTTACCCAGGAAGGCAGTCTGATATTGTAGTGGTTGATACTTCCTTTTACGCACACCTGTTTTTAAGTGTGTTGGTATGGGGAGCCAACACACTCCCCCTTTCTGTACAGTGCACTGTCGGTTGGGGAGCTCCTGTGAGCACTGTGTTTGTTTTCTTTAGAAAGCCTAGAGGCAAGGAGGAGATCATATGTCTGTCTGTAGGAAGGAATCTTTCACTTAGTAATACTCCATACAAAAATGACAGAAGAATTTATTTTTAAAAACAAAATAAAATGTCAAGTCCCATTCTGATGTCAGTGCATGTTTAAAAGTCCCATACTATTCTTCCTTGGGTTACATCCAGAAGAGTTTATTAGAATTTACTATTTTGTTATAACCCACTTTGGTTAAAGCATTTTAAACTCACACCAAGAAACCTGTGGAACTGGATTTTAAATAAAGGATATCATGTTAGTTAGCAGAAACCAACCTGTCCTAGGAAGTGTTTTCTTCTCACTGAGCTTCTGCTGTAGAGCTTGATAAGAAAGCTAATTCCTTGTTCAGCCTGGCTAACTGGAAAAATCATCATTTCTCCCCACTTCACTTGACCATTAGTGGACTTCAGAAGACGAGTCTTCTTCTTATAGATCAGCCCTTCTGTACTAAACATTCCAACTTTCACAAAGAAATCTAGCACAAAAGGGAGGGAAAAAGACATAGCACACAAAGGGTTACTCACAAACACACCCAAAAAGGAACTGACAAGATCCACATGTATGGTTCAAATTGCAACAATTTCCCAAAAGTCTGGCCAAAAGAACTTTACAATAGCTTTCCCGACTAGTCACACAAAGGGAGTATGTTCAATAATATTGAATTGATTAACACAATATCCAAACAGCAAGTGCAAGCTAATGCTCTTGTATGTCAGGATTAATACTGGGATAAAAATCTTCCAAAATACATAAACATGTAGCTTCAAACCAAATAAAAAGTAATTAAGTATGACATCTGTGGAAACAAGCCTTGGCAATGGAAATCTACTGCACAATATGTTAGTCTGAGGTTCGTAAGGAATGTTATAAACTGCCAACCCATTTGAGCAGCAGTTTACCTGTTACAAATGCTTCTAGACAGCAGGCATGAGACAGTTGATGTAACTTACTTGAAGACAGCGGTGTAGACGAAGCTGGAAGGTTCTGTGCTTCAAGTATCTGTAACTGAATCCTCCTGTTTATTGCTTGAAAACAAGTTCCTACTTGAAGTTCTGCACAGCACACCTACAAGCAGAAGAATGTTGTCATAACATCTGGATTAAGTTGCTTACAAACTCAGGAAACACAGGAATTCTGTCATATGTTGGGCTCCCACAGTTCTATCTGGGATTTCCTGGACAGAAATATAAGCATGTGTTGTATACACAACCTGCAGATGCACTGTAAGTGTATTTGCACTTGTTAAAGCTGCAGTACATGTGCTCCTCGGAGGGATTGCTATGTGTGGGGCACGGATGGCCCTCATGGGCTGCAGCCAGAGATACTGGACAAGTAAAACAGTCCTTGGTTTTCAGCTTGGAAAGATTCCTTTATAGTAAGAGCAGACAAACACAAGGAGAACAGGGCATGCAGTTGTAGCTCTACTAAATGCAGGGCGTGGAAATGAGAGACCAGGTATGCTCCACAAACACAAAATCCTTTGGAGTTCTCCCACACCTTTGAATTTTGCAATATGGAGATACAAGCAATGCTTTCCTCTAGATATAAGGCCCCATCACTTAACGTCATGAACAGTTAGGGTGACTGCATGCTGTGGAGTTTTTACGTGCCTAAATAGCACGCCCCCCGCCCCCGACTCTGAACATACTGAGATATCCAGTCCTCTTTTTTTTCTTTTGAGTTTTGGCTAGTGGAAACATTGCACTATCTCACCCTCATTACTCTCCTGTCAGATGCTAACATAGCCTGAACACTGTAAGAACAGCAGGAGAAGGCCAGTGGAGACGCAGCTTTCCTGACAGCCTACATTTAAAAGGACTTTGCTAGTCCTGTTTCCCTTCAAGTTTTAACAAACTTCAGTGATTCAAAATGCACCAAGCAAGACATCAACAGGTAAAATAATCACAGAATCACAAGAATTGTTTAGATTGGAAAAGACACTTAAGATCAAAGTCCAGCCATAAACCTAACACTGCCAAGTCCATCACTAAACCATGTCCCTAAGCGCCACATCTACACGTCTTTCAAATACCTCCAGGGATGGTGACTCAACCACACCCCTGGGCAGCCTGTTTCAGTGCTTGACAAGCCTTTCAGTGAAGGAATACTTCCTAATATATAGTTTAAACCTCCCCTGGCACAACTTGAGGCCATTTCCTCTTGTTCTATCACTTGTTACTTAGGAGGAGAGATTGACACCCACCTCACTACAATCTCTGTTCAGGTAGTTGCAGAGAGTCATAAGGTCTCCCCTCAGCCTCCTCTGTCCAGGCTAAATGGTCCCAGTTCCCTCAGCCTCTCCTTGTAAGACTTGTGCTCCAGACCCTTCTCCAGCTTTGTTGCTCTTCTGTGGATGTGCTCCAGACCCTCAGTGTCTTTCAGTGGGGTAAGGGTCCCAAAACTGAGCACAGTATTCAAGGTGTGGCCTCCCTAGAGCTGAGTGTACATGGGAATAATCACTTCTCTATTCCCGCTGACCATACCATTTCTGTTACAATCTTTGAGGCCATTGGACTTCTTGGCCACCTGAGCACACTGTTGGCTCATATTCAGTTGGCCATTGACCAACACCCCCAGGTCCTTTTCCTCCAGGCACCTTTCCAGCCATCAGTCCCCAAGTCTATAGTGTTGCACAGGGTGGTTGTGATTCAAACGCAGGTCCTGGTACTCAGCCTTGTTGAGCCTCATACAATTGCCCACTGATCCAGCCTGTCCAGATCACTCTGTAGAGCAAGAGAAATCAGGCTCCAGTTCATCAGAGACCCAAATCCTCTTTGCAGCTCAGTCACAAAATTTCTGTGTAACCCTGAGAGGAAAGCCACTTACACAGCTCTGAGCTTTGGCTCTCTATTGGTAAGTGAGGGCAGTTTGCTGCCACACAGGGTAGTACAGAGCTGAATTCCAGCAGAGTCTGGAGGGCTCTCAGATATAACTATGAATAAAGCCAGTGCAGAGAGAGAAACTACGAGATGATTCAGTATTTACACTGGGATGAAGCAGTTTCTAAACGAGCTTCCTCTTTCACTTAATCTTATTGCTTTTGCAGCAATATGTTTATTCTTGTTAGAACTGAAAAATGTCAAGTGTAACATGTTAGAAATCAAGAGTATCATTTATATTGCTCAGATACACTTAGATAAAATTTGCTTTAGAATTGCTAATTCAAGTTTAATTTGTTGAAAATACAAATGTCTAGACAAAATCTGTAAAAGAAACAAACAAAGTGAGGGTGGGGGAAAAGAAATCCCACTGCGAAAACCACCTGCTTCTCATTATGCTAATGGAAATGAACTGTCTGAATTATTACTTCACAGCATGCAGCCTGAACATTAAATATATAACTATCTCTGCAGTTTCAAGCCACTGAAGATCTTAGCAGTTTTATTCCACAATAAAAACAGATTCAATTTACTCTGAGCTCTTGCTGCGAGTCCTAAGGATCTTCTGATGCTTTTTTGGTCAGAAAAGGCAGTTACCCAGTGTCCTTTGCTGAATGTTTCCCCAGAATGTCCCTCCCTCAAGCTGTGGGCCATGGTGTGGAAGAGCTTGCTCTAGCTCTTTTCCCAGAAACAGCTGCAGTTTATGACCAGAACAACTGTGTGCACAGTTCAAAAATCTGCATTTTTTTCCCCATCAAAATGTCTCTCCCCGAGAAAGTGGGGGAAAAGAAAACGAAAATCCCTGTTTATCCTTAACATTGAATTAGTACCAAGTTATATTACTTCCATTTCTAGCAACTCTTTCTAGGTGATACAACAACATACTTTTGCAGCATTGGCACTTACAGGTGCTTTGGAAGGTGGAGATATATCCAGCCAGTGACTTGACTCCTCTGAGCTGAGCTCCCGCAGTGCCAAGGAGCACTCTCCAATTGTTTTTTTCCTGGGAGTCTGTGTCTGGAGTTTAAATACCAATCTGACAGCCTGAAGGCTTTGCAGTTTAATAGCAAATACAAAAGTTTCCATAAATTCAATGTCCTAGAAAGAAAAACAGAGGGATAACATCATGATTATAAGAAAGTCACACAGAGCCTGAAACATTGAAACAAAGGCTTCCTGATATCATTTTAGGTTGCCATGGAAAAGTGTGCTTTTACAGTGGTAAGCCCCTCCAGAATTGCCACCTCACTGTCACACCCTAGCAGGGACAATGCTCTGGATTATTTTTCACTACCAGAATGAGTTGAGGCCATCTCTTCTGGAGCTTTACAACAGGATACACACATTCTCATAGCAAATTCTCTTGTGGGCTTTTGCTTCAGTGCCTCCTACTAATTTTATTTTCTTTCACCTTTGATTCACATTATGGAAGGTTTACCTTCCACCCCTCAATATTTCTTTACTGACAGGAGTCTTGTCCCATGCAACCAATTCTTACTACTTTCTGCAGAGAGGAAGCACGATTGTTGTCTCCTATCCTAGTGAGAGGCAGTAACATCCGCCTTCCCTGGGCTGTATGTGCACCTACAGGTACGCCCAGGCTTCCTCCAGTCCCCCACCCACCACTGAGTTGCCAAGGTCAGCAGCTCATGACTGAGTCCCCTGTGAGCATATCTGTTCTGCAGCCTTGGGAGAAAAGGAAGTCAACTGTACAATGCAAGAGAGGATAGAGGGGGACGAAGTGTAACGAGGCTTTTAATAGAATTTTGAGAATTTAGAGGAAAAAAACAACCCAATGACCTGAACCTGAGCTACCATAGCAAATACGGCATAAAGGTGGACGTTTGGTCCATTTTAAGAGTCCATTTACATTTTGCTTTTTTTTTTTTTTTTTTGCTTTTTTTTTTTTGAGAAAGAAGATTTCTTCATGTTTTCCTTGCCTCTACTTACATTGCACCCTTCCCTGGCAGAAGACTTGAACTGCACTGGTTTGGGCAGTGTGAGAATTCCCTTGACATAGATACGAGGATTTTCCCCACAGCTAGAAGGCCAGCTCAGGTCTTTGCACTGCAACATTGAAAACACAGTCAGTTAGACAATGTAAGACTCTGGCCTTCAGACAACTTAGAAACAGGGTCTTCTACACTGGTCTAGAATTATGCATAATTCCTGTAATATTGACTATGAATCAGAGCCAGTGTAATGACTGTGTCACTTCAGATCATTTAATAATTAATTTTCACAATCAGAGGGCAAAAAGTTATTTTACAGATTTGAATTATTTCATTATGTGGCAATTCGACAGCAGATAAATCATGAAATCCCTTATGTAGTATTTATCATTTGACGCTGTTATGAGGTTTCTGACTACTCAAAGTTCCACTGCCTAAAAATTATTCACAGTTCCTGGAAGTGTGTAAATCAGCCAACACAACAGGATCACATTAGCTAACAAAAAAGCCACGAGAAGCTATATGTCCTCAAAGTGCTATTATGGTTCTGCCCTGAAAGAACTGTTAGATTTAAGTCAGTTAAATACTGCTTCTGAAGTTTGCTGCCTCCAGATTTCCACAGGAAAAATTCCCACAGCAGGACCAGCCTCAGCGTTCTTCTTTCTGCTGAGCAGTTCCTGCCTCCACAATCAGAAGATATATATAGCTACATAAAGGGTTATATACTACTTATTACTATTGACTGCAGTAGAGCAGAGATCGTGAAAAAAGAAGAAAAACGATATTTGAATGAAGGCCAGTATTACATTTCACTGGACTTTATTAATATTAATACTTAGAAGTAATTTTCTTTATCTCCTAAAACTATTCCTTAAAGTAACAAACAGCTAAATCTAATCAGAATTAACAATAAATAAAATAGTCCTTTGAGTAAATAATAATCAAATTATTTGTATTTGCTTACACGTAAAACTGTGATCCAAATCTGTTCTACAGAAGAAACATAACACAACTTCACATTCAGTCTTCCAAAGTCTCGTTCATCACCTGATAATGTAATAGTATCTATGGAAGAAAGCCAATTAGTGTTTTTCGAAGTAATGCAGTATCTTAAAAGTTCATTCCAAGAATAAGGGAACTCATTAGTAGGTGAACTGCCTGTCTTTGAAAACTTCTCTCAAAATAAGTTTGAAACATCTTAACACCTACATCTTCAGGTCAAATTATCTGTGAAGTCCTGTCGCCTGACCTTCTGTACAGCTAAAAGTCCTCATGTCTATCTCAGTTATCTCTATTGAATTGAATAACTTGTGTTGCACTCAGAACAAGAAAAAAAACATGTGCCTGAGACACCCAGGAAACATCTATAATCTATCACTTCCCTCAGATTAATCACTTTCACTGAGAAGTTTATAAATCAGCCTGCTTGTTATCTTTCTCAGACTTCAATTCCAACCTAGTAAACATTTTATACTATGCTTTTCTCCAAATCAGAAGAGCCATTTAATATCCTGGATTTCTCTGTCATGACTGAAACTAGGTCATCACCTCCCAGTCTTCTTTTTGAGGGGACTGGGTGAAATTCTGGCTTCCAGCAGAGGGACCTTCATGGGGGCTTGACTCACTTTTAAGAGTTTATTTTGCAGTACCTCCACTTCTTCAGCATTCTTTCATAAATAAGGATACTAGGTTTGCATGCAATGTTCTTGCCTAATTCTCAGTGTAATATGGGTATTGGGTTCCAGGCACTTCCCACAAAAAAATTCTGATAGCATGAAAAAGGACAAGGCTGTGACCAAGGTGCTGCATTCTATCCTAACAGAACATTTGTAATTTCTTAGTTCACAGGGGTAGTAAATCAAGGGAAGAATTCTTCAAAAGCACGAGAACTCCTCAAAGGCTCATTTGTTCAATCTCCTGATAACAGGAAGGCAAAAGCCCAAAATTCTTAATTTCCAATTACAAAATAATCTCCAAACTGATTTGCTAATCTGATTAATCTCAAATAAAAAAATATTAAAGAATCAGTAACAGTAGAGAGAGCTTAATGTTTTAAGTGCACAGGGAAATATTTAATCACAAGGTAAACAAAATAAAGCATTACCCAGACTCCTGTTACTGCCCTGCGAATCCTTCCTGGAAGAGGTACTGCTAGGTACACTAGAGAGTGAATCATATCTCTGTGGGGGCAAAAAAGAAGTCACTTCATTCAGAGCAACAGTTGCAAAAAGGTAGAGAGATCCTACCATCAGACAAGACAGGATGAAAACAAAACAACATGCAATTTCAAGTAATTGTCTCCTTCCCTACTAATCTCTTGATCCAGCAGCACGGAATTACTAGTTTGACGCAAAGAGCTGATACAGGACACATATGGCCATCACAGATTTTGTGGCTTACTGATATACATGCAACTTCATCTCTATGGAAAAGATGATTATTCAGAAAAAAAAGAAAAAGGCAGTATTTTTTTCATCTATGGAAACTTCTAGTGTTCCGCTATTTAACTGATGAAGAAACCACAAGATGATAAGTTACGATCTCGTCTGTCTTGTCCTGCCTAACAGCCTACTCAGGTTTCCAAACAGCCCAGCCAGCCTAGCAGGAGTCAGAGGAAGCATCAGGAAATAACCTCTTGAAGTTGGTCAAGACATCAAACTTTTCCCTCTAGTCCTTCCAGTCCACAGTAAAATGCCCTTCAGTGTTTACTTTGAAAATACATGACAGGAACAGATACACCAAGTAAGCTGAGTTTTCAGGGCAACTCACCTTCATGAATCGATGAGGTGGGCTTCTTAGATCGAACATTGAACGGCTGACATAAAATGAGCCAGGCAAAGCACTAGGTCTTAAATCACTAACTAAAGAGACAAAGAGAACAATACAAACATGTAAGTATCTTTGTTTAAAAAAATAATTTAAAAGCTTTTTTAAAAAATTTAAGTAGACCTATGGCAGTATTGAAATCTAGCTAAATACCATCTAAGGAAGGATGTCAGCACCCTTCCCAAAACACTCTCCTGAAATGACAAAATGAAGAACAAGCCATTAAAATATCTTCATCAATGCCATCTTTGAAATAGTTCAAACTTACTTGGTCACACTGGTAGGACTGGTAGAATGGGGAGCCTGCCTCAAGGTTATTTTCACGAGGGAAATGTTTTTTTAGCAGATGGTTTAGCGAAACAGAAAAGCTTTGCTTTAAATCCAGTCAGCCAGAACTGGGATGTTGTCCGGTCTCCTTTTTAAAAATTTTCCACAAATTTTGCCCAGCGGTAAAACCACGCTGCCTGCTGAACTTGGCCTCGTCTCCCTGGCGTTACTGATCACGGTGTCAAACAACCATACTCTGCACCCTTACTAGATCTCAGAAAAAGTAAGTCTTAACTCTAAGGTGACACATACTTGTTACTAGCACAAAAGCAAGACCTTAATTTTGTAGAAGGGTAGTTTCCACAGCAGTTCAGGGTGGTTAGTAGATTCTATCAGCTTTCACTTGACCTTGAAGCAGTGCAGAGCTAAAGAACATTGTTTAAGCATGTTATGCAGCAACAGCAGAAAATGAGAGCTGAACTAATGCCACTATTTCAGGAATCTTTGTTCACTCCAGTAATATTCAAGGGGTTTTTAAAGCCTCCTGACTTCAAAACTGACCCATACTGAAATGAATCAAAGCAGCATGGTTTAACCTTGAGGACTATATGATGCAACAGATTACTTTTTGTTGCAGTGCTGTGTTATGGTATTTCAGATGACTTCCATTACAATTCACTGATCATATCTTAATAGAATTACATCACTTGTTACTGACTATTTCCTTTTAATTGCTATCGAAAGAAATAGCCAATTATGCTTATTGTCAGATGTGACAACAAAGAATAATTCTTTCCTTTTCCCTACGAAAAAAAGAGAAAAAATGATGAAGAATGTTTCAACAGCCCGTGGGAGGGAAAGGAAAGTAACAACATCATTTAGATAAAATTTAATGAAGGTCTGTATGTCTGGCGTGAGTTCTAAATTCTCTCTTGTGCAGACACAAAAGGGCTGAGCTCTTCACTGAGTCTGGTACAGAAATACCATTATAATGTCATATGAGGCCTAGAAAGTTTGTTTGATGTAATGGTAGCAAACAGAAGAGACCTTCCCATTGCTTGACTTGAAATTGATTATGTTGGAAAGTAATTCCATATTCTGTACTCATGACCTTCACAAACCACTGGGAAACATCCACTCTATACTAGAGGTTACAAGTCACCAAAATGCTTTAAAGGCAGTCTGACCAGCTGTTCCTAATAAAGCTGTCTAAAATATTCAAAGAACATGGGGACAGTGAGGGGAAGAGATGGTGTCTTTTTCAAAAACTTTTGTTTTCATTGGAAAAATATTACAGTTTTTACACCGAGAAAGCTGTCTGTAAATGATAAAAAAGCGGAAAAATTTTACCCAAAATTATATGTTGCTTATGAATAATAATCAGAATTTTGGAAAAATATTAATCAATTTATTTTTCAAGTTTTGTGTTCTGGTTTTGTTCTTATTTTGTTGGTTTTTTTTGTTTTTAAGTAAAGAGGAGTGCCTTCACATGAAAACTCAAGAATTTCCCTTCATACCTTCCAAATAAACATTTTCTATAGTTCTAAACCCGTATACATGAAAAGTATCCTTGCACTTGCTGCAACAAAATAAGAGTTTTGCTTAAATAATCTGTAGAAACACATAAAGAGAATCATCCAGCTTTTGCGACAGCTGTCAAAAATTCTGAAGGAAGATGGCATTTTAGAACTGTACTCTAGACACACCTAAGTGACATTCATGTGTTTAAGCTTACTAAGACATAACTAGTGCATGTTTACTTAGCTTGAAGATAAATGGAAAAAGAGATGATGAACTGAAGGGAAGATGTTCAAGTTTTATTAAACCCATTTGGCTCCCATCACAGGTGTTTACAAAGCCTAGCAAAACCATATGCATTAAAGGCTGCTAAAATTCTACATGTGGTTTTTTTCCTCTTAAAAAAATATGTATGGTACTAGTGTTTTCATGTAGTTTCTATGGTGATTCAAAATTATTTTTATAAGAGTACACGTACTGAGACTTTTCCCCAGCTGTAAAATAAGCACTCTATACCATTCTAAATAAAACATCTTCAAAAATGCATGCTGTTGCCAGCTTCCGATTCAACAGAGGTGTTTACATGTCTCAGTATATGAGTCTTCTGAATGTGTTTGCCTTAGCAATCACTTACAGCAAGCAACACTTAGTCACCTACTACACTCTAAACAATGTTCATTATGGGATACATACAGCAATGAACAGCCAGAAGAAAATTTTTATTAATACCTCTGTAGCCAACACTTTCTATCTACACTTTTACTATCTCCCAGCCTTCGCCATTCTTAAACACATAATGAGAAATGGGAACATTTCTGCACATCCAAAAGCAAACTACAAAAAAGCTGGCATATAGCATCACTTCTCACGTTCCATCTCCTTATTATCATCTGCTCCTGAAGGCTTTTTGGTGCTTGTTCCTCTCTCTATATGTATACTCCTCAGGCACTCCTCCACTCAACATACTGCCTGACTTCCCTTTTCCATTTCCCTCAAAAACTCCTGTTACTGCTAGCTGGAATCGTGAGTCCCGCAGCCTGTATTGGATTTCAGGCAGCTCCACTAGCTTGCTTTGCCAATTTGCTTTACCTTCGTGTGATGCAAGCAAGTCCCCAAAGACAGAAAGGAACAGCACAGCTGGAAATCAAGTAGAGCTGTCTCTACAGACTGATTCGCTAACCAAGCATACAGACCAGTTTGAGAACTGCTACACTCAAAACACATCTTCCGTAGAATTTTCTTGGCTTTCTTCTCTTACCTATAAATTTGAGAAAAGAAGGAAGACAGAAAAGTAAGGGTGTGGTCCTTCTCACCTGATCCATACAATTTCCCATTATCAGACTTTGCTTGGAAGCGCCTAATCAGATCTGGCGAAATCCGATGCTCCAAATAGAATGGGTTGTACACGTCATAGCTGGGCCATTGGTACATGCCATGCATTTCTGCTTTCCGGTCACCCAATGAGGCTCTGGCAGATTCTGCGGAGCACAAGTAAACATCAAATGCAAAAGTTTCAGACATAACACATGCTGGCTGGCTTCATAAGGCAGGCAGAATGCCTTCAGGGCAAAGGACAAAATATTTCAATATTATCTACTTCAGGAAAAGGAAAAAAAAAAGAAAAAGCAAAGAAAACATACATATGCATTATCTCAGATTTCCAGAGTGTGCTAGCAAATGCTGGAATTAAACTGGCCATAAAAAGCTATGCATACTCTCTCTTGGAGTTCCACAATAAATGCCGAACTAGTTAAAAATACAGAAGGATAGACAGCAAGACAGAAATGAACATGAAAAGTAAGGCCATGTGTACAGAAAACCTCTGACTTATTTGGCTACCTACCCCCACAACATTCCCACTCAGCTCATGGGCCCCTAGACCTTCAGGAGGGTCTTGTATGGAAAGATAATGCAACTTGTGACTGCAGTCTCCTTGTCATCCAGTTTCCACAGCAAATCTGTCAGTGGTATAATCACTGGTCCAAATGACTTGAATTGTTGGCTGGGGCACAAGTAGACAGATCTGAGAATGCTTGAATCCCAGCCCTTTTACTCAGCCCAATATAGCACAGCTGCCCTATTTGCCTTGCCTTTACTTACAATTATTTGACAAAAAAACATAACTCATCTTGGTCAGCAGAACAGTAAAGAACATTTCTGTAGTGCTTCACTTTGTCTGGAGCGAAAATAAGCCATATATAGCAGTACAGTGGAGAATGAGGATAGATGACATGAACTCTGCCAAGCTCTGACATTTGCATTCTTCACTTCACGTCCCTAGATTTCAATCTATCTGTTAAAAAGTTCTTTTAAAGAGCATTCAGCTCTGCAAGTGTGTTGTACCAGAAGAGAGAAGCTATTGCTGCTGTAAAATCCTTTCCTCCAGGTATTAGTAGAGTAAATAAAAAAGAATAACTAAAACAGTAAGATAGAAAATTGCTACACAGCAGATGATGGAAAACCTAGTGTTCCAGACCAGGAGCACACTCCTTCCTGCTAGCTTACTTTAGCGAGAGCATGAGACACGCTGCAGTAAGCATTGACGACAAAGGCTGCCAGAACTTAACTGCTTTCAGAAGGGATGCCAAGAGCTAATACTGAGCATGTCCCGTTTCACTAGAGGAACATGGTCAGACATGCACAGAAAATGGAGTGGAACTGAGAGCAGAACTTGGACTTCTACAGATACTTAACAACAGTCTAGGAAGCAAATACTATAAATATATTTTTTTAATACGCTTCAGCTAATGTGAAGAAGGAATGACAACACACTCAATGCTTACAGTAAATCTCCCTAAAAAGCTAACTTTGCATTTTTAAACATAACTTTAAAGAAGCTTAAAAAGATGTACTTTAAAAAAAAAATTATTTATATTTGGAAAGAGAAATGGAAATCACTTACTGGACATGAGTCACTTTTCAAATGTTTGTTCAAGAATTTAAACTATTTGCTCAAGAGAGACAATTATGAAGAGTCAGGTCATCCTGCCAGAAGAGCTACCAGCTTTACAGCCTAAGGGCCACCTGTTCACCAGGTCCTTCAGAAATGATGATGAAGCAGATTTCCCAAGGAAGTCAAATCACTGGTTTATAAGTCACTGACTGTAAGATTGTGTAGAACAGTATGAACAAAGAAAACATTTATCTGAAGTTTGTTAGACACATCTTCCTTGTTCCTGGAGAACATTCATGCCTCGGAGTCTCTGATGCACTACTCTGTACAGTACCTTGAGGATGACGTAGGACAAAGTAAGGTAGAGTCTGAACACAGACCTAGGGAGAAAGGGGATTGCCAGCATAACGTCCTGCATTTCCATACCTTGTCCAAGTACACACTTATAAGAACTAGTTACTGAAGTAGCAGGGAAGTGGGGAGGCTGAAAGAGATCACGCTTCGAGATGAGTAAGGCCTCATATGTTCTACTTTCAACTGTTAGGTTGCCTGACCATGTTTGGTGAGGTGGACACCACAAATACACTAAAATGATTGGACACAGAATGACCAATCTGTTCTGAAAAGCCCTGCTAGCCTGATTAGCCTGGCTCTGGGGCAGTGTTACCAGCAGGGGCTTTTGAGGGTCAAGAGGAAGTTTGGTAATAGGCATGCAGGAGGAGGAAAGAAGCCACAGCAAGAACCTGGGGAGAAGAGAGAAGGCTGGGAATAAAACCATACACACACAAAAACTGTTAGGTAGTTCTGCATCGGTTATTACGCAACCTGTGGCTGACTTTTTTCAGTTATTAAGCCTTCCACCCTCAGAAAAGAAATGCAGCCACTAAAAGAATATTATCAGCTTATCATGTCCTTGAGTCAAAGCAACTCTACAGAAAATAACTGTTCAAGTATGCCCCTGTGCCAAAACCTTCCCTTATCTGATTCTAGGCATCTCCTGGCAGGACCAAGAGCCTAGGGACAGCATATGCTCTGTAACTTATGGTGCTGGGCCAGGCTCCTATTCATTTAAAATGCCACTGTGCCTACATTACATGTACATCATTGTGGCAGTCTGAGCATGGGACTATGTGGCAGAGGCTGAAGTACAAGATTATTGTGAGGCAAAGAATCACAGTATTGTGTGCAGCTTTATACCACTGAGATCTGTGATCCCTCGCCTCCCAAAGAGCAGCAAAAAGAGCAGGAAACGGTAGGAGAATAAAATTCCATGATGCACTAGCACATACTATCTACTGGTGAAATTTGAAAAGAAAACTGTGTTAGCATGTTAAAACCTGTCAGTACATTAAATATGAAAGCCAGACCATACTCCTTCTTTAATTGAATGATCCAGAAGCTGAAGATGTGTTAGGTCTTTCCTTGCGTTTCCTTTAAGTGTCTTCCATTACTTTTGAGTATGAGTACTGGTGTTTAATCCTCCCTTCCACTTTTATTCATGCAACATCACCAAGATGCATACTAGGATGACATCCTTCACAAAACTTCTCTGGATATTCAGAGAGAAAATAAACAAGACCAGGCTTCTAGTAAAGTTCTGCAAATATATATTTTCAGTAGGAACACCTGACAACTTTCAAGGAGTAGCAGAAGATAAACAAATATTTCAGCAATGCTGTTTACCTTGAATACCTCCAGCATGTGAGATACTAGGAAGGTTCTTTGGCTGTACATAAGCCAATCTGAACGGAGGGACCACAAAAGGTACTTCCTGACCATCCAGGGGCAGTTTAGACAGCAGATAATCCTCTGAACAGCCAACTTGACGCTTCACTGACACAGAAGACAATGGAGGCTTCTCTACAATAGTTGGCTTGCTTGCAGCTCCTGCTTCAGATCCCGGCACCATGGAAACTGCTACAAATAAAGAAAAACAGATAGTCCGTATGTGCCTTAAGTTTTGAACAATACTACGAAAAGACTTCTTTCATTTAATAGTATCTGTGCTTGATATATTACCTAATGGCTCCTAGTATTCAGTTTTACCAGCATTCAGGACTAGCACCTGGAAAAAGTATTAATCCTCATGACACCTGTACTGATCCAAACTCTTTGTTGCTTAAGCTTCTATATTTATAGCTACCTTCCTCTTAAGTGAATTTTAACAAGAGGTAGACTTGTCTCATAGAATAGCTCTTCAAACAACTAAGACACCAAAGAAAATCCTAACAGCAAATCCACAGGGAGTTAAAAAAAAATTAAAAAAAAAAAAAAAGTGTTCACTCTTAAGATTTTGAAAGATACAAAACCTTTACACAGACTTGGGTAAAAAAGTTGGCTTTTTTTGGACAGCATTCCAGGCTGCAAGGAGCAGACTTCAGATAACTGTATTTTTCAGTTCCAATTCCAATTCATAATACTAACAAGCATATGTTCAGTCTCCAAGTGGAGGCATGGAAAGAATTTTGGATGTTGTAAAAGAATTCAAGATTATCAGAGGTGACACAGTCATTTTATTAATGGGAAATCTCATCATTAATGAAGCCAGAACAGCAACCTCCTTAGTTGATGTCATTATGTAGGAACTTACAATCTTTCATTCCTCTATCCATGCAGAAACACCGTTTACAGCAGTTTTTTATGCATTCTGTTGCCATTGTTTTCAGTTGCAATTTAGAGGATACCACAATCAAAGATCCAATGTAGCCATCAGACCTGAAAAGCACAACAAAATAAACCATATTAGATGGGAATAACTGAAATAAAAATGCAGTATCATCTATTTAATAAAAGACTGATTATTGGACACAGTCCCAGGGTCAATGAGAGCATTACTTCAGTCATAAAAGTGTTAGAGCCATCAAATTTCTTTCACTGAGACAAATAATTTTTTATATAAAAGCATGAAACACGAGCAAATAATTTTAAAGTAGAGTATCCAAGTAATTCAGTGTCCCACTCAGGTCCCCGTCTTTCAGGAACACTGAAATTCTCCTCATATTTGTGTGTGTCACTGGGCTTTGGAGTTTGCTCAGCTTTACAGCTGTTTGGATGTGGTCTTGTCAAGTAATTTGCAAGATATGTTTTTTATCCAATTTCCCTTGTTCGTGTTTCTCCTGTTCTCTTTTACTCAGGCACTATTTTCATATACGTCCATATGCGTTTACATATTTCACTCAACATGCTCCCTACTTTACACTTAAAAACACTCTTCATGAATGATGCCAAAATTGCTGCCTTTGAGGAACTACTGCTTTCTCATAATTGTACACACATGAAACCAAAGACCTGCTTTATTATATAATTGTCTGCTATGCATACAGAGAGTGCTGACTTCCAGCAAAATAAGAGGCATGTAATCTACTAAACAATGAGAACAAGTCTATAACAGCTGGTTAACATTAAAAGAACTTTATGACAATTCTAACTGGCCTCATTTAAATGTCTTTATCCATATCCTTCTGTTCTCTTTTCAGAGAGACAGACAGCTGTGTTGCCTCATGTCCAAAACATTAGTTGTCTAAGTCTAGTCCTTTTACATGTACCTAAAGTACACAAGGTTCTTTGTAGAACATACCAAGACATGATTCCAGCTCCACAAAGGTTAGAAGATGATACCAAACAGAGCATGAACATAAGTTGAAGGGATGGGAAAGGCAGCAAATGAGAGAAAGGAAGAAGGCACAGAGAGATGAAAATTACACAAAAATGGACACGTTTTAGTCATTATCTCAATTGCAAGAAATTGCTGAAAGCTTCTGTGCTCCAGCACAGAAGCCATTCCCACCTGCAGCTTGAACAGTGCCATCATTTTCTTTGTATGTATATTCAAAGACAGCTAGGGAACCACGTGAAAACTGTTAATAGAAATAACATTAATATCAAAAAAAACTTCCCTTTCAAAAACCCCTCAAAACTGTGATGGATGCCAGGTAGAGATATTAAGCTCCATCACTAATTTAGAAAACATGCTTTCTTGTTGTAGTATTACTTATTTCCACAGGTAGGGTACAACTGAAAGTTATCAACAGACATCTCGCTTTGCAAATACTGACCAAAACCAGCACATATTTACCAACTGGCTCTTTTGCACTCTACAGTACCTCAGCACTGCTACTTACATTTAAAGTTATGGGTTTTGCAAAGTCACTGAGAGCACATGGCTTCATGAGGAAGCCTTGAATTGACTTGCTATGTTTAAAATACAAGTGTGAAATACAATGAAGATGTATTAACGAAGATTTCAGTTACAACTACATAACTGTTCCTGAAGTATTCTTAATCATGAGCTATCTGAGAACTGATTAGAAGGAAATTCTTAAAATATATTTCCATTAGATCTAAATCTAAGTAAGCCACAACAAGGACCTAAGGGAGTATTTGGTTTAATACAATTTCACTGAATAATTTTTTGCTGGTTTTACCACTAAGTGACATTAATTATTTCCTCTAATTTTATACTGCTTTTTGTGCTCAGTAGATAAAAATTAACAAAATGCAAGTGACCTCTCAGAAGTACCCAAATAGTGGCATAGAGATTACAGCGTAGTCTCTAATCAGACAGAGGAGGGGTGCAACACCTTGATTTAAAAGGGACACCACTACTCTGCACAGAATCCATAACTCACTACTTGCCCTGATCTCAATACTGCCTGTGAGCGTAATACAGTATGCAATCTGCATCAAAAAATCTTCAGAGGTGATGCTACTGACTCCAGAACCTGCTCTGGATCTTTACAGAAGCACAAAGAGACACACAGGAATTTCTCATTACATTCTCCACATTTCTAAGGATCAAATTTTCACCGCTGCTCCTCCCTCAGTTGCACACTCATGATAGCCAGGCTTGCTAGAATTCGAAGTTTACTTGAAGGCTTCCTTACAGTGATTTTCCTTCCCAGCTGTTATCAGTACACAGCTGGAGTTAATATGATTTACTCTTGTTCACCACATTTAAACTGGGCTGAAACAGCTGCTTTATTTGCTCTAAGCTTTGCAACAATGGTATCAGCCTCAATGGCAGTTTCTGCAGGCGGAAAAGTCTTTTATCTCAAAATGTCCAGATTAAATTTATTCCCTACTGCTAGAGAAGAAACCAAAATATTAGTAACTGCCCTGCTTTACAGCTTCATGAAGTGGGAAAATTAGTTTTTCTGCATCAGAGAAATTTCAGTTCATGGTAGTTATTTCCTTCCTCAGAACTTTAGCTGGAACCATTAATGTGACCAAGTAAGCAAATGTAAATCATCTGTCACAAGCAGCGGCCTTTCCATGACAATACTGAATGCTTTATTTAGAAAGAAAGGGCTACATATGGGTATTGAGGATCTAACAGTAATAATGCAATTCTACATTTTTTGCACTTCTAGCATTAAAAAAAGATGTTTTTCACAGTGAGACCAAGTAACCTGTGGTGGTCTTTGACCATTATCTTCCTCCCACCCTGGCCATTTATCAACATGCAAACATTTTTTGTCTATCTAAAGACAAATACAAGTGCATACGCTATTTAGAGATAATTTTTTTTGTAGGCAAGGTAGTTATCAGTAGCCAATGCCAACGTATATAGAATCATAGCTTAGTGTTTCCAACTCAGTTTGAGCTTAAATACAGTATTTTGAAAATAAAGTTCCAAGAGTAATACTTTCCACTTTTTTATGGTTAAAAATGTACTGGTTTCAGTGGTAAAATTTGCATTTGTGTTCCTAGACCTATACAACAACCACGTTACAAAGAAATGACAGCATTTGCTGAAGGACAGATCGATTTGATGCAGATTTCTGCTTAGAGCACTTTGTTTTGTTCATGAAATCATAAATAGGATGGTCTCAATTACTTTATAAGGATTTATTTCACCTAATTAAGCTACAGAGATAAGTATATTTAGTTTTTCCAGTTCAGAAGAGCAATCCTGGCAGTAAATTAGATGTCTTGGCTCCTAGTTCACTTATTTTCTCATATCTGTATTTCCCAAGCTGTCTATGGTTTACACAACTTTCACAGTATGCAAAAGTTTTGTCTGAACCATGTGGGACAGACAGAGATGTAGCAGGTTCTATTATATATTTTATTTACTACAAATTAATTAAAATCTTGTGGACAATTAAGCAAGTACTTTGTGATCTTGACAGAAGCTGACATTTCTACGAAAGACTAAACTTCTCCAACATGCTAGAACCTTTTGCTGGTGTTAGCTACACAAAAATCCTCAGTATATTATTTAACAGTTGCTGAAAGGTTGTAATAACATACATTGTTCTGGGAGTAAATTTACCAAATAGACCTGAACCACACAAGATGTTTGTTAGATGGACTACCAAATTCCAAAGTAGTACTGACTTCCCAGCAATGCCATCCATCTTAACAAAACGTTAGGATTCCTTGACTCTAACTTTTGGGGGTCAGTTTTTGTTAGACAAAATGCATACGTCAGAGACACTCTCCAGTTTGGAGATATTAGACTAAGAATAGGACAGAGGAACAGCAGAATTATCCTCCATTTGCATATCACAAACATGAGATAAATTAAATCACTTGCATCAAAAGAGGGAGCTGAACACAGATCTTGTCACTGTCTCAGATTCTGTCTCTTTCTTGGTGTTTTGTACCAGTTTCAGTGAGTTTTTTCATTTCTCTCTTCCCAGTATCATGGCAAAATAAAATAATCAAATGTAACGCAGCAACAGTCTTTCCCCACTAAGGCAGAAGGAGAGCCAAGGTTATTAGAACATCCTGGAACCAAAGTTTAAAAACCAACCACACACACACACACACAGAGCCTAGAGAATTACAATCACTACTATTTTAATGGGTCTAGATGGAGAACATAAATTATCTCAATGATTTCCAGATTACTTTGATAGAAATTTTGAATGAGCTAAAATCAGATAAACAGAGTATCAAAGATGTCAGTTCCAGATGCCTCCAGAATGACTACAAGACAGAGATGTTTGGAGAAGAAAGTAAATATTTTCAACAACTCATTAAATAAAAAGAACATGATAGAAAACGGATGATCACATTGCTAAATATGAAAAGCTGAAAGCTGTCTGAAATGTCAGGTCTTTGCTGCCTTATGATGAAAGGGTGTGTTTTGCAATTAGTCTGTAGGCTGTCAATGTATTTTACTGCATTTAGGAGTATGCTCCATAGGAGTTGGTCAGATAACACATTTAGAACTAGGCAACAGACACAAAGGTGAAATAGCTGATCTCAAACCAGGCAAGCTGGCTAAACCACAGCTTTCAAGTGTTATGAGATTTATTGCCAGCTATAAATGTATAAAGCACATTCTCAGATCTGTGTTCCAGAAACACGTCATGGCAAAATTTCTAGTAGCAATAGGCCTCACAAAGTGGGAGGTGTAAAATAAAATATCCAGGAACAGGGATTATTGGTTGTTATTAAGCATCTGGGACAGATTCTCCAATGACATTAAGAGTCTACAGCTCCAGTAGCCCCAGTGGAGCCATGACTTGTCCTGTGGAGAAAGCGAGCTCAAGCTTGCCGGGTCACACCTCAGCCAAGAACCACATTTATCCTACCTCTGTGCCTTTCTGCCTTTCAGGTCCGGGAGATGCAGTCGATCCCAGTCATAGAAATCCTTCAAAGAGTATTACAATCCTACCACAGGTCTCCAGACACAAAACCACAGCACAGCAAAAGCTGCTTCTGCTGCAGGTCAGATGGATTCTCTTTTGATGGTGGAGATGCTGCAAAAGTTTTAACTTCCACAGCCAGCAGTTTTGTAGTTTTGTTTCTAGAAGCTGTGCACCAGTTGGAGCACAGCTCTTTGTCTGAAGAGGGGTCACTTGTGAGCACTGCATCTCAAAAACAGCAAGCACTAGTAAAACACCTTAAATAGTTTGCAGTAATTTGCCTCCAGGTACTTTGCTATGGTAGCAGCAAGGACAGCACATGCACCCACCTACACCAAAGTGCCCTATAGGGGCATACACTTGCCGAAGTCCACAGTGTTAAAAAAAAAATGCCCTGTTTTTTTGGGAACTGTAGGCAGGTCTGATTTGTGCCACCCATACAGGATAGAAAGGCAATTCAAGTGGGTCCGAGCATGTGAAAACACAGGACACAAGCTTTTGTTCCTATTCATTATAAACCTAGGCAGCAGTAGCATGTCTGGAGGAAGAGAACAAGAAAAAAGGAAACAAAAAATGTCACGTGAATACATACCTATCATGTGCATGATAAATGGCTCCTATCTATGCCTGTTTCAGGAGAACCTCACAACAGTGGTATTTGCAGTAACCAGTGGGTGGGTGGTGTATATACATTCCTTCTCTGTTTGCAATCACAGCTCTGGGGAAAGCATGAAAGCTCTGAGAATCTGCACACAGAGATTATTCCAGTTCTTCTGCCATCCAAGGAAATGAAGAAAACATTCTTTTGTGCCTGGAAAGAGAAGAGATTTCACCCTGAATGCAGCAGATTACAAAGGAGATGCTGAAATAACACAACAGAAAAGGAGAAATTAAGAGAAGGCTTTTGAAGGACACAGCCAGAAAGGCATTCTGGTGAGAGACTTACAGTTTGACAGAAACAGGATGAAGAGATGCAAAGCCCTCCCAGTGCAGCAAATAAATGAAGAAAAACTGTAATTACATACTTAAAACTGCAAAAACAGACTATGCATCATTAACCTAGTTTAGACGCTAGGGTTTTATAATGGACCGTTGCATATCTTTCCTGGGGCAAAGAGTCATGGTGGTGTTTAAGTAGCTACACAGTTAAACCTGGTAACAGAAATAGATGGTAAAAGTTGCTGCGAATGTCACGCTTCGTGATGCAAACAAACCACTAACTGCCTAGGCACAGGAAGCACCTTCCTGCACTGGTAAACGATGGCACAACAGCCCTTCAGGGAAGCCCTATGGGTTTCTCTCACTGATCCCAGAAACAGGAAACAGAACTGAATGGACCATTGGTCCAAACCAGCGCAGTCCTTTCCAGGAGCAAACTCCTCTCAATCATTTACAGTTTGCTAAAGCAGAATCTTACTTTTGAAGACCAGAAGGCCCATTAAGCTGAACAACAGTGTACGTCCCAAACAGAGCAACTTAAGTAGGAAGGTATTTGGGTTTTATATCAGAAAATATTCCAATAGACGATGCCTTTCACTTTTAAGATTTTAACTCTATTTCCAATGCAAGTTTTAATGCCTTGGCTATATTAAGAGTGTTCATTATCAGTAGTAGTCTTCTCTTCATTCAGATCTTGAAAGATTAGAATCTGACTTTTTCTTATATTTCTGTTCAGTAAGCTAAGCGGACCAAAGCAAGCCATGCAGACAAGTTTAAACCTGTAGGTTTTAATCATCTGAGTCTATTTTGTACAGTTCTTCTCAAAACATTATCCTACTTCTCTGACCAGTTTTATTCAGGCTGATACCACAACTGAACTATGCACCTCAGACTCAATGTCACAGGATAATCTAAGGTGAGAACGTATTTCATCAATTAACACTTGTAAGGGCAAGATTGCTTTCATTGCCACAGTACTGTATTGAGATCCCACACTGCTACTGGTCCACCATTGCCTCTGCATTCTCCTGAATACACTCTGCATGAGCGGAGAAGAGGAGGAGGATGGGAGCCTGTAGAGAACATCTCCACAGTCCCTCTGGTCATTGCTGCAGCATTCAGATTAGATACCGTTTACTGGGCTCTCCTAGAGGTAATGGCAGCACGTAAAGTTTAAAAAACCTGTAATCAGCAGGGGTGCTCAATACTTCACTACTATCAGTCAGGATGTGATAACTGTACAAAAATATTACTCATTCACCTTTAGCAGGCTTCTCCTGAGGCAAAGAAACCACCTCGGAAGTCAATGCTTTGCCGAACTGTTCTCATAACGGTAAAGCAGAGCTTACTATGATCCCATGATCTGCTTTGTATGCTGTTCTGCCGAGAAAGTCTAGCTCTACTGAATCAGGAACAGCCACGTCTTCCTAAATGCAGTTGTGAGAGACCATGCTGCATCCCAGTGCAATTTTCCCTTCTCCCTCCAGCTTCTCTGCCCAGGCGAAGATGATCTAATATATGTCTCTCTTTGTGCAGGCCCTGAGATGAACCCTATGGAAAGAGCATTTGTGCAATCTAGCTGTGGACTCCTTCAGCTCAGCAGCTGCTTCTTCCCAGGACTCCAGACTGGAGGAGGCCAAATGGCCTTCAGCACATCCGCACACGCAGCCCAGGCACAGACCACCAGACAGAATACGTCATGAAGAACTAATTGCTCTTGCCTACTTCCCTGAAGAAAAATAAAGCTGAGCAGGTGTGTGTGCTGGAGCTATTGCACTAGAGGAACAACTGCCTCTGCTTTCCAGGCACCCCTTGGAGAAGGGGAACAAGCCCTGGCATGAGTACATGATCCAAAGTCGTCCTACTAACACGGCCCCCAGGGACACCCTGACTCTGGCTTAGGCTTGCACCTGCAGCCCTGAAATGCAGACTTAATCCAAGCCTGCCCCAGTACGCAGAAGATTAATAACATCATTTACAAGGGCCAAAAGAACAATTTTCATAAATCTGAGCCAATTTTTCTCATGCAAGATTTATATTTGAATTAAGAAGGGAACGTTATAAATCTATCCCATGATAAATCTTAAAACTTGGGATTTTAATATGCTGAATCCCCTATGCTCTAGGCTGTAAAAGTTGATAGTGTTTCTTCCTAATGCTGCACTAGGCAAGTAACCAATTCATTCAATTACCGAACTGACAACACTGTTCCTGCAAAATGCAGATAAATTCACTGACTTGGACAGAGATGTACAATATGGTATGTATTGGGGCAGTAAACACAAAAGAATAAATCCATTATGTTGGACTACAGATCATTTTGGACTCAGATGGAAAACAGCAAAGCAAGAGTTGAAGTCAGGACACCAGAAAAGAAAATTTAAGAGACTAAAGTCTCTGTAAAAAGAACTTGGCTTTTGATGAGAACATGGAAAGAATTCCATGTAAGATAAGTCCTTTGCTCTAAGCAGATTAGGAAAAAATCATGACAATCACCGACGGTTACTTTATAATCTAACTTAAAACGTAAGACTTCCTTTATGTATTCTGTATCAGGTTTTAATCCATTTTTTTCCTCCTTCTGCAGTAACGCCAGGAAGCCACAAAAATAGAACTTTCAGCAGTCCCTCTATAGCCCTGATACCAAAGAGAACTGGAAACATCTGGATGCATTTTTCAACAGGACAGCCAAGAAGAAGGTATTTTAGGCAAAAGCATCTGCCTGTGCTGTGGGGTTGCCTAACATGGTTAAACATGTCTAGCTTTGAAAAGATGGGCCTTGGAAACCAACTCAATGCAACACTGAGAACACTGAATGGCATCCAGGATTTCTCAGCCTCTGCCATGACCACAGAGCCACACAGAAAACACATGGGTAGACAAGTAATATCCATATGGCTGATGAAAAATAGCTCTTCCTGTATACATGAAAAAAGAAGAAAACCCAAACAGTTTTTCATGGAAAAATACAGTTGCATTACCATTAAAAGAATTTTATAGTAACCCTGTTGGCCTACAAGAGTCAGGATGGAGTATTTCTTTATATATACATGCACACAAACATCTCCTGCTCTATTTTGGGTAAAAAAGGTTTTTATTAGTTATTTTACATTAATAATTTGTTATTTTACATATCGTTATTCTCCTGTTTCATGATGAAAACAAAAACCTTATTTTATGGAGTTTCCACAAAATGAGTATTCCCTGTTCAGCAGTTCTGCCCTTCATTGTCACACTTTGTAACCGGTTGCAACATTGTGGGGAATAAAAGGAAATAAAAGTAGTATTAAAAAAAGGCTAAGAGACTATGGCTGAGATTAGGCAAGGAAACAGGTGACTCCAGCATATTTGATACATAAAAACAGATTAAATGAATGACTCGAGAACAGGAAATGAGAAGTAATCTTAATTAATTCAAACCCAACCCAGACTGGGAGTATGGCTCTGCAGTGCATGTGCACTGAGCTCAACAAGCTACCTAAACACACTTCAAAATAAAGGCAGGAGGATCCTCCCTTTATAAGGCATAACTATTTATTATTTTTTTGCTTTAAATTGATGAAGCCATGTTTAACAGCGCCAGCAGTACCCCTCAAAAAGCTGTACTGGCTGGAGCAGCTGGCAGGTGCCCAAGTGAGTAAATGGTGAACAGGCACTGCATAAAAGAATTATTTGTAAATAATTCTGTGTATACATTGGGAGAAAGAAGAAGAAATCAGAAGTGTCTCAACTTTCTGGGAACATCTAACATCCCAATTATTATTGGCCAAATGCTGCTACAACTATGGGGCACAGTGATAAGGCTCCACGCCCTTCTGAGAAGACAGAGGTCCCTAGAGCAGCAGTTGGCAACATAAGCTTATCATTCTCTTTTCCCCCACTCAGGACAGATTTGCTTAAAAAAACCTCAATACCTACACCATGAATGTATGGAGAAGGGGTGTGTTATCCTACTGAGTTGAAATCAACACTCTTTGCAGGAGATTTCTGACTCATGATCTAAAACATCGGTGAGATGAAATCTGGAAGTACATGTACCACTGAACTGAATGAAAGCCAGGAGAACACAGGGAAATGTTCTGGGTTTGATCGAGGTTTTATAGAGGGAATTTTAGCTACTCCAGTCACTGCTTAGCAAAGAACCTAAATGAGAGACTGACAGATAGTTCTCAATCTAGAGGCCAAAAATCCCATTTTGCAGAAGTTAATTGGAATAAAAACCCCAAACCTAAACCAGAACTAAGAGGTTTTGAATTCTCCTCTATTGTGAAATTAAACTGGTCTTGAGAATACTTTGTCGTGACCTAGTCTTAAACAACATTCTAGTTCAGTCTTAAACAACATTCTATGCATCTCTGATGCAGGAAGCACAACTAGTTTTTGTACCAGTTCACTGCTAACCACAAAAGCACTGCTGGCTCAAGCTACTTTCAAACCTCCTTCTGACCAACCCTGCTCTCTGCAGTATGGCAGGTGCTTTACTCATTGGAAGAGTTACATACACAGTGGACTGGATGGCTTAATTTTGCAAAGACAACCCTTTCTTAGCCCCCATTTACCAGCCTCCTCCAGCCTCTGCCAAGCCCAGGTCCAGGGCTGGGCCATTTCTGGGCTGCATGGACAACCTGATGCTGTGCACACTAGTCTAGCTTCAATGAGCATGGTGGACAGGCTCACATCAAGCCCCCTCCGCCCGGAGGCAGGAGGGCTCCCTGTGAGCAACAGGTTGCATTCCTGCAGGTGGAAGACACCCTCCCACCGCTCTGGTGATGAGGCTGTCCTGCAAATTCCAAGCAGCCTTCCAGCTCTCCATGCTTCAGATGAAGCTGAGGTGCTGCACGTGCGCATCCCAAGCACGCTGTGCCAATGAGGCTACGTGGGCTCCAGGGCCTGGCTCACCATGCTCTGCCTTGCCCTTTGCTCCAGAAAGCTGAGCAGGGAGCCAGGCACCCATCTGCCCAGGCTGGAGTGCACCGTATATGCCAGGTTAATTTAAGAGTCCAATACGCTTTGAGGCCATTAGGTCATGGTCCTTTCAGATTGCTTTCTTGGATGCAATTCTTTTTTCAAAGATGGTTTAATTGCCAAAGCAGCACCTCTAGAACTTGCTCTTCAGGCCAGATCCAAAGCTCATTGCAATGTCCACAACCCCCCCCTCCAAATACCAAGGGCCTTCATCTGAGACCTAATTATCTTTTCTCTCCACTTTAAGCATGGCTATTAGATCACTGAAAAACAAAGCTTCAAAACAAAATCATCGGGGTACAATTGACAGGAAAGATAAGCATCAGAATTCTGACATAATTTTTTAGGGGAGTATTGAATTAATGTGGAGAGAGGCAAACAAACACTTGTACTGAGCTTAAGAAAAGTGTCCTCACTAATACTACATGGATTGATGTATTAACGTAGTAAGAGATATGGTACAATACAGATGATTTCAAACCAAACCCAGAATTTGAACCTTTTCCCATATAAGGCTCCTCGGTTTAGGTCTGAAGATTCATCCCAGCTGCAAAAGGTTATCAACATCATTTTTCTCTGCATAAGAAATTTTGCTGAAGGAGCCTGCACAGCATTATTAGCCAGAATGACAACATGGCTTAACCCAAACTCAGCCTGTCCTACATAACGTCAGAGCCTTTGCCTTT
The DNA here is from genome assembly GCF_017976375.1 of Cuculus canorus. NCBI lineage: Eukaryota > Metazoa > Chordata > Aves > Cuculiformes > Cuculidae > Cuculus > Cuculus canorus. Next base: position 23,939,979 of record NC_071405.1, read on the forward strand.
TGCTTTAAAAAGATGAGATCCTAGGTTCTCTGCTGACAGAGATTGGGTGTTGTCCTACTTAGATTAGAGAGAGAATATTTACCAGATTTAAGGTATCTTGGGAGATAGCAATTCAGAGTAAACAAAGACTTTTTTATAAATTGAAACAAAAGTCCAAAGTGGGGAGTGTTAGGTCAGGATATGCATCACGCTAAATTCACTAAATGAAGTAACATTTTTATTCAAGCAATCAAGTTCAATAAATGTTCCACCAAAGTTGAAGGGTACTTCTGGTATAAGCCAGAGCAGGTAGGATTCACAGGGAGATGGCAGCTGAAGTCTAGCTTCCTAGTGGAGGCTGCTAAGGCTCTGCCCACCAAACATGGAGGCCGCATCCACCTCTCCTGAAATTCCCTGAAGGGCTCACTGCTTCTGAGAGAGGCAATTCGGCTCTCCCTTGCCAACAACTGTTCCTGTTGGAGCTAGTAAACATGCAGCTGCATGATGACTTGGCCTAGCTCACTGGTTAGATGAAAACTTAACCACTAAAATAAACAAACATTTTGTAAAAAAAAAAAAAAGTAGTTTTCCAACTCCCCTCATGACTGACTGCACCAGGTGGGGTCAGAACGCGCACTGGGGAACACGGTGGGGGGGCCATAGCAGGACTGCCCTTTTCACAGCCAACCCACAACTCTGGGGAGTGCATTTAGAGTAAGTACATCTGAAACTGAAAACATCTACCAGGACGATAAACAGAGGCTGAGCAAAAAGCAAGCCAGCTGATATGAAACACAAGTGACAGAACAAACAAGTAAAATCACTGAGCTGAATGATTAGGACAAAGAAAGAGAGACTAGAATTTAGGCTTTTCCTCTATCACTGTGAATTAATAGCCTACGCACAGAGGACTGACTGAACAGCCCTGCCCACAACATCCACCCATAGCATAAGAAGAAATAGGACTTAGTCACCTGTGGATCCATCACCTAAATTAAGTGTAGGGAAGGGCAATGGAATTGATGGGACTTCTGTGGAGTCCAACAAACCCTCTGCAGTGTTTTTAGTAGGTTTGACTTTTATAAGTATTTGCAAGTATCAAGGAACACTGTAATAATATTTTGTTTTCCCTTGAAATTAAATCTTGCTTAACCACATTCATTCTGCAAATATATTTTTAATGCTTAATATGCAGCAGGAATAAGAACTAGAAATCAAAATTCCCCACTCCTGGATTCATGAGCTAGCCACTGAATTGTAGGATCGCATCTCACCCAATGAATATTTCTGTATTGAAGGCAAGGCGAAACAGTTTCATAAGTAAGGAGGCAGAGACCACCAGCCCAGAACAACACACAAGATTATGGCTTTAGCACTCTCTTGAGAAATGAAAGATGTAAATTGAGACCTTGGCTCTTCACATCTGAGTAACAGCTCTAGACAACACCTAGGAACAATACACGCTCTGGAGCCTGTCCAGAGAAGAGCAACAAAGCTGGTGAGGGGGCTGGAGAACAAGTCTTACGAGGAGCAGCTGAGAGAGCTGGGGTTGTTTAGCCTGGAGAAGAGGAGGCTGAGGGGAGACCTTATTACTCTCTACAACTACCTGAAAGGAGGTTGTGGAGAGGAGGGAGCTGGCCTTTTCTCCCAAGTGACAGGGGACAGGACAAGGGGGAATGGCCTCAAGCTCCCCTAGGGAGCTGGATATCAGAAAAAAATTCTTCACAGCAAGAATCATCAGGCACTGGAACAGGCTGCCCAGGGAGGTGGTGGAGACACCTTCCCTGGAGGTGTTTAAGGAACGGGTGGATGAAGTGCTTAGGGACATGGTTTAAGGGATTGTTAGGAATGGTTGGACTCAATGATCCAGTGGGTCCTTTCCAACCTGGTGATTCTATGATTCTGTGAATAATAATAAAGAAAAAAAAAAAGGCAAAATACTCCCCGCATACTAAACGGTTCTGATCATCTACAAGTGATCTGAAGACACTTGTGCTCCCTAAGAGCAACTTGTCAAGGAACACCTCACTTCTGCATCCCTGGACAGCTGGGGCAGCTAACTAATCAATACTGTAAAAACTAAAGGCCCACCGAGCAGCAGACCTCAATGCATCCAGCGAATATTACTGGGGAAAATACTGATTGTGCATAGATCAGGGACTGAGGGTTAGAACTGCAAGGATCTAACTCCGAGGAGCAGGTGCCCATGGGACCATTTAGATGCCCAAGCACTTCACGCCTGCAGCCTAGTGTATGTCCCTTGAGATCTAGTTCTCATCCTGCACAATTACAATGGCACTGACTGGAAGTGTACATTGTGGGAATGGCCCCGATATTGACCTTCCCATTCTAGAGGAATGCATCACCTGAGACATTGGGTACATTTCCACATCAAAGGAAAGTTACAAGACCAGCTTAATTTAAGGTAATATTTATTTCAGACTTCTGTTTAATAACTAGAGTGATCTGAACCACCCAGGAATCCAGCTGTAAGATATGCATTAAAAAAGTACACTGTGGCTTTTGAACCAGACAGTCTGAAACTGCTAATGATCGTTGCTGCTGCTTTCACAGTGCTCAAGGATACAGCAGGTTGTACCTTCAGTAAATATAATGTATTTACTAATGCTAAATTCACGCAGGACAGAGGAGAAACTGTCTAACTATATTCACAACTTCCTTCTGAGTTTTGGCTAAACCATATCTCTAATTACCTTAAATGCTCCTAGTGAAGGTGATCTCATTAATTATTTCTTGCCTGTGGTAACACTTAGATGTTAATTGACATAGAACATTTTGATATTACAAGGACAATTTTTTATAGCAATACCAGTTTGCGACTGTTTTAAGTACAGTTTAATCTATGGCCTAGGTTATATAAAAATTTAATTTTATAGTAGTTGAATAAAATTACTATTTTTCTACCTGCCTCCATTTCTCAACATCTGTCGCTTGGTAGAAAATATAGTCCCAAGCCAACTCGTGGAAGCACACTGTGAAATTACCACCCATACAGCCATAAACAAACCACACCAAGAACTGAAAGGTCTTCACTCTAAAACCCCTCCTGATCCTGTAGGGTGGTGGCGAGGCATTACGGGCATGCTGCATCACCCGTGACACAAACTGCTTGGTAACATGCTGCAAGTTTAAGCCTACTTACAAACACCAGGTAGATCAATTTGCTGGCATCGTTAACAAGTCCTGACCTTAAAAACGTGCCATCCCATTCGATATACCCATCAGAACGCACCACATGAAATAGCTTTTACAGGTTTGTAAAAGTGATCTTTAGGTTTTTTGTTTCCCAGGCAGAAAACAATACTTTCCAGACTGTGAAGGTACCGGCTGTGTGTTCACGTTTAAGTGCTCAAAGTATCAACACACAGGGTGATGATGTTCATCATCACAGGATCATCACAGAACCATAGAATACTCTGGGTTGTAAGGGGCCTTAAAGATCACCCAGTTCCAACCCATGGCAGGGACATCCCACCAGGCCAGGCTGCCCAAGGCCCCATCCAACCTGGCCTTGAACACCTCCAGGGATGGGGCAGCCACGACTTCCCTGGGCAACCTGTGCCAGTGCCTCACCACCCTCAGCATGAAAAAAATTCTTCCTTACGTCTAGCCTAAATCTGCCCTCTCCAGTTTATACCCATTGCCCCTCGTCCTATCACTACAGCCCTTTGTAAATAGGCCCTCCCCAGCCTTCTCGTAGCCCCTTCAGGTACTGGAAGGTCGCCATAAGGTCTCCTCGGAGCCTTCTCTTCTCCAGGCTGAACAACCCCAACTCTCTCAGCCCTAGGGAAAAGCAAGACAGCCCGACAGCAGGCAGCCTTCCTTGGGTTGGAACCGGATGATCTTTAAGGTCGCTTCCAACGCAAACTATCCTATGGTTCTCTGACTCAGACCCCGCCGGTCCCCCGCCGCGGAGCCGCCCCGCTCGCCCCCCGCTGCCCGTACCTGCTGCTGCCTCGGCGGCCGCCGCGCTGCCCCGCGCTCAGCCCCGGGCTCAGCCCCGCCCGCCAGGTGCACCGCCCGCTCGCCCAGCCCCAGCGTCCCCGCCCCGCCGGGAGGCTGCAAAAAGAGCTGCGGGGCTCTGCTCCTGCTCGGCTGGGAGCGAAACCGCCCGGGAGGTATTTTAGCAAGGAGAGAAAAGTGATTTTTTTAAAAATTTATTTTTATTTTTTAACTGGTCTTAGTAAATGGCACGTCCACCTGAAATCCCAGTTGTGGAATCCTCAGCATAAGAAGGATATGGAGCTGTTGGAGCGGGTCCAGAGGAGGCTACAAAGATGATCAGAGGGCTGGAGCACCTCCTGTACGAGGACAGGCTGAGAGAGTTGGGTTTATTCAGCCCGGAGAAGGCTCTGAGGAGACCTTATAGAGACCTTCCATTACCTGAAAGGGCTACAGGAAAGCTGGAGAGGGACTGTTTACAAAGGCTTGTAGTGATAGGACGAGGGGTGATGGGTATGAACTGGAGAGGGGCAGATTTAGACTAAATGTAAGGAAGAATTTCTTCACTCTGTGCCAGTGCCTCACCACTCTTAGGTTGTCCAGGGAAGCTGTGGATGCCCCATCCCTGGAGGTGTTCAAGGCCAGGTTGGATGGGGCCTTGGGCAGCCTGGCCTGGTGGGAGGTGTCCCTGCCCATGGCAGGGGGTTGGAACTGGATGATCTTTTAAGTTTCCTTCCAACCCAAACCATTCTATGGTTCTATTCTATGATTCAAGTTAGGTTTTATGTAGACACTTGAGAGAAAGCCCCTGCCATAGCGTGCCTGTTCTGTACGATAACTTATGGATCACACAGGGTGGATTGGTTCAGGAGTGTCAGCAGGAAATTCTGGCTCAGAAATTTCCCTGCAAGAAGCAAAGGTTTTGTGAGTCTCAAAGTGGTCACATCTCCATCTCCCTCTTTCCTCCCTAGTCAGGTCTCTGACAAAGAGCTGGAAGTGCTAAAATACCCCAGGAATCAAATGTGAGTAGGAAAGTGGACCTGCGTTTCTAGGAAAAAAGGAGTCTTTCCTCATAGAAATGCAGTATCCACTCTAGGAGTTCTAAAATTTCCAGCCAGTGTTTTGCATGGTTGTCCTGATAGCTCTGGAACTCCAGCCTTTTGTGAACTCCCCATCCACCAAGACTGTAGTTTTTCTATGATGATGTTTTTTACTTTAAATTTAATAGCTAACTTAGACTTTCACTCCTGTCATCATGCAGTGTCATGCAGCTACTTTGAGCTCCAGAGCCTCTGTAAAGGGAAACTCTGCCAAAAGCACAGACTCGTAATACCTGAGCTAACAAAGCATCTCTGTTCATCTTTGCACAGAGCCAGTCGCACAGTGTTGGAGTATGACATAGCAGAGCAGCTCTGATTCCTGCTAATGGAGCTCATGAGATTATGCGTGATCTCTGTTTTAAAGAAATACCAGTAGTCTGGTATGCTTCCAACATTGTCTGAGCTGTCCTGAGGTGCTCATTAAGCACACATTTCAAAGCTTCTCACTGAATTAATTTACATAATCAAACAGCTTTGTTTTCACTCTTTGGAGAAGTGTACTGTTTGACTACCTATAAGGTCCCTGCATGAAAGTCACTGTTATTGGGTTATGTCAGCGTTTTCATGCTCAGGGTTTTTTCAGGCTCTTCAGCAACTTCCAGTTCTGCCTGAGTGGCTCTCTGGCTGCTGGAATCAGCAGTTTGGTGACATCCAGCCTCTGGCACTGCCGGTTGCCTCTCTGATGAAGGAAAAGACATTATACGTAGTATTTTTGACAAGGCAGTAAAAGGCAAAAAACAGTTTGCAAGACCACCTTCCTTCCTTCTTAAGGCAAGGTTATCCTCTGTAATTTGAGGGTGCCTCTTCTCACATCCTCGGGGCTCTTTTGACTCTAGCAATTGCTGATCTCTCCATAACTGAACCTTGCTGAAGAAACCTGCTGATATTCCCATGCCTTCCTGACACCAGCTCTCAGACCCTCTCTCCTGTGTCTATCCCAGACTGTCAATGCAACCACTTGTCCCCACTAGTTCCCAGTGTTCTGCAGCAGCTCTTTCCTCCTCATGTTGCTTCTGCTTAGAACATCCCAGGTGCTAGGACAAGGCTAATAAACCAGGCTGGCTCTGGCTGGCTGTGCCAAACCATGGTGCTCTCAGCTCCAGAAATGCAAGGCTGAGACACTTGAGCAGCCCTCGGCAAAGCCTACAGAGGAGAATTTATTAGTCTGAGCTACGCTTCACCTCTCATATCCGCCAGCAAGGCCTGTCTAATCTGTTTTGAACCTCTGCACAGCACACTTTTTCACTCGTTGTTGAGGCTGTTTATATTATTGGATTACAATTTCCCAGTATTGTTCTCGGTGAAAGAAGAGTAGCTAGAAGAGAAGACTGTAGAGTGTAGTTACAAGCAGGAGCTTATCATCTTTTGGCCTTGAACCTTTAGAAAGTAGACTTAAAGCAATAAAACCCCTATGTATAAATATTGGCACGGATGTTCTTGAGTAATTCTTTATATCTCCAAAAGTTTTCAGACAAAGACTCTTTTTTCTACTTTGTGCAAATACTCTGTTGAACAAGGTGTTAAGCAGGAATGCTGATGGAGGCTGCAGCTTTACATAAATCAAGCCTGAATTCTCCCTCGTGATCCTTTGCATCAGAAACCCGATCCCACTTGTGCACATTTAATGAATCATGCAAACTTCCATATTAAAAATCGAGCAGTTCAGAGGTTGAATCATGTTTTCCCAGAGCAGACTGAGATCTTCCAAGCAAAAAAGTAGAAAACATCATTTCTTAGTAGTTCTCGCCTAGTCTGCAGGAGATCAAATGTGATTAAGCAGTTGATTGCAAATAGTTTCCCCAGCTATTCTGAGAATCCATCAGAACAAGCAAGCATCTAACACTACTGCTTGTGAAATAGTTTAGTTTCAGAAACTAACACAAATTCATGTACTTATGAATAGACTTAAAATCCAGTGTATACTGCAATAGCCAAGTGATGAGCTTAGCTATTGCGACCTAAAAGCAGGGCGTTATCAGGACATGTCCAACACATAGTACACAGTGTCACACAGCCAGACTATTTGTGTAGACACTAAATTAAGTTTTCTCACTGAGAGACTTTTTGAGAGATAAAAAATGATTTTGCAAACTTAGATTTCATTGAGATATCGTAGTCAGGCTTCAGCTGAAGTCTCTAAGCAGTTAATACACCTTCATTGTAAACAACTTCTGCAGCCAGAGGCTTTTACTACCATAAAAGTTTTTTCAGCAATAATCTTTATTCCCTGAGGTTTCATTGGGAGAAACATGAAACCATTTCCTCATCCTCCCTGTCCTACTCTCAGCTGGAGCCTGGCTTTTTCCATTCCCATCATAACCTCTGGGTTTAGCAGACACCTTCCCTCTCTACTACAGATGCTGGGTGGGGTCCACACACTTCATTATAGAAAGCTGCTATAATTCAGTCTGACACTATTATTTTTTGTTTTCCCTTTTTTTCAAATGCATGGTTAATGTCATGCTTTCCTGACAACGCTTGCTGTAATTCTGTCCACCATCTGAGACTGCAGCCAGTTGCCTCCTCCCACAGTGCTGCAGAAGAACAGCTTTATTGCAAAATGTCTCGCATCTTTTGAAAATGTTCCTGGGATGCCTAGAGGAGCAATTGCGTGGAGATATTTTGTTGTCCAAATTAGACTCTCTCTTTATCTTAATTAGATTTGATGTACTGTGAATTTATAGAGATGTTCTGTCTTGTTATGTCTTGCCTTATGCTATAAGCCAGATTTTCTTTGTACACAAACACATTATTAATATACATTCTGAGGTGGGCTCACCCTTTGTACACCAGAACACTATGGTCCTGCATCTCCACAGCCAGTCCCACATGTGTGTGGACTGCAGCAATTGCTCCTGAGCTACTTGGCAGTCTTCAACCTTGTGAATGGCTGCTAACCCCAGACTTGTTCAAAGCAAGGTGAGGTTCCTGTAAGGGTAACCACTGAAGCACAGGGATTCTGTGCTAGGCCTAGGCTGGAGATTTCATGATATTAGCCTCAGCCTGGCGTGACAAAGAGGGGTGTCTATGGGTGCATATTTATGCAGGAGCAAAAGGTTCCTTGGGAGACATTTCTTGATGTTGCTACTGTCTAGGAATCTAAGACAACGAATCCAATAAACTCAGGAGGCATTATAAACCTTCCTGTACAGTTGACAAAAGGAGGAAACAGAGCCAAGGCATTCTCCTTCCAGTGATTTCCAATTGGATCCTTTTCTTGCCTGGCCTCATTAAGAGCACAGGTTTGGGAGTACATTGTCACACGGGCTGAAAAAAGATCATAGGGTTAGATATTATAAACATATTGACACCTTCGGACATTTTCTAGAAGTCTTATACCTGCAAGATTGTGGGTAGACAGTGCTACCTTGCCTTTAAAATGAGCATGCTACATGCAAAAATCACATTGCATATAAAATCTGTAGTTTGGATTCAAACAATTCCAGTAGTTTCCTATTTGATTTGGTGCTTTAAGCCAACATATTTAGTGTTTGTCTGGATCCATACAGTCTGCTGTTTGAAAACTGCATTTTCAGGGTAAAGGGTAAAAGAGGAAGGAAGAACCTGATCTGCTGCTGATTTCAGGAACGACTTGAAATCTGAGATATCTTGAAGTTCCTGTCTACCTCTCAGTGCAGTAGTTGGACTCAGTTCAATAACAGGGTTTCAAACTGTTCCCAAACCTTTATTGTTAGGGAAAGAAAACCCCAGCAAAACAGGAAAGACCTGTTTCAGGAAGACTGTATCACTGAAGAAGGTCCCACGGAGCACCTGACTCTGAAATACGCTTATTTATTATAAATAATTTCCATGGCGTCACATTAACAAACATACAAACATAAAAGGTCATGAACTCCTGTATTTGAAGCAAATGTGTTTGACATCTGGGATCTGGCAGAAGTTCCTCCTGTGGGATAGATTGTTTGCGCAGAGCTTTATTGAAGAATAATATTAAGAATGAATTACGAAATATTAGTGTAACCTAGTAAGAAATTATTATACTTTACAAGCCAGAGACATAATAGATCTCACAGAACTATTTTAGTTCCTCTGATTCGAAAGCAAATCAAGAAATGATAAGCTGCAACCAGCTTATAGTGAAAATCTGTGGGGTTTGAGCACTGTAAATGAGTTGCGAAGAGAGGTCCAAAAGCAGGCAGTCACTTAAATGCAGATCTGTAATTTTCCTGTATGAAGGGAGCGAGGAGGGAATTGGCAGAGAGCCTGGGTAGCTGGGGAAGCCAAGGGCTGAAGGAGAGGCCAGGCCACCCCTTTGCATCCCCAGCTGGGGAGCAGGATGGGCAGGCAGTCCCAGCCCTGGGCACCAGGCACCCCCCTAGGGCTGGGAATTACAGCAGGGCTGTGGGGAGCTGGAGACCATCACACCTAGTTTCTCTCTCTCTCTTTCTCCTCTCTTTTTCATGAGGCCAATGAAAACCTCATGGGACCAGCCTTTTCCCCAGACTCAAGGCATGCTCCCTGGGCTATTTGTAAAGCTCATATCTGCAGGAGGTGCTCTTGCTTGTGACACTGCCCAGAAATGCCTCTTTCAAGGTGGAAGAGGTGATGAGAGGCAACTCCTCAAGCCCTCCTATCTTCTTGGGGCCAAGCAAAGGGCAGAGCAGGCAGCCAACACGGGGACAGGAGATGTCCAAATGCCTACCTAGCTCCTTTCCTTTCTTTTTTGGGACCTCAGATGCCACTGTGCCCTGCCCTGTGCTTTCATGCTGTCATCTCCTTGGGGTCTGCTCAGGGCCCCAGAGCTGGCCTGTCTCCCAAAAAACCACACAGGCCTGCCCAGGATGAGCAGATGTTCACCTCCCCAGGACACAGAGGCCAGCCATGTGTCACCCGCACACAGAGCCAGGGCAACACACAGAAGGTCCTTCCTGAAAGGGACTGAGTCAAGAAACATGCCCAACCTTTGAAGCACAAAAAATTGCCTACTGTTTTCATTTGTAAAACTCTTCTTTTTTTTTTTTCCCTTCAGTTTTCAGAGGAAAGCAAACTTCATTTTCCTTGCTTAAAGGACATTAGGGCAAAAAGCCATCCCAGAAACCACAACACTTCAAAGTTTGCTTGCCCCATGGGCACAGGGGGAGCTGGGAAGAACACCCATGGAGGCCAGTAACCACTCACCCACAGAAGCTGGAGAGCTGTTCTTTCATCTAAAATTGTTTGGTCTGAAATGACAGCACACGGTGACCTAGCTAAAGCTTTGAGCTTGTCCCTCAGGGAAAGGCATGGAGGCAGAAACTGGCCAGTCTGGGTTGGTACTTAAGACCACTTAAAAAACAGTATAACTAGAAACAGGGGTTACAAGCCCACTCTACCCTAATTTTAACACTTTAATCCAGCTGCAAGGTGTTTGGCCAGGTTCCCAGACAAACAGAACAATATACAGCCAACCTGCTCCCCACTCCACTGGCCTTCACTTTGCAGCTCCACTGGCAGCATTGGCTGCTCCTCACCAGTGCACTCAGAATCACTGGGAAGCAAACACACTGCAGCCACACCCTTACTGATATCACTAGAGATTTTAAGGTAGGAAAAAGGATACGCTCTTACCCTGTGGCAGAGAATTATGCATATTTAGCTTATGTTTGGTTATACACATAAATATCCAGAGAGGGGAGAACATGCAGCTCTTCAGAGACTGCTCTGCGGAACAGATTGGAGTGGGTTACCTTCTTGGTACAACTTGATCATACAGCCAAGCTGAATGGCACAAGTGTCATGAACCTGTGTTTTAACAAAAAGTTTAACAGCTGTGAACTGCAGAATGTTTATTTTTCTGGACAGTATTTTCTTGACAGATTATTTTCAAGAATCCTCAGTCAGCAGTAATAAATATTAGTACAAGTATTTGTTTGCAGGACACAGTAGCTTTGACATGTTGTTTCTCTGTGCTCCCCAAACCAAAAAAATTTACAGTGTATGACTAAGGCTGGCCTTCCACGGTGAGCAAATATCCACTCGCCTCCAATATTCCTCTTAGCTCTGTAAAAACTACATCATATGGTAGCAAGGAATTCAAGGGTGAGGGGTTAATCATTTCACTGCAGCTCAGGGATTAACTGCACATTAAGAACACGTGCACTTGTATCCAAGTGATATAATGAGAAATGTGGTAGGAGATGGAAGGTGCACTCATTCAAGCAAGCAAGGATTTATTGTACTAGTTCTTCAAGATCCTAGGGAACCTAACTGAACATTTCTCAGCCAATGCGCTGGCTGCTTCCTTGGTTAAACTGATATGGGGATCTCATGACTGAATAGGATTTTCATTGGCAGGCAGATGGAGGTTGTGTTTTAGTACTGGATCTTGGAAAGCCTTGGCAATCATACTGTAATGGTGTGGTGACTGAACTGTGTAAGGGCCCAGGAAAGGAGAAATAACACAGCTAGAAACAGAAAAAAAATGGAAATGCAGATGTACCATTAAAGATCAGCAATCAGCTGCCATTTGGGACAGTCCTTACTAACAGTGGCACAGACTATGAACCCTTGTATTGGTGTGAAAGAGCTGAGTTCACACATGCTGTCCTAATGAGTTACTGGTGTGCGAAAATGCTCACCTGTATGAGATGGGGAGCTGCCATCCAGCTTCCTGGAAAACCACAGAGGGCTCATTTTTTCCATCACTGATGTGGCTATGTGCAGGCTGATGTTGAGGACATTTTAACAGTGTTCAGCAACACCTGCAGGGCCAAGGAGTAACTGGTGCCACCAAAAACAGAAAGGGAAGGAGAAGGCAGGAGTTCTGGTACTTAGAATACAGCCCATGGGACTTCTCAAGGAAATATGATTCATAGCTCACCCTTAAGGAAGTGCAGCAGGAGTTTAAAACCCTGCAGGATATCAGTTTTACAGCCCAGCCAAACCCCATCTCTTCAGCAGCATTGTGTCCTTTACCAGCTGGCTGCACAGCACTGACAAAAGAGAAAGTACAACCTTTTTCTCCTGTCCACACTTATGAGTCAGCTCTGGAGTTACCATTGCCTTATCCGCAGGGCTTTTGCTGAACAAAGAGCCCCTTGGCTGGGAGGATACTATCAGAGCAGATTTTTCTTGCATTGTGAAAAGAGCAAAGAAGGGAAGGGAGGTCACACTATTCAGTCCCATGTGCAACCCCTTCTAAGACAAACAATGTCAGCATGTATGATAAGAGCAACCTGAAAAGTACACTGTAAGCAGATAAAGAAGGATGCAGTGGCTCAAGTCTGGAAACCTCAGAGTAGGCTGCTAGAGCTGTATACTAAGAGTTAGATTTGAACAACTTTATTCCCCAAATTGTCCATTATCCTCCAAAGTAAGAGGAAAGCCCAGCTGCTTGGTGGTTTCACTGGTCAGGCAGCTTCTACCAAAGCACCCTTTGTTAGAAGGGGTCACTGAAGAACCAGAATTCTTTGGTCATGGGTCACAGAGCTACTTTCTCATTTTATTTGAGCAGTTCTAGAGAGTGGTTTGCTTCTCCTGAAATTTTGCAGCCCAGCATCCCTGCACTTGGCCTCTTCTCATTTGCTTTGCATGTGTACCCGTTTCATTTCAGTGTAATTTTTGTTGAGCATGTGATTCAGTATTAATGCATTTGCAGCGTAGTGAAGGGAAATGACGTGTCCTTGTGATACTGTAAATGAGTAGCGGCAGTTCCTTTGAGTTCAAAACAACTATAAAGATCTTAATTGGCTTTCTGAGTGGATTGTAAATAATCACAAGCCCAGTGAATGGCGTATTACCTACCTCACCTCTACAGTGAGTTATTTGAGTGATAAGAATGTGAGAGAGCAAATGTGTGACAGCAAATGTGTACCTTAAGTTCATTCACTTCCCACAAAGCAAACCAGAGCCAGGCTTGGCTGCCCTTTCGATTTGCTGAAATAAGAATATTCCACCTGCGAAACACAAACTCAACCAACCAACAGCCAAACCCCATTAGGCATGGGTCATTGAGTATGGTGTGGGTGGAAAAACCTTTCTTGTACTAAAGTCACAAGCTATGTAGTGCATGTGGGAGTGAAAACTAGCTACTAGTTAATGATTTATGTATGAGGAAACCAGTTCAGTCTAAATTATCTTATATTAACATTGCCTGTTAAAGCCACAAATTTACTCTGCTAAGCTAAGCCAAATTCTGCCCATAGCCTTATGTTTACTGCACAAACCCTTGCCTTCACTGCTCCATGTTGTGCCTCCAAGACACAGAGCAGCCGAGGTGGGAGGGTGGCACTGCATCAGGCTGGAAGGAGGACTTGTTCCTGGGATCCTCTGGGAACACCTGCAAGGCTGCAGCGTGCAATCTGTCCATCCTCCCATACGACCTCCAAACGTGCTCAGTAAACATGACTGGTGCTTAAGGGCACTGGGTAAGGGAGCCATCCCCACCATCAGAAGCAATGACCTGCTCCAGCCTTCAGTGGAGTTGCACGGGAAAGCAATGCCTCAGATATTGTCAAGCTCCTGGTACAGATAAAGTAGTAGTACACAAAATGATAATTTCAGCCTTATTATGCATAAACCCAGCAGGCAATGAAGGTAAAAGACACACATGTACCTCCGAGTACGGACAAGCTTACAACATAAAAACTGTAAAAGAAAATTAGCCTCTTGAGAATTAATTGTATTTTGCTTTGAAGTTTTCTCTGATACTATATGTATGTTACTAGTGTTTATGACCAATGGGTATATTAGTATCATTGATCCTTGTTCAACTTGCTTTGCAAAGGGTTTATATGATTCTGGCATGAATTCTTGCAATGATCCCATATGATCACTACTAAATCAGGCAATCATAAAAATAAACTATAATTCAATTATAATTTTTGTTAGCAATGTATTTTTTTTTTATTTTAAAAAGCTTTAAAATTGACCCTGCTGGCATATTCAATGTAAATTGTTCACAAGTTGTAAAACAATACAGGAATTAAAACTTCATTTTCAGCTACAAATGAAGTAAAAGTTAAAGAGGCAGGATGAGGGACACCAAAACCATCCATTTTAAATTACAATGTTCATCTTTTGAAAAGAATGAAGACTACAAAATATAGCATGTTTATTATCTAGACAGCCTGAAAGTAAGGGTTAGGGAAATGTTTAAGCAGAAGTTCTGTGGAGTATCTGTCAAGCTGGGAAGTGACTCCTCCCTGAACCTGTACTGGTTGCAGGAGAAACTATTGGTATAAGGTGGTGCTATACATGTTATACGGTAAATTGCACTTATAGGCTTCCAGTGTCCAGTGCATCTCATTAGGTGACAGGTTGGCCAGGGCAGTGTGATTTTTTTCAAAAACTGGCGCCTCATTCAAACACATGAATGCTGCCCTCCCGTTTTTATTGCAGTGACTGTTACCACTTTTCTGTCTTTCACAGGCCCAAGCAAAGCTACAATGCTTTGTACAGCAAGAGAGAGACTTGTCCCAGAGATCCTGAACACTGAGAGCATTCCTTAGTACTTTTACGCACTCGTGGTTCATCCTTCCCTTCTCTCTGGCCATGCCTGCCTCTTCCTTGACCCATCTGTCAGCCAGCCATTGTGTCTGTACCCTGGTAAGGGTCAACCATGCTTAATCCTGCTAGTGGGAGACAGGGTTTCTGGAGGTCAAGGATTGAACTCTTCCTTTTCCAGGTGTTGCATGGGATGTCTTTGTTCCAGAGCTGTTTATAGGCTACATGGGCACTTATCTTTCTAAACAGATAATATTTTTAATATTTTTGGTGTCTGGTTGATGACTTTGTTCCATAGCAATGACATCATAACCAAGGCACTGAAGGTTAACTAACGAGCAAGTCCTTTTCTATTAAGTTTCTGGCTCAGCTGTAATTTTATCCCTCAGTAATTCTCTTTTTTTCTTCTATGGGAATGACTTTATGGTGGTGTAATCCAAGTGCTGTCACAGCATCGTAACACACCAAATAATCAGATTGGGTAATTCTAAGTGAGCATAACCCTGGGGAATGGCAGAGGAATGTGCTAGGTCTTACTGCAGGTAGTGTGCATGTGGTGGGTAACAGCTTGGTCCTGTTGTTTTAAATTTTCCATAGGTGTATAAGCACAATGAGAAATTTTATACACGTTATGAGGTAAGTGTCCACCTGACATCATTAAGAAGTCAATGAAGATATCTCTCCCCAAGGTGAGGGCATATTTCTATGAGTTTTGTGCCTTCCTCAGTGACCTGGGATGCAGACTTGGGCTCACAGGTCTTTCTGATCACTGTAGGAGCCCCAGGATCTCTGTAGAGCACCTGCTGTTGTTTTGGAAGCAGCCAGTTTTTCTGTCTCCCTTCCCTACCTGAATGGCATCAGATGTCAAAGGAATATTTTTAAAATATGAACTCAATTCAGGTTTTCTTGCGGATACTGATTTGAATAATAAGTCTGTGTAATCTTGGCAGGCCTTCTGTCTCTTTGTTTGCATTTCACAAGCAAAATGTTTCTTGAAAACAACGAGTTATTATGAATACTGGATAATTGGTGCTGGAGTTTTGAATTGTGCTTGCATTGAGTGTAGGCAGCCAGGAAACACCATATGTTTTGAGGATTTTGTCAAAACTAACTTTTGTAGTTATGATTCACATGTTGAATACAGAACATTTGCAGCAAGTTGCTGATGAAAAATCTCCAGATCAAGGTCCCAGTCTTGAAAAACACATGCACATGCATTACTTTGAACACTGCAAAATCTTAACAAAGTCAACATGATTCCTTTTAGGTTACAGAGAGCAGCAGTTTCTATGAATGATGCATAAGCCCCAACTCTGCAAAGGCCTGGGTATAGCTTGATGTTTTAAAACATGTAGAGTCAAGTGCCTGCATAGGTCTTTGAAGAAAAGTGGTGAAGAAGCATTAATGGAAACACATCAGTGAATAGCTTGAAATACCAGAGGAAATTTTGAAGTGTCAAAGACATCTCAGGAAATCTGAGAGTACCCAAAGATAGCGCTGATGGAGAAAGAGATAATGCAATCATACTACTATTTATTTACTGGAAACAATCTTTCAGCTCTACTGTAAAGTTAATACTTATCTGTTTACATTTATACCACTGACACTGAGATTTAAGACTTATAATAAAACAGCTAAACCTGGACCTGATGTGAGGTGGTTAGCAATCACTGACTTCAGCATAGTGGTGATCACATTGTACTCTCTCTGACTAGGCCAAGTACCTTGTTTGCAAACTGGGAAAACTTCATCCAAGATGTGAAGAGCTTAAGGATATGTTGTATAAGCGTGCCCTTATCAGCCTTCTTAAAAAGCCTTAAGACCATCAAGCCAGCAGGATACAGATGCAATTGCAGGAAAGAAGTTATTCCTCAGGTTCAAAAAGAACATATGCGGCAAGTTGCTGACGAAAAATCTCCAGATTAAGTTCCCAGTCTTGAAAAACACATGCATGTGCATTACTTTAACACTGCAGAATCCCAAGGAAGTCAACATAATCCCTTCAAACTTGGAGGGTTGTGGTTTTTCTTTAAAATCCTCTTCATAAAGCCAGGCTCTGCCAGCAGGCTAGACAGTCTCTTCAGCCATTCAGGCTTAATAGTTCGCTGTAAGGGTGCCTCCTGACAAAAGCAGCATGTGGGTCAACAACAGTGCCTGCATTTCCAGTGAAACACACGACGAACTTATACAGATGCTAGGTGCAAAGGAACCCAGCAGAGAAATAATGGTTGTCTCTTGGCTGTTGGAAAAGTAACTGAGGTCAGTCAGAACCTAGGAGAAACATATAGCCCACAGCTGATCTCCAAAAAAACAAGATGAAAAACGTTATGTAGTGCCACAGCAGGAGAGCTCACTCAACATGTGCTTGCATGCCTGACCATAACGAGACCACTTGTCCAGGACAAACTCAAAAGGGAGAATGAGTGACGACTGGGACCCAGGAGGGAATGAGAGATTGAATATTTCAGGAATTTGTGGTTGCTGAAATGTTTTCTGAAGATCGCTTTGCTACCCAGCTATGTTCCTCAATTCTTACACCAAGCTGGGTGCATCACTATTCTCTTGCAGGTGTAAAAACGTTACCTGCCTTGTACGCAAACTTTCCCTCATGTGATTTCACCAATATTAGTTGAGTTACACGGGGGTATCTGTCTGGCCAATGGAAACCACTAGAGGGGTCTCAGAAGTTTGAGCTAAGAACTGGAACAGGTGAGATTTCCACCTCTGATGTGAACACACTTATAAACATCAGACAGATGCAGTCTGCTCTGAAACAGGTGAGGATAAAGATCACTGAAGGATCAGATACATCCCTGCACAAATACCTCTGAATCATTACACTGCCTACAGGACTCACCCTTCAGCGCAGGTCACCTTTCTGGGCAGGCTTTCTGAAGAATCTCCAAAGCTCTAGTGATAATCAGCAGCCTTGGTCCTCATACATGGCACCCGCTTTGGGGTTGAGCTACTCGGAACTGGTTCAAAGACTTAAAACAACAAAATGTGATGGGTGTAAATCACTTTTCTGCACTCATGTTAGATGAGGAAATAAAATTTTCTTGTGCCATGTTATCTTACAACTCTTTGACTTCCAAGTGCAGAGCTGTGCTACCACAACTAGTTTTAGCTTCTGTAAATTTTCCTTGCATACAGATACATGCACAGCATTACACACACAAAAGGAAGATCCTAAGGATATTTTTTATCTTTTCATTAAAGAGCAGCAGCCATGCAAATTAACACCAGCTGAGGATTTTGTCCATCCAGGATAGAGATTTATTTTAACATTAGTGCCTGTCAGACTTGAATAAAGTTAGGGCATACTTCTATTCCTATTTTTTCCAAATCTTTGTGCTGTGGAATTTTCATTGGGTTCTAATGCAGCTACATATGATGGAAGAAACTTAGTACAATATTCTGTGAATAAAACAGACTGGAGAACTCGACTGACCACAAACTATGCTGATTGTATTGCTCTGTGTGCTCTAGACAGAGAAAAAGAATATGCAAGTTCTGCTAATGTTGATACCACGTTTATGAGATAATGAAAGTTGACTCTTGTAAAAGCTGAGCCAAAAAAAAAAAAAAAAAAGGTAAATATGAGTATAGACCCTAATTTGAAACAGAGAAAGCCCTATGTAAATGGCCCTGGACACTACAGTCAATGATGGTGTGTGAACAGGTACTCAAAGAAGCTTAATGGTTCTCAACAAAGTTATTATTGACAGAGCAGCATAAGTTGAAAAACAATTCTGCGGGATTCAGCAAACTTTTAGGTGAAATACCATTTTGTTGTGTGTCAAAAAAAGTCAGTCCCCTAAAAATATCTCAAAGTCATGTAAGACAGATCACAGATGATAGGACCCATTCAGCTCTACAGCACTGGATCATTCATCTCTTGCCATTCTTCTCCCTTTCACACCTAACCCAACTGCATGAACCACTCAGTTTGTTTATCAGAATAAATTCTCCTTCCCAGTCATTGTGATCTGTATCAAAGATGACTGCCATTTCTGCTTTTGTTTACTTTTATTTCAATTATTGCACTGGTAATAGGTGCTGTACAAACACAGAGTGAGAGACTGTCTTTCTCCTGGGGACCTTTATTTAAACTGACATGACAGGAAGATATGACAGGCAGAAGAGACAAAGAGCTGTCCCTCTCCAGCTCAGCCAGGGAATGGTTCTGCCATCCTGGTGAGAGGCAGAGGGAAGCCATGCATATGCAGAGCAGAGTCAGTGTCTTCTTCTGGTGCTGGCCAGAATATCATATATTAACCATATGGTAAAACACTTTGTCTTAGAAAATCCTCTGCAATAGATTGGAATAAAGAATACTTTTCTGACCTGGAATTCTATCTGCTTTTAGACAGGCCTGGCCTCAACGGAGAACATAAATATATGCAGCAGTTGCAAGTTTGCATTTTTAACTTTCATGCTGTAAAAACCTGACGAGCCTGTGATGGTCTATTGGAAACAGACCCCTGACTAGGAAATGGTGAGTTTAGATGTTATAAACTGCTAGTAATTTATTATTTTGAGATTGGCATATATTTTGGCAAAGTTAAAGTTGGCTGGAGTGATAGCGAGTGATGAAAGATGTTATGGCCATTGAGAAGTGGCTGAATTCCTTTGTTTCCAGACTTTCACTTTTTTTTAGGGCACAGAATGTTTATATAGAAAGTGCAATATTGTTTTATGAGTACTTGCTGGATCCTGCTAAAACCAAGCATTCAAGCTTTACTCTTTTAACAAAGTGTTTTGTTACAGAATGCCTCTGGGTTTTGATGTTTCTAAACTAGGGTTAAATCAGGTTGGTATGTGGGGGCCATGGGAGAATAGCCAAGAAGTGAGAAACTGTCTGATGTCTAACAGGGTGCGCTTCCTCTCCAGAAGGTGATGTGACAGCAGGAAGAGAGAGGACTCCTCCACTGGACATGAAGAAGACATAGCATAGGGGCACAAAAGGGGGAAAGAAGAGCCTTTTAGGCACTGGGGAAACTTTCAGCACGTTAAAAGTTCAACGTCTTTAATGCAAGACAATGTCTGCTCCTTGTCTGCTCTCTAGGCCACCAGAGCCTGCTTGTTTCCCACGTCTCAACTCCATCATCTGGGACACATGAGCACTTTTAGCCCCATGGTTATGAACTAGTTATGGTTATGACCTCCTTCCTGGTCATCTCTGTTTTCCCCTCCAAAGCTGTGGTACACCATGAACCATGATACAGTCAGGAAATACATTCTTGTTTCTGATACTTCTCTGCACATTTCCTCTACATTTATCTTCTCCAAGTCGGCTATTCAGAAAACTCATTGGCTTCCTGCCCTCAGCTTGGCCCACTGAACCCTGGAGTCAGGCTCCAGCCTTTTTGTTTTTACAACAAAGGACAGCCTGCGTACATAGTTCTGAGCTACAGGATCCCAGGACATTGTAGCAACATGGAGAAAAAATTAAATCGTTAAGAAATGGAAGCAGCTAAAGCACACTCAACTGAGCATTTTGTTGCTGTGAGCCATTGCATCAGAGTACAAGCTGAGTACAAGAAAAAGAGCAGAGTCTCCACTAAAACTAGGGGAAAACAACAGAAAAACAACAGAGTAACTCACAGAGCTTGTCAGGAACAAGACAGTCAATTTTCTAAATGTGTCATGCAGTCTGTTTTGTGATAACTATCTAAGTCTGTATTCACCCATTTAATACCCCACTTTAATGAAAACCTCACATAATGCTTCTACTCTTCTCCAGCCTGCTTGCATTACAATCTTCATAAACTCCTTTTCCAAAGTAGCATTAAACACTTTCAGCCCTCAAAAAGATGAAGTAAAGGTTATCTTTCCTGCCCCAGTGAAGCTGAAGAGCAAAAATGCGCCAATAAGGAAAAAGCAGAGCGAACAAGCAAAAGAGTTAGCTTCAGAGAAATTTAAGAACAAGGCATATGAACACTCATCCCTACTAAAATAAAAGACCAGAATGCCTGTGGCTTCATCAAGGTAAGCATTATATCCCCAAACTATGTTGCTTTTTCCCAAACTCCTAAGCTTATCTATAGATTTAGCTTAGCACTGTGAGGCCTCAGCTGGAATACTTTTCACAGTTTTGGGCACTGCACTTTAAGAAAGATGTGAACCAACTGGAGACAATCCAGACGAGAGCAACAAAAATGATCAAAGGTCCAGAAAATGTGATGTATGAGGAAAGACCAAAAGAATTGGGTTTGTTTAGACTAGAGAGAAACACTCTGAGGGGAAACATGACAACAGTCTTCAGACATGTTAAAGACTGCTGCAAAGGGCAAGACAAACTGTTCTTTATTTCTAGTCAAAGTAGGCTAAAAAGCAATAGACATATTACAATGGTGGAGATTCAGATTAGACTTTAGGAGAAATTTTCTATTGGTTACAGGAGTTACGCCTGAGAAGATACTGCCTATGGAAACTGTGGGACCTCATTGTTTGACGTCTAGTACGGGTATGGTGGGGTCTGCTTTGTGGCAGAGGCATGAACAGTAAAACTGGTCCAAATCCATTTCAGCTTATTTTCCCCAGTGTTAGGAATGGAGGAGAGATGCTGCACATAAACAGAACAATTCATTTTTTCTGAAGGAGCTTGGACGAGGCTGAGCTGAGTGGTCCTTGACCAGGAGACTATTTGCAGCCTTAAGTGCAGTTAGTATCACTACCTTATAACCATTACAAATTGTTCCCAATTACCTCAATCAGGAAAACGTGAAAAAATAAAGTTCTGATTCTTATCTGCTCTAAAATCCCTGGACACTATTCTGGCAGTGGAGGCCTGTGTTAAAGGGTCTGCGTGTAATTAACACCCTCAGCATTGTGAAACATACCAACCAGTGATAGATTCTATGAACTCTGTTATACAGAAAGATTTAATACAGGAAGGGACCCAAACATGTGACACTTGGTTAGAAAGTGGAAGATTACATAATACAACATGTATTTTGGAATGAATTTTAGCTATAAAATAGAATCAAAGAAAAAACAGGTGAAATTAAGACAAATGCAGGGTAAATTGAGACAAAGTGCCTGACTGATAATTCCAGAGATAACTGGGAATTTAAGTTAGCACTTCTGAGAGTCCTGGTTTCAATAGGTGGCTTTTTGTTTCTGTTTCTGCTTGTTTGTCTGCTTTCCATTTATAATGAGAAAAAAAAAAAAGGCAAGATTGCAAAAGCCAGCTTTTTCCTCAGTTCCTTTGGTGCTTTTTGCTAAGCAGCCTTGGAGCTACAAAGGTTCACAGTCTTTCAAACATAGACTCATACCCTAGAAGTGTTTACAATGGAAAGAAGAGTCCTTAAAATAGAAGACCACATAGAAAATCGTACAGGATCTGCTGCCAATACATCTTCAGATGTCTCCGTCCTGGTACGTACTGTGCATGGAGAGGTTTCCCTCCTCAGAGAGGCATAGGTCACCGGATGTGTAGAAATACTGGTTTGGTTTGGAGCTGCTATATGTACTGGCTTCTGAGGAGAGAGTTCTGCAGAGGAGGAACTGTCTCTTTTGTTTTAATGTTTCCAGGGGACAAACTCAAGGTTTAGAAGGAGTATTGTGATACGTATATCCTCAGTCGGATGACAGAGCTTCCTCTGAAGTTGATGACAGTGTTAACAGTGATCATTTCCAAGTCCAGCTCAACAGTACGGGGCCCCTTCACAGGGCGGGTCATCACCAGAGTAGCACTGATCGGTCCTGTTTGCTGTGCACAAAACAACAGAAAACAAGTAAGAGTTAAAACTATTATCTCAGGTGAGACCACATTATGGTTGTGGTCTTTTAGCAGTCAAAACAACACTGTTTGTTGCTGCATTGTTAGAAGCTACTGCAATTCATAGGAGAGACTGCTTCATTTGAGCATTTGGCTCCATGTCAGTATTTTGTACGAACCATCATCTCCCACAGTCTGTAAAGCCTTTGGGAGCCCTGCACATAAAGGAGATATTGAACATAGAAATTTGCTATTACCCAAATGGAAAAAGATTATAAAACATGGATTTATGGTATGCACAAGCACCAACACCGTTCTGCGCGTGTGTAAAGTATTATTGTGTTTGATGTAAAGTGCAGCGAACAATGAGAAAGGGCTGAGTGAACAGAGCCTGGAGAACAAATGTGATGTGAACAGGACCAGGGTTTGTTGTATTGATACCATGAAAAGCCAGACTCAATAATCTATGCCAATTTGATTATTAAGTAAGCTATCCTTTATTGCAACATCGGGCATTCAGGGCATAGCTCCACCTAATGTGCATGCAACTTCTAGCACAATACACAAAGTCTATATACAATCAAAGCATACATATTCATCACTTTTCCTGGAACACGTGTGTCTATTATAATAAGTTCCCGGAATTTCTTTCCATAAGGTTCCTCCCCTTAGCGCACACGCTCTGCCCTCTGGGGTTCTTGGGCTGGAGGCTTTTGGAGGAAGGCTTACAGTCTTCTTCACAGTGAACTTATCAATTCTCCTTCTTGCACATGCTCTTAGACACCTTGGGCACCTCTTCAAGATTGCACCTGGTCCTAGCTGGTTCTTCTTTCTCTTATCATTGCATTAGTCCTTGTTATCTGGCTTAATTAGATACAGTCACATACTTTCCCATTCTTTCTAATGGCAGCCTTGTTGAAATCCCTTATGTAAGCATAACTATCCAGGCACAGGCCAGCTAAAAGTTATTATTCAAGCTAATAGAATATTTTAGTTCTAGAATCATAGAGTCATAGAATCATAGAATGTTTTGGGTTGGAAGGGACCTTAAAGATCACCCAGTTCCAAACCCCCTGCCTTGGGCAGGGACACCTCCCACCACACCAGGCTGCCCAAGGCCCCATCCAACCTGACCTTGAACACCTCCAGGAATGGGGCATCCACAACTTACCTGGGCAACCTGTGCCAGTGCTTCACCTCTCTCATGGTGAAGAAATTGTTCCTTATATCAAGGCTAAATCTACCCCTCTACAGTTTATTTCCGTTCCCCCTCGTCCTATCACCACAAGCCTTTATGAATTCTTCTTCTCTAGCTTTCTTGTAGCCCCTTCAGGTACTGGAAGGTCGCTATAAGGTCTCCTTGGAGCCTTCTCTTCTCCAGGCTGAACAACTCTCTCCGCCTATCCTCACAGCAGAGGTGCTCCAGCTCTCTGATCATCTGTGTGGCCCTCTTCTGGATCCGTTCCAACAGCTCCATATCCTTCTTATGTTGAGGATTCCAGAACTGGACACAGTATTCCAGATGAGGTCTCACAGGAGAAGAAGAGAGGGGCAGAATCCCCTCCCTTGAGGGGATTCTTTTTTTGATGCAGCCCAGGATACAGTTGGCCTTCTGGGCTGCGAGCGCACATTGCGGCTCATATCAGCTCTCATTGACCAGCACCCACAAGTCCTCCTTCGCAGGGCTGCTCTCAATCACATCATCCCCCATTGTGTACTGAAATCAGAGATTACCCCGACCCAGGTGTGGGACTTTGCACTAGTCACAAAAACTATGCATACTATTCAAATATACAACAGGTTAGTAACTTAAAACAAATCATCTCTTCCTTCAGTACAATTGTGTACATTAACGTTGCAAAGCCTTAGCCTCTGAAGACAGCTTTAAATCTGTGAAGGCACTTCAGAAAAATCTGTCTTTTAGTAAGTGGAAGCAGACCTTTGAGATATCTGGCCAGAACAGTGGATTATGAGCATTTAAAAGCAGAGCTTCTGACGTTAAAACCAAGTGCACTTTGTTTGCCAGCTGAAACTGACGTACGCGGAGGAGGACGTGCCTTTTATCACGGGGCTGAGGTTTCGCGTTCCCCGTGCCCGGAGGAGCCCGAGGCCGCCTGCAGAGGGGCGGGCGCTCCTGCCTCAGCCCCGACCGCTCCGCTCCCTCTTCCCAAAGCAACCAAGAAGCACCCCCTGCTGGCTGCCGGCCGGGCAGGGAGCGGCACGTCGGGACAACGGGGGCCCGCAGGGTGGTTTAGGGGACACCCACGAGTCCTTGGGAGAGCTGGCAGATCTTTGAGAGGTCGTGGAGAACAAGAGAGGTGCTCGAGGAGCAAGTAACAAGTGGTAGGACGAGAGGAGATGGCCTCGGGTTGCACCAGGGGAGGTTTAGGCTGGATATTAGGGAAAATTTCAGTACTGAAAGAGTGGTGAAGCACTGGAAGAGGCTGCCTGGAGAAGTGGTGGAGTCACCATCCTTTGAGGTGTTCAAAAAACATGCAGATGTGGTGCTTTGGGTCACAGTTGAGTAGGCACGGCAGTTTTGGATGGAGTGCTGGGCCTCACAAACATAGAATCATAGAATTGTAGAATCATTAGGTTGGAAAAGACCTCTTAGATCATTGAGTGCACCCTCAGCAAATTTGCAGATGACACTAAGCTGGGTGGAAGTGTGGATCTGCTGGAGGGTAGGGAGGCTCTGCAAAGGGATCTGAACAGGCTGGACCACTGGGCTGAGACCAATGGCATGAGGTTCAACAAGGCCAAATGCCGGGTCCTGCACTTGGGGCACAACAACCCTATGCAGTGCTACAGACTGGGGGAAGAGTGGGTGGAGAGCTGCATGGAAGAGAAGGACCTGAGGATAAAGGTTGACAGCTGACTGAACATGAGCCAGCAGTGTGCCCAGGTGGCCAAGAAGGCCAATGGCATCTTGACTTGTATGACCAGCAACAGTGTGACCAGCAGGTCCCGGGAGGTTATTCTCCCTCTGTACTCAGCACTGGGGAGACCACACCTTGAGTACAGTGTTCGGTTCTGGGCCCCTCACCACAAGAAGGATTTTGAGGCTCTGGAGTGTGTCCAGAGAAGAGCAACGAAGCTGGTGAGGGGGCTGGAGAACAAGTCTTATGAGGAGCAGCTGAGAGAGCTGGAGTTGTTTAGCCTGGAGAAGAGGAGGCTGAGGGGAGACCTTATTGCTCTCTACGACTACCTAAAAGGAGGTTGTGGAGAGGAGGGAGCTGGCCTTTTCTCCCAAGTGACAGGGGACAGGACAAGGGGGAATGGCCTCAAGCTCTGCCAGGGGAGTTTCAGGCTGGATATCAGAAAAAAAAATTCTTTACGGAAAGAGTCATCGGGCACTGGAACAGGCTGCCCAGGGAGGTGGTGGAGACACCTTCCCTGGAGGTGTTTAAGGAACAGGTGGATGAAGTGCTTAGGGACATGGTTTAAGGGAGTTTTAGGAATGGTTGGACTCGATGATCCAGTGGGTCCTTTCCAACCTGGTGATTCTATGATTCTATGATTGAGTCCAACCATTCCTATCTGCCACTAAACCATGCCCTTGAGCACCTCATCTACCTATCTTTTAAACACCTCCAGGGATGATGACTCCACCACTTCCCTGGGCAGCCTCTGCCAGTGCCTGATGACCCTTTCAGTGAAAATTTTTTTCTTGATGTCTAGTCTGAACCTCCCCTGGCACAGCTTGAGGCCATTCCCTCTTGTCCTGTCCTCTGTCACTTGGGAGAAGAGGCCAGCACCCTCCTCTCTACAGCCCTTTTCAGGTAGTTGTAGAGAGCAATAACATCTCCCCTCAGCCTCCTCTTCTCGAGGCTAAACAACCCCAGTTCCCTCAGCCGCTCCTCGTAAGACTTGTTCTCCAGCCCCTTCACCAGCTTTGTTGCTCTTCTCTGGACACACTCCAATCCTAGAGATCTTTTCCAACCTAAATGATTCAATGGTTCTGTGACTGGAATCTTCACTAGGGCAAGAAGGAGGACTCAGGAAGCTTCAAGTCAGTCAGCCTGGCCTCCATCCCTAGAAAGGTGGTGAAACAACTCATTCTGGATGTCATCTCCAAGCATCTCTAGGAAAAGAAGGTTATCAGGAGTGTTCAACATGGGTTCACTAAGGGGATATCATGCTTGACCAATCTCCTCTGATGACATAACTGGCTGGGTAGATGAGAGGAGAGCAGCAGATGTTGTCCACCTTGACTTCAGCAAGGCTTTTGACACTGTCTCCCAGAACATCGTCATAAGTCACCTTAGGAAGTGTGGGTTGATTAGATGAGTGGACAGTGAGATAGACTGAGAACTGGCAGAGCCCAGAGGGTTGTGATTGGTGGCACAGAATCTAGCTGGAAGCCTGTAGCCAGCAGTATTCCCCATGGGTTGCTACTTGGCCCAGTCTTTTTCAATCTATTCATCAGTGACCCAGATTAGAGGATAGTGGGTGTCCTCAGCAAGCTTGCCAATGACACTAAACTGGGAGGAATGGCTGGTACACTGGAAGGCTCTGCTGCCATTCAGGTAGGCCTGGACAGACTGGAGAGCTGGATGGAGAAGAACCTAATTAGGTACAACAAAGACAAGTGTAGGGTTCTGCACCTAGGGAGGATCACCGGTACAAGGTTAGGGGCCGACCTGCTGGAAAGCAGTTCTGCAGAGAAAGACCTGAGAGCCCTGGTAGACAAATTAAGTAAGAGCCAGCAATGTGCCCTCATGATCAAGAAGGCCAGTGGTATCCTGAGGTGCATCAGGAAGAGTGTGGCTAGCAGGTCTAGGGAGATTCTCCTCCCCCTCTAATCTGTCCTAGTGAGGCCCTGTCTGGAGTACTGTGTCCAGTTCGATGCTCCCCAGCTCAAGAAAGACATGGCACTACTGGAGAGAGTCCAGCAGAGGGCCACAAAGATGATTAGGGGACCGGAGCACCTCTTTTATGAGGAGAGGCTGAGTGGGCTCGGTCTGTTTAGCCTGGAGAAGACTGAGAGAGAATCTTATCAATGCTTATAAATATCTAAAGGTTGGATGTCAAGAGGATAAGGTCAGGTGATTTTCAATGGTTCCATGTTGCAAAACAAGGAGCAGTGAGTACAAACTGGAACACAAGTAGTTACACCTGTACACGAGGCAAAACTTTACTGTGAGGGTGACAGAGCACTGGAAAAGGCTGCTCAGAGAGGTTGTTCTCTGGAGATATTCAAAACCTGCCTCGATACATTCCTGCTGCAGGTGAACTTGCTTTAGCTGGGGAGTTGGACTAGCTCATCTCCAGAGGTCCCTTCCAATCCAGACCATTCTGTGATTCTTTGACACAACAAATGGCTATGTGATAAATAAATAAAACTAGCAGACTCAAGCAACAATGCTGGTCACTGGAGCCTTAGCATATGTCGGATTGACCCAGATGAGTGGAAAATTGGGTAGGATCAATAACGACTTTGCAGCAGGAAAGATCTTGTGTGATGTAAGTGGTTATTCCTGGACCACTTGTTTTTTTGGGATTTTAAAACATTTTCCTTCTTTTAACAGTGGGAATCTGAGGCTCTCGGAAGAAATGCGTATTGGAATCTGTCAAAATCTCTCATGCACCAGTTTCTGTGATGTATGGGAACCATCAATAACTACTGGTCATAACAATGTGAATAGAAAAGGCAAGTTTTGCTTTGGGTTAAAAATCAAACTTCTGAATATCAAAGGGTGCGCCTCATGCTGTACAGACACTTCCCGTTGCCCCTGTGTGTCAGAGGTGCAGTGAAGATGACTAGGCAGCAGAGACGTCTTCTGAGGAAAATTCTGATTAAGCAAAAAGAAGTAGTTGTGTTTTCTCTAACAATGGCTACATAAAATGTGTGCTCTCAGTGAAGAAATATGTAACAAATAAAAGCAAATAATGCAGAAAGTAAATTCTTGGGACAGAGGGAGGATTTTCTGCTTACTTTTTTGTTTCCCAAGTTTTTGATTTCCAGTGAAATGTTTAAAAAAAAAATGAGAAATTGACTTTTTCTCAGCGACAAGTACTGATTGTCCATCAAATAAAAAAGATGTTTGGCACTATAGCTTCTCTTGAGCATGGGAGACATCAGCTATTTTTAAACATGGGTACAGCCCTGGACTTCCCTGAACCTAATGCCTCATAAAACAAGCATTTTTGCTTTGGGTAGGTTACCTTCCTGAAATAGCCAGCAGCCCCTTCAGGTTGGTATACCGCTCTGCATATCTGCATGTAAAAATGCCTCTACTTAAGGTTTAAAATTATATTCATTAAAAACTGAGTTCTGCTATCAGAAGAATATTCAGCTAATAAGAAGATACTCCACGTTTTTTCTCAATGAGCACCAGACTTACCCGCATGTAGAATTCCCTGCCTTCATTCCCTGATTTGATTTGGAAGATGTAATAGGCTCCAGGGTAACGAGTTGTTGCTTGCATCTGAAAGATGTCAGAAGGCACAGACCGTCCGGATACCATATCCATCACTCTGTACAAGATGGTGAATGGCTGATCTCTGCAACCGGCATTTTCAGCTGGACACATGCAGCGGCTAATTGTCAGAGATAGGATTGTCATCAGAGATTACAGATTGCTGTAATATTTGATTGTCTATATGCAAATACAGCTGCATAAATAAACAAACAACTAAAGTCATCAACCAGCCAGAAGAATCAATGACATTTGTAATGAATTTTCTCACTTTTAGTGTTCTCTGTACTGCTATTCTGGCCTACCTACATCCCTGCCCTCTTTTTCTTGTCTTTTAGGCCAAAATATCTTGGCATTCTTTGTCTCCTTAGATCACTCGAAAATCTGTACTTTCTTTAAAACAGGTCTGCAGCTGTAGTAGTACATGTTTGTTCTGGTAGTGATTTAAACTGAACTGTCCCCAAAATAACGTTAGTTGCTGGATCATTTCACTGATGGTACTGCATAAATGTTGTGTTCTTTGTTTAACAGTCTCCTACATGCTACATGAAAACATACAGTGAGACACCCTGGATCAAACCAAAGCTCTAGCATCAAATGCGGAGCTGTGAGGAAGAGCAGAATAGCAAGCCAAGCATATGGCACTTTCACCAACAGCCTCCAATTGTTTGGGATTCAGGAAGTTCTTGGAACAAAGCTGTCTTCTGTATATTCATCAGCCTTTAACGTGTTTCATATCCATCAGCTTGTTCAGCTTTTCCTTATCCCCAGAGGAATGTTTGGCAACCATGACTGCCTGTGGCCAGGAGCTCCACAGCCCCCTTCATCTCTCTCTGCGCTGAGCTTTGCTGACTTTGTCTGATGCTCCCAGCTTTTCTATCAAAAGGAGAGCAATCAGCCAATTCCTGCTTATCCTCTTTACAGAACTCATGGTTTCATGTTTCACCCTGTTCATGGCTGAAGAGTCCTAACTTAGTTGTTTCTCACAAGGAAGCTATTCCATATTTTTGATCTTTCTCATTGCTCTTTAGGAACCTTTGTCCAGTTATATTTCTTTTGAGAGGATGAGGGAGGAATTGCACAGTCTTGAGGAGATGAGTACACAATGGCATGTGCTCTAAGGATACTCTCTACCTATTAATACCTCAAATTCAGATTGCTCTTCTGACGTCTAGTAAGTACTGCAGATCATGGAACTATCTGTAACAACCATTAAACCTCATTTTAGATGGAATATGATCAGATGAGTGCTCTTTATTTAATTTGTGAATTTTGGATTGTCTTTTTACTTTACATTCATCTACACAGAATTTCATCTGCCATTTTTTATTGCACAGACTTTGAGGCTTTTTCTGCAATTCTTTTCTGCCCGCGCTTTTCTCTACTGTCCTCATACTCTTGCAGACATTGCCCATCTTATAGTTTATCCTTTTTCCAAGGCTGCTTATCAATACATTGGACAAAGTAGGTCTAGTTCAGACCTCTGCAGAACTTCACGGTGAAAGTTGACAATTTAATACTGTACTCTGTTTGGGTTTTATCTTTCAGCCTCTTATTATTCTGTGCCAGACAACTCTCTTACTTATGGCTGCTTAATGTTCACCATAACCTTATGTGAGATTCTTTTCTGAAGCCCTTGGAAACCCAAAGAGACTGCACCAGCCCATATGCCCTAGCCACATGCTGCTGATTTCTTCAGAGAACTTTATTAAAGTTGTGAGGCAGGGTGTCCCTTTATAAAAGCCATGTTGAGGACCTTACTGGAAAAGAATTGGGTCTTTTTGCCTGTTTTTTCTATAACCTCCACTGACACCCATTTCAGACAGTTCATCAGGCATGTGCCCCATAAAAAGGCTTTTGGCATTATAAGCACCCAATTCCTTCCACAGAAAACACAGATGCAAGGAATTCATTTGGCTGACCACTTCAAGACATATGCTACAAATTAAATGTAGTCACATCTAGACATGAGCCAAAGCCACCAAACACAAAGCTCAGAGATCAAGAGTTTGGATGCAATTTGACCTGCAGGGACTCTATAGTTAGAGTCTGGGAAATTTGGGTGCAGAGGCATCAGATAGTCCAACTTTCAGTATAAGACTGTACCACCACTGAAGGCAGGTGAACTCAGAACCAGAAGAACAGAATGATTCCTGTCCTCAGCTGCCCTAGTTCAGAAAGCAATGTAAAGACATGAATAATTATAATGGAAAGATGATTCTTCATCACTTGCCTTTCTGTAAAGGCTACCAAGCAATCCCCAGTAATTTGGTTCAGTGCAAACACTATGGATGAAATAATGTGGGAGGCAAATATAGAGATCTGTCTGGAGCTGAAATATTTTGAGCCCTAGGCAAGTGCCTATAAAAATGTAAGAAAAACAGGTAATTTTTAGAAATGTGGGGGTTTATTTTTTTTCTTGCTCAAATAATTCCAAATTTAGTAACAGTCTAATAGCCCAATCCAGAAATACCCAATTTCTGGACAAGGCAAAGAACTCTTTGGACTTTTTGGTACATTTAACCTTTAAGCAGTAGGAAACTACTTGCATCTTGCTATAACTATCATCTAATATTTTGAAGTAGGCAAGTTAATATTTACAGGAAATACTCATATGACAAAAAGGCAGCTTTTGAGCATATATGAAGTCAGTTATTAATGTAAGTAAATGTCTCTTACTACTTTACAAACCTTGCTATTTTTTCTACTCACTGATAAGTGTTTGTTCCAGTCTTACTTCCTACACATCTGAGTATCATATCATAATCTTCCTGGTAAACTGGTAAGAAATTGCAATTTATTATTTTTATAAAGCACACCAATGGTAAATGCAGCAACAGCATGTATGTATAGCTCTCTAGACACACTTCATGGCTGTGTTGTAAAAATGCAGCTTATTTAGTTCACTCTAGATATGCTTCGCACAGACAAAATTTGCTTTTGTGGCTGCGGGTATGTTACTCACTTCTCATTAATCTGGATATAAGGATCCTCGCATCTTACTGGGTCTAAACATTTATATTCTCCTGGGATATTGAAACATGTTTGCTGTGGAGTGCAGGTGAAGTTTCTGGTTTCACATTCATTGATATCTAAAACACAAGAAACAAGAGAAAGGCTAAAGCAGGGAAATATGTGCAAGACATCACTCTTACAAACTGGTTTCCATTGTAGGGAATAGCCCCAAAATGCATAGCAATCTTGCACATGAGAAGTCGCCTTTTGATAACTGGCCCCTCTTTTAAGATCAGTTTCTATCCATTCATTTCTGCTTATCAGAGTGTTCCTATATGCTAAGCGCATAGAAAAGAAGTTGACTGCTCAAGCTCTCTGACCTTAGACACTGGGAAAACTAGAGAGCAACATGCAGCAGAGAGAACATCTGAGGGCTTTCCTGTGTAGCTGTTTCCTGATCAGTAAAATCTTACTTACATTGATACACCAACTGACCTCAGAATCACAGAATCACAAGGTTGGAAAGGACCCATTGGATCATCGAGTCCAACCATTCCTAATACTCCCTAAACCATGTCCCTAAGCACTTCATCAAAGACCTCAGTGGGACTATTCATGTGATGATGTTCTTACCAGAATTACGTAATTGGCCCCTATGAGTCTTTCACTGTGCAGTGCCAAGACCAAGCATCTCAATTCTTGAAAACCTCATTCCAGACACAGAACCTATTTTCTAGGCCCCTTGGCTTCTAATTGGCACAGGAATGTTCTCACCTTGGCAGCTTCTACTATCGTCAAGCAAGTTGTAGCCCGAAGGACAGGTACAGTAGTAAGAACCAGGTGCATTCACACATTCATGCTGGCAGAGGAACTCTGAGAAGCTGCATTCATCCATATCTGCAGTGGTAAAACAATGTTTAATGTCTAGGGCTTTGGGGTCAAAAGAGCAATCCTGTAGAAGAGGCATGGCTATCCAGACAACGTGCCCACCCTCCAGCTCCCTAGAGCTCTGTAGCAACCTTGCAAAATGCTGTACAACAAGGTCTCAATTAAACATTTTCCTCCTCAGGAAACCAAAGCTGCTCTGGGGCTTTTATTTATTCATTTATTTATTTTATTTTCAAATACCTTTCACCAGTTGTCCATATATTCAGTTCTGTTTTACGTTAGAGATAGAGCTATTCCAACAACAAAGCTGTTACTGCAATTTGAAAGGAGACACTTTGCAGTGGTTTTCTTTTTTTTTTTTCTGGAGAGCAAATTTCCCTTTCCCAAGGCCACATGGGTCCCAGCATAACTCCTTGCAGCCAGCCGCGGCTGTTTGGTGCTTCTTAAGCCTCTAGACAGTTAGTTCCAAGGCATTCCAGCAAGACTGCAGAGCTCATTGCCGCTTGGGTCAGACCTACTGGAAGGCCTAGCTATCTCCCAGATAGCCAAGAAGCTAAGCAGTCTGTCAAATCTCTGATTGAAACCCAAAATTATACTCTTTTCCCTTCACACTTATGAATTTACCAGTCATTGTATTCTACAGAACTATGGTTAAGTGAGAAAGAGCTGCACATTGAGGCATGGCTGACTGAGGGGAAAACTCATGCAAAGGCACTAGAGGGGAAAACACATGTAAAGACTGAGGGAGGCTGCAGTTAATCATTTCCTTATTTCCCTGTCCAGAGGAAGAAAGAAACAAAGGCCAGAGCCGAAGCCAGGAACTCCCAAGTTCTTATTCCCAGCTCCTACATGCTTACTCTCCCGGGCAAATCACTTTTACTCCTCAGACTGAATTTCCCTTTCTTCTAAATTGGACTAAGTCCATTTGTCCACTTTTGGTGTTTTCTGAAGATAGATAGGAAAGTATTTGAAGTTCAAATATGTTAAAGTGGCTTTATGGGTGCAACCACATTGTCAAAAGAGAGATGAAAGGAATGCTACACCTGCATGGTCTTGTTATTGTGTGACTTGCCCCAGTGAGTTTGTTGAAAAAAAAACACCTTTCTGACAGAACAGGGCTGACTCTGTAAAGGAACTGAGATATCATCCACCCACTCAAGGTGTCCTAGCCCAGTGCTCCAACGCATCAGATTAATATAACCTGTGCTCAGGTGCTGCCAAGATCTCTAGGGACTTAAAGCCCCAAGGGTCCTACATTTCTGCTGCTGAGCTCACACAGGACAGACATATCTTTGCTGTTCCTAAACACTTCTGGCATTCTGCTGACTACTCTCAGAGGACAACATGGTTTGCATTTCAGAGCACACCTAATCAAGAGAGGAAGAGCTCTGTGACTGGAAAACAATGCCTGTGTTGGAAAAACCAGATTGAAATCTCTGGCTCTTTCCTTGAACCGAGACAGAGATGCCTCCCATGTTCAATGTAAGCTGACTGCTAGGCCACGGACTAATCCACTGGCTCTAGAACTATATCTGGATCCTGGGTGTCTCATAGGAGTGTCCTCCTAACCAGATATCACTTTGCAAGCCCCAGCGATGTCTAGTGGTTGCTTGTGAATTGGAAAAAAACTCATCCAGAGAAATCTGAACTGCTTTGACAAGCATTTTCTTGCACAGAATTGTCAAGAAAAGGTCGTCTGCTCTAAGTCTGGGTAGTGGAAAGTCCTTTTTGTCGTCTTAACTCTTAGACACGAATGAGGCTCAAGTACCACCTCCTCTGTCACCATTTTGTACTGGAAATGTTTGTGGGGCGTTGCATTGAACTTAACTGGTTCTGGCCCTCAAATATCTCAGGAGAACATAAAAAGGCATGGGAGTTTAACTTAGAAGTAGAAATTCCATTAGAAAGCAGAGAACTCAGGTGCTCTAGCTGTAAAAGTTAAAAGCATAAAGCACTTTCAAGATTTAAGACTTTGTTCTTTTCTGTATAATAAGGAGATTTGCAGGGAAGAACCACTTTTGAAACACTAATCTATACACTTACTGCGTAGCACATCTCTCGAAAACAGCATGTTACATCTGTTTACTGTAAATTAAAAAACAAGTATTTTCCAGTGTGTTTTTCCTTCCAAGAAATATTGGCTGCATTCTCTAATTTTGTCAGGCTGTAGGAACACTGGGCACAGAAATAATTTGTGCCTTCAATTAAAATAAAGCAATAAAATAAAAACAGAAACAAGAGAGGAAAAAGCACAATGACATAAGCACAGTTTCTTCTGCAATGTGCTGAACAGATTAGCAATTGCTGTTCTAAGAAACCATATATTTTTTTCTGAAGTGTAGCCAGAGCCATACAGGATAAAGTGAGGAAGGCTTCAGACAGAAGTGTGGAGTTGTAAAAGCAAGAGAAATACATGCATTCAACAGACAACTGGAGAAGTGCTTTATATAAAGTATTTCTTTAATCATGGAGGAATGTTCTAGGACAGTCCCTGCCCTATGTGCTTCAATAAAGCTTCCTGTTCAGCATTTAGAAGGCATTTTATTATATTTTGCTGTTATCACAGAGCTTTTTTATGTTTAGCTTATTTCTTTAAAACCATTTGCATCCCTCCTCCATTGTGCTTTTCTGGGTGTTTGCTGTGTGCTTTATCTGGAAAAATACAAGAGTTACAGCTATCCTGCTCTTAACCATGGACCAAGGCAAAATATCTTTTTTAAAAGCCTGTACAAAACAAAACATCGGAAGAAGAAAACTTAATAAAATTAAAGAAACTAAAACAGTAAATAACTAAAGACAGTTACCACTGCAGTTAATTCCATCAGCTTCTAGTTCATAGCCAGGTTCACAGCGGCAGAGAAAAGAGCCGTAGGTATTGACACAGGTCTGAGTGCAAGGATTTTCGCTTGTACATTCGTTCAGATCTACGGGAAACCAATGCCCAATGTATCAGTGACTTGCCTCCAAACTCTATTTTCAATTCATTACTGTAAAGCATTTCAAGGAGATTAGATGTGCAGCCAGAATGATTTTTTTCTGAAAAAATACAACCAAGTAAGCATTGTTTATTGGGACTCAGGCTGATGCCTAGAAATAGCTTGTTGGAACCAAAATGTGTGTAAGTGAAGCATTTTGGGAATGCCTTCAATCAAAAAAATAACATTGAAGATGGGGATTAAATATATTACAAATGCTTCTGTTTTCATCTTGCAGTTTTGAAACCATTGAACTGATTTTGTTGTAACAGACCTGAGGAAATATGCATCAGGATGTACTCAAGGAAGGTAATGCAATGAGGAACGGTCCATATGGAAACCTGGGGCTATGACTAAATCAATTTTTTTTTTCCCCTTTTAGGGCATTAGCATCTTCTGGAGAGTCCTCACATCATTATCACAGACCATTCCCTGCAGAATGTGGCAAGATGCTCTCTGCTTAGCTAGAGAGACGCTTTAGGAAGAGGTTGTGTTGACTTTGATTCGGGTAGCACATCACGGCAAAAGGTGGTCTAATGCTCAGGACACAAGTCTGGAGCCTGGGAGACTCAGATCTAATTTGCTGATCTGACAGAGTTTTTCCGTCTCAAGTGGGTCACACAGCCTCAGATTTTAAAAGTAACTTCAGTACCTAAACTCTCTGTAATTAAGGAGAATTGAGTAAATCTGTATTTTAGGGAACTTGGGCCTCTGTGCATATTTCTTCTGGTACACTGGTCGTGTTGCACCCGTACCCCTCCAAGGTACTGTGATGTTACAGAAATATCTTAGGCTGACAAACTTTCAATTGAGCACTTTCCAAAGCAATGTTGGAAAAGTTACTTTTATTTTAAAAACAAAGCAAGTTTTAAGGGGTTGTGATGAAAGATTTCAGTCACAGTTGACCATATACAGTACCTTGGCACGATCTTCCATCATCATTGAGGGTAAAGCCTGGGTTGCACGTACAGGAGTAGGAACCAGGCACGTTGGCACACAGCTGCTGGCAGTAGCCGTAGCGACATTCATCTATATCTACAGATGGGAAAGATGGAAAGCAGAGTTGTCTGCATTTTCACATGCAGGGACAAAGCAGCACACACATTGAGTTAACAGTACCAATAACAGCATATTGGTTGCAGATCTAACAGACAGTCTTTCCGGTGTTCAGACCCAGAGCTATACATTTCTACCCAAAATAATTCAGTAACATGTTTTTATCCACAGATGACACCTCTCAGTATGTCCTATGAACTTATTGTCATTGCTGCAGTCTTCAGTTTAATGTGATGTCATCAGGAAGCCCAGAGTCAGTCCCTTTGAGCAGTTACCTCAAAGCATACTTGACAGCTGGCACAGCCCATCAGCACAAGCACAGACAATACTGTGGCAAATATTTGTCAGAATCAAGGCAGAAATCTTTTTTCTTCCATTTATACTGAAGCTACTCACTAGAAGAGCAAGAAGTATTTGCTAATAAATTCTTCTTTTTTTACAGAGGATATTCTTTACAGACTTATTTTTTTCCCCCCAATATTCACATTCAGGTTTTATATGGATACTTAACTGACTCTAAAAAAATAGTACATTTACTGCCAAAATAACTGCTTGGGCTGAATTGTAGCAGTAAAAATACATGCAACTGTCTGTTGTAAGCACAAGAAAACACTGTAAGATAAGTATAAAATGCTGTAAGATATGTATATAGTGCTAGAAAAATTTTGCTCTTGGCCCAAGAACTGGAATGAAATGCCTGCAGCAGTTCTCCTTTCCAAGGCTTTATATTTCCTTTAGTATCAACTGGCTTTTGATTTTTGGAGATATTTTTATGGCTGCTTTCAAAGCTTTGCATCTTTCCAATGGTGCTTCTAAATATCAAGTTCATGTTTAGATTTTTCTCGTGGGCCAGTAAAGTAAGATTTCAGAGCAATTCTTACTGCTCCTTCAGTACTCATCCCAGCTGATCTGAAGAGCCATTGCAATGACAGCAGATGGGAGAGAAGGTACTGGAAGACACTCTCTGTATAAATGCTTGCTGTAAATATGGCCATGGTGGAACAGCTTGTTGAAACAGCATATTATTCTCTTTTTTTCCCAAAACCCCTTAAAACAGAACTATGTCTAGAAAAAAAATATCGTTATATAAAAGTCTGGGGACAAGTTGGAAAAATAACAATCCTATCTGACTAAAGACTCCCTCAAGGAGGGAGGGTTCTGAACATCCATCCCTAGGACTCTCAAGGGAGTATCAAGTAATAGCATTCAGTCAGCGAAATGATAACCCACGAAGATGAGATCATTCAAATAAATGATTCCTCAAGGGTCTGCTTTGAAAAAATGATGCCTGCACTCATTTTCAGCAATGTGGAGGACCTGCAGCTTCTATTGAGTTTACTGGAAATTGTGTGTGCTCCACACTGAAAGACAGCTTGTGCAGTTTCCCAAAACTTCAGAAAGCTGCAGTATCTGAATTAGATCTTCTACGATCTTCAAAATCTTCCCAGCAGGCCTGCAGAGTCCATTTCTGTTCCTGTTAAACTAGTCTTGTATGAGTGTAGTTTGATGCAGTTCTATAGATGTGGAGCTAAGTTTGTGCAGTAGAGGAACAAGTACATCATCTCCAGTCAGTTTGCTGAAAGGAGCAAAGCAGGGAGGCACAGGTTTCTGTGAAACGACCCCCACTGTAGGTTCCAACACATCTGAAAATAAAAATGAGAGGATTCTCCCTATGATTAACATGTATACAAATACATCTGCATGAATTTCAGTGGTTCATTGTTTGTTAGCTGGATTGGCTGCTGCCTATTCTAGTGGTAAATACTAAGAATATGTTGGGAAACTGATATCTGAAATGACTGGAACATTTACATGATGTGGTAATACCACAAAAATAACAATGTTGTGAATCTGCTGTATAAGTAGCTACATCCTGCAATTCAAGTTTATGTTGCTGGCCTCCTTGGCGAAGTTTTGCTATAGAAAGTCTCCGGAAACCATTCTGAAAACTTTAGGTCTTGTAAATACTCCATCTGTGTAAAATAGCAAGGATGTTGATACTCAGTTTTACAATTAAGAGCTTTTATTTCCCACTATATTCTAAATAGCAAAACAACTCAAAGGCCAGGATCAGCTACAGTATGTACACCAGCAGTAGGCTTGGCCCAAATCCTGCGAAATATGCCACTGATTTTAAGTAAATTAATATCTCATTTCACTGCCACACTACATTAAGTTCAACACATGCTTTGGCTTTTGCAGGACTGTTATCTCAAGAGTGCTACATTTTTAGGATAAGGACTTTCATAGAGCTGCTTCTTGTGGGTAGGCCATGTAGACTGGCTCCTCCTGTATAATTTTACTGGGGTAATTACAATAAATAGAAACGTAGCTTTTTGTAACTGTCCTTTAGTAACTGCACCAAAAAGCCTGTCTCTAAAAACCCAGCCCTCTGATTACATTACGTGGTCTTAGCAAAAGTCACTTCTCCAAGGCCAGTGGAAAGTACAGAAAGCTGAGACTTCTGGCACTTAGGGAAAAACGTAGTGACTCTAAATGCAATTTGCTTTTAGCTTTTTGCATTGCCTTTTAATAATCCACCCCATGGTTATTAAAGTGGGCAACACTGGGATGTCATTGCCTGTTTTAAACGGTATAAGCAGATACTCAAATCAGTTCAGCAATGCAGCCTCTTCAGTTCTCTGAAAGCAGTAAAGTTCTTTAAATCCACGTCCAAATCCTGAATGCTGCACTCAACCCTT
The DNA here is from genome assembly GCF_017976375.1 of Cuculus canorus. Taxonomy (NCBI): domain Eukaryota; kingdom Metazoa; phylum Chordata; class Aves; order Cuculiformes; family Cuculidae; genus Cuculus; species Cuculus canorus. Next base: position 23,979,189 of record NC_071405.1, read on the forward strand.
TAGTCTGAGCTATAACTGGGAGAAGTGGATGGGTAACACAACAGACAGTGTAGAGCAGAATCCCCCTCCCTGCCCTCCCTCATCCCCACTCAATCACGTATGCCTATACAACCACTGGCAGAAACTTTTTTTCCCCAAGAGAATAGGAATTGTCAGAGATTTTGGAACAAGGGGCTTGGAGACGTCATATCCCAGGGGAGCTATGAGACAGTGACTCCCCAAAGCAGCTGTGGCTGCACAGATGAGGCTCAGCTCTGTCCCTGCCAGGTGAGTTACACAGCAGCCGTTTGCAGTAGTTTGGAAAGCAGCCCTGAGTCAGTCCTTCACTGGAATTGGTACTTGGGAGGAGAAGGCTGGAAAAGAACTGGAGAAGTTCCATGGATGAATGGGCAGGGAAAGCCCATTCTCCTTCCAGCAGAGGTGTTGTGACAGGATGGTTCAGCTCCACAGAGCTGGCAGGCAAACTGAGGCAAAAAAAGAAATGAGCAAACATTTAAAAAACACAGTTGTAGCCTATCTGCTAGGTCCTATCTGTGCACCCAAAATTAACATCTACTTCATCATCCCATGGGCATGTCACAAGAGGCTGGAGGAGGGGGGAGCTGGAAGGTTTTTCTGTGCTGTTTGTTAAAGGATGTCTGAGCTAAAGGAAAACCAGACATTGCTGCAAGGAAAATAATAATAACGAAATAAAACTATTTGGAAGCTACCGAAATGGCACCCAGTTCAGAGGTAGTTTTTTTTCACCCCTAGGCAAAAGGATTGGTTGAATCCAGGGATTTACTGGCCTGTTTCTTGGTATCAAATACCGATCCCTTTGGATCCAGACTGTCACGATATTGAGGCTCTGGAGCATGCCCAGAGAAGAGCAACAAAGCTGGTGAGGGGCTGGAGAACAAGTCTTACGGGGAGCGGCTGAGAGAGCTGGGGTTGTTTAGCCTTGAGGGGAGGAGGCTGAGGGGAGACCTTATTACTCTCTACAACTGCCTGAAAGGAGGTTGTGGAGAGGAGGGAGCTGGCCTCTTCTCCCATGTGACAGGGGACAGGACAAGGGGGAATGGCCTCAAGCTCCGCCAGGGGAGGTTCAGGCTGGACATCAGGAAAAAATTTTTCACTGAAGGGGTCATTGGGCCCTGGAACAGGCTGCCCAGGGAGGTGGTTGAGTTACCTTCCCTGGAGGTGTTTAAGGGACAGGTGGATGAGGTGCTGAGAGGCATGGTTTAAGGGATTGTTAGGAATGGTTGGACTCGATGATCCAGTGAGTCCTTTCCAACTTAGTGGTTCTATGATTCTATGATGTGGAAAGGACAGGTCTGTTTGGGAACAGATTTTTTTGTGCGCATGCCTGTGACTGATCTTATATGAAAGGAAGTCCTTCAGACTGGGAATATCAAAATCCCAGGGGTAACATGGATGTTAGTCATATGGCATTTACATCTACATTTTTGTTCCATGAGAGAGTGTCTCTGCCAAGCACACAGTTGGCACTCACAAAGATGAAAGACATTGGTTTCCATGTAGCTGAAGGCTTAACCATGTACCTGACAAAGATGCCCAGTGACGGTATTTCAGCTGTTCACAGGTACACACACAGACATACACAAATCTCATATTGCATGAGGTTTTTACCTAAACACTGGCCTTCTAGCAGCCAGTATCCTTCTGTGCAGGAACAAGTATAGCCCCCCTCAGTATTTATGCAGATCTGGGTGGGGTTACACTGGTGAGAATCTGAAGCACATTCATCCACATCTGCAAAACACAAATACAGCAAGAAAATATTAGAAATGGCAACAACAGAAAATTGCTCACTGGGACTTGCACTTACAATGTGTCCCCTGTCTCTGTGTGGTGGTTTAGAGAGAATAACCATAAACTGTAGCGAAGTTGGAAGAGTGAATATCTGAGGGTAGTGAGAACTGAGAGTTCTTATCAAGTCTCTCCCTTTTGCAGATGACAGTGTTTCTCAGAGCTCCTCAAGAAGGGGATTGCACTACCTCAAGTTTTTTATTAATTCCACATTTGCTTTGTCACCGAACTGCAATTTCCACACTACAGGGCAGTGTGCAGCCCTAGGGAAAGGCCGCTGGAAGTGGTACATAACCCCAGTGTGGAGTAAGAGATGAACAGGAGTTTGAGATGTATAAACACAACCCAGACATGAAAAATTTACTTCCTACCCCCACCAACACAGATTATCTCACTGTAATTTTTCTGACAGAATGTTGAACCAAAACCAACCTTTACCTGACAAAAAAAATGTATAGTTCCCTGGAATCAATTTCCTGATAATAAAACTCTTTTCTTCTTATTTTTTTTTTACCATCCTTACTATTTTTAATGTATCTGGCTTTTTATTACAACCCTTTAGGGTGTTTTTGTTGTGGGTTATTATTATTTTTTTTTTTGCAAGGGAGGTGAATAGCGTTCCTACATTTATATAAGCCAGGACACTGGAGCCTGACTAATTAAAAATTCCTTTCAGAGTCATAAGTTCAATTTGAATCCCTCCTTGCTCAATCTCTTCCCTGAGGTTTCTGGCATCGCAATTGCCTCTAGATGTCAGAAATGGAAATATCAAAAGATAAATTGTGTCATTTTTTCAACGAACACAGATTTCTATGTTTTATTTATTGACACCTAAATAATTTTTTATTCTAGCATACTGTGCACTGGCCTTTGTTGAAGTACTATGTCATCTGAGCAATGCCACTCCCTTGATCCCTCCTTGATTCTCATTAACCCAGACTTCATTGTGTCACAACTGAACCCTCTGGGCTGGAACAGGCAACAGAGGGCAGGAATTACACCTCAGTATCTGTCCCCGAGGCACCTAGAACAGCCAGTCAGCTGCAAAATCCCAGCAGTCATGAAATAACTGACCCAATCTACCACAGCAACATATCTAATATGTTTGGGTATGCAAACTGATAGATACATATTTTATGTATGGAGTGAGTTTAGAGTTCTTATCTTGCCAACGTCTGTACCAAAGCAATTTATGGTGAGTCAAAGGTGGTAAGATAACAAGAGTGACACAATTAGATGTAATTAACTCTGTCAGAAATTGTTTCTTATATATTTATAGGCCAGATGAATGTTGGCAAAATGGTTGGGGAAGTGGGAAAGGCGTAAGATAACAAGTCTAGACCATATAGGTACATAGACATGTTGTTCAGTCCAGCTAGTGCTTCTGTGCTTAGGCTAAAAATTCTGGATCCTCCCTTCATACAATGTAGCACACATAATTGGTAGTATTTGAACACAGATTTTATCTAATAATAAATTTAATAAGAATTACATTAACGTTTCCTAAATGATAAAAGCTTCCTATTTGTCATGTTTGCTTATTGTTTTAGGAGTCGACCTTGGGATCTGGCCAATTCTGTCATTTCTATCCTACCACAAGCTTAAAAAGATTTTAATTTTCCATGCTCCCTACTTCCTGTAATATTAAGAGGTGAAGCACAGTGGAGATAAAATGAGGGTTGGGGTCCTACCACCACATTTGGTAGCAATGCTGCTTGAGGACTGTAGATCCTCCACTCTCTTTATTGCTTCTTTCTTTCAGGGATACAACAAGCATCTTTCATTAAAAAGCAACAGGTGGCTACAGGATAAGTTTTGTTCCTGAGTCATCTTTATAGTAGTTACATGAGCGGTGGTACAATCACTCCGGAAAACTGAGACATTGATCCTCTTTTCTTTGCTATCTACCAAGCAGACTTCTTTGCTTTCTGTCTGTCTTCACCTTTTGTATTAGTATTGGAGACATACTTCCATTTTTACAATGAAGCCTACCAGTGGAGTTTCTGCCATCCTCAGAAAACCTGAACAGTCTGAAGTTGTTTGAGGAGAACACCTTTACTCCTTGCATTTTACACTGAATAAGACTTCACTGACTTCATCAATGAAGTTTAATGCAACCGTGAGTTATAAACAGCTTTACTGATAGCATCTAGTCTTTTTGCTCAGGCCTGAGAGCGCACACCTGGTTCTACACCACATGTCTCTGTCTTTCTCTTAAATTGCACATTACCAGGATGCACCATTAAACTCTGACAGACCCAGCCAATGCAATCAAATCAATTATTTTTGGCAAGCAGCCTTCTCAGTTCAAAGAGGTAGTATGATCTCAGTCTGTCTGGCAGGGGTCGTTTACATTACATGGGCTCACTAAGTGAAAACTGGTATTTACACACTGAGAAAAATGTTGGTGCAACATTTGGCTAACCATTAGGTACCCTCTTGAAGACTACCAGAGCTCAAAGACAGAGGGTGCCTTGCCCAGCCCATTTACACAGTGTGACATACAGTAAGAACTGGTGTGATTGATAAGTCAAAGCTAGATGTTTTACAGGCAAAGGAAAAAAAAAAAAACAAACCCTAGATTATTTCCACTCAGGAGAAAACTAGCCGTAAAACTTTGAGAGACTGCCTTTAATGGATTCACTAGACTTAAGTGCCAGCAGAAATTATATAAAAACACTCCCAAGCATTTTGGTTGAGTGGAAAATTGCAAGTGGAAACAACCTGACAGCTAGTCAATAATGCATTATTCATTTCTTGTTCTGCTTGCACAGCTCATTTCTGTCCTGTTCAATTGCAAATCTTAAGTGTGTTAATGCCCTGGGAATATTACTTCAAAGCTCATTCATACCACCTCTGCCCTTGTGATGGGTCATACACAATACTAGATCAAAACTGTGATGATAAATGTGCATTATACTAAATTGTAAATGCTTTTTAGGTTCAAAGCAGATAAAACAAAATCAGAGAATAAAAAATTGTAAGGACTTCTCCATACAAGGATAGCACATGTGGCTAGGAAGTCCCTGAGATGCGGTTTTCTGGAGCCTGGAGTAGTGCCTCTGGCCCAACAAAACTTTTCTTTCCAAAAAATACCTTCATGAGTTCTGAGACCCAAAGTAAAACCTAATCAGCTGGAGAGCAAAAGCATTATTAAAGTGAAGCAACAAACAGCTAGAACCCTAGAAACTCCACTGTCCCCCACTGAAGATATTACTAGATTGTGATGTTTGATGATTTTGGCATCAGTGCCATGAAAGCATCAGATAGGGTCACCCATTACTAATAACTAAGGATGCTTTTTATTATACTGGACTTGCTTTTAGTACTTTTCACCAAGATCCTTACAAAACTTTACCTGCATGCCAAGAACAAGCCTAGGTTTTACTAATAGGTAGTGTCATTGAATAAATCTTCTGTGATTTGGGCTAGATTACTCAGCATGTGGCTACAAGAATTGCAATAAGGTGAACTAGAAAGCAAATATAAATTAGATTTATTCTCACTGAAAACAGATTAGTTACTGTTGTAGTTACTGTGCAGCACGAAGAACAAGCACAGTGGCAGTGACCACACTGTAACTCACGTGATGAGAATTTACCCTCTGAGAACTCATCCTTGGCTCTTCATCTTCCACTGCCCTGCTTCCTATTTGAAAAGTGGGAATAACAATATTGTAGTCTGGTCTCTGTCACTGTTTAGCATCTAAAACTGTTCAGGGCAAGGCCTGTCCTCTTGTATTCAAAGCCGATTCACAGTTAGACCATTTTAATTTGAAGCCTTCCAATCCTAGTACAAATGAAACTGTGCTATGAAGCCCTGCTATGTCCCACTTGGTGATAAATAAAAGTGCGCTTGGATTTTAACCAGGAAATTCAAGACTGAGAGTTAAAGGACTAGCTTGTGACCACTCAACAAGACAAAAGCAAGAACAGGTCACAGACATTTCTAACTTCCTGTAGCCCAGTACAACCTGCTCCTATTACATGAACACTTAAAGATGCAGCTTTTTATGAAATTTGTGCAGCCTTTACATTGGCTAATGAGATTGAAGTAAAAGATTAACCATCATTCTGAAAACATTATGTTCTACTAGGAGAAGTCAGAGGCATTAAAGACTCTTTCAGTTAAACTCTGTGCTACTCAGAATGTTACTTTTCTATCCTAATGGTAGATTCCAGTAGTTACTGAAAGATTCCAGTAGGTACTGAAAGAGAAAGAGTATTGACACAGTCTGTGACAAAATGAGTGATCTGGCTACCACACCTCTTCTTGCCCTTACAAACAGGATTGGGATTGATCCTGTGAAATTACATGTAAAAACAAGAGGAAGCTAAAAATCATCATACCTAATAATTTGGAATAAGTCCAAGTTTTTCCTAGTGACTCTTGGCAACTCTTTAGAGGTTCCTGATTTTGAGAGAACAGCCATTCAGCACTTAAAACCACATTTAAGAATGAAGGTAGGTCAGGATGGATTTCTGTTCAAAACTTCTTTTGCCAAGGAGCGCTGGGCCAACACTGGCCCTGGATATCTCTGCGCCTAACTATGCTGGTGTGTGCTATCAAATTAGAAGCCATCTATATTCTCTCATCCATCCTTCCAGTTGTTGCGTTTGGACAGAAGTCCAGACTGAAATTAAAGTTTAACCTGAAGTGGGAAGAATTCAATGTGTTACTTCCCAACCAAGTACTGAGAACAACCACATGGCCTATCCAGACCACTGCCTTCTGCCTCCTGAGAAATACCACCTAGAATGAATACAGTGTTTCATGGCTTTTAAAGATCTTTGGTTTACTGAATAAAAGAGAGTATAAGTAAGTAGGTGGCATCTCCATATACATTAGTCAGGAAGTCCTTGCTCCAAGAGCCTGAGCTGAATACTGCAAATTTAACCACATCCCTCTCTCCACATCCCTCTCTCTTAGCTCAGCGTGTCTGCCTTAAAAATTTATGGCTATGGTGGTTTGGTCTAGCAACCCTGGGGTGTGATGTTCTGTTTACTTGACATTTTGACAGAGTTGAGGTGGATGGGGCAATGGGCTTTCATTTGGGGATTGGAAGGGTGGAGAAAGTGTTTTTTTATGTTTCTGGCTGACTGGTTGCCTTTTGTGGGATGTGATGTGCTGGTGCTTTGTTTTTATTGGTACAGATCTTGTTTTTAATGGATGGCAAAATGCCTGGTGACTGGATAGATATCATTTACGATGTCAAAATAAATAAATGAACTAATTGTGTTTAGCATGCAAATTACTATCTTTGTGTTTTATTATCTGTAAAAGCTAGCAGTAATCTTCCTGAATTCTGTAGAATTTAGCCACATCATAGAACAATGAATGAAATTTTTAATTCACTGCCCATAAATTTTTTAAAAATGGAATAACTTAAAAGCCATGCATGCAAAAAAAAGGAGCAGCATATTAATGTAGTCAGAAAGAAAACCTAAATGTCAAACTGCAGCACAACACCACATCTCACAAGGGAAGCTAATACTTATCAGAAGGCGTAGTAATCTTTTATACTGACTCATGTGCACAATGAATGCAGGACTGAGGCTGTTCTCATTTGTATCAATAATATTGCAAGAAATCACAGCATACAAAGAAAAAAAATACTCTAATCCATTGAATTAAGAGCAGACATATTCAATACCGCCCAAATCAAAGAGGCTAAACTAGGAGATCAGAAATATCAAGAGAGAATCATCAATATGGAATCATGCTATGAGCATCTACAGGATCCTAAGGATCTGATTTTGTTCTGCTATTTTCCACATTTGGGGTAAAATGCAGAGGATCACAAGCTGGTGAAGCTAAGAACTAAAAAGTGAACAGAACCTTACATAAAAGTAATTTGCTAGGTGCTCTGGGCATGTTTGAAAGTGCCTTTCAAGGCAGACAAATGCAAGGTCATATCAAGAGTAAAAAAGTGTTTGTCATGAGAAGAGCTCTGGGGTCATTAAAGATAATCACTTGAACATGAACTTCTCCTGACACAGTGCTGCTGAAAGGACAAGTGTAAATTTGAAAACACCAAGTAGATACAGGAAATTGTTCTTACCACTGTATATTGCATTAGTAAACATAATTACTGAAATACATTTCTAGTGTAAACACTTCAAAAAGTGATATTGCAAAGAGATCAGGAAATCTCCAAGGAGTAATTTCAAGTTATGGAAATTTGTCTCAGAGCAAGATAATGCTCCATTTAATAATACGTTTAAGAAAAGATTCAAGGTGTATTTGCCTGTGATCTATAAACACCTTCATGCAAGTAAAGTTTTTGGATGGAGATGGTCACTAAAGCTAGCAAAAGACAATGGGATGAAATTCAGAGTTTAGAAGACAAATTCAAAATAAAAATAAGGCACAAACTTTAATAGCACTACTGATTAACCATGTGAAAAACGTAATAAAGCACATTCTAGATATTCCCTTACTTTAGAGCCTTATACCTGAGCAGTATTTCTTGTTTGAAATTTGCTGTAGCAAAAACTTCGTGCTTGAAACACCAATTACTAGGTGAAGTTCCATGTCCTGTGTCACAAAAAATAAGGATTATGTGATCAAAGCACTGTTTTAAAGTCTTCACGGAATGATTTAGCATTATTCAATGTTTAGTTATTTTTATCCCTATCCATAACCATCACACCTGAGATTTTCTGCTTACCTTACACCTTTTTTTTCATTTCCTAGGCCACTAGGAGACCTTGGCCAGTGAAACTACTGAAAATGGAGATAGGGATTTGTAAAGTTCTTCCAAGTGGTTTCTCTTTTGCAAAGATTTAAACGTATGCATGTGCAATTTTTACTTTCTTGTTTGTACTTTTATCAATAAATTTGATTTTCAGTGAGAGATATCATACCTCTAATGTTTGTAATAACTGCAGAAAAAACATGGAAAACTTAGAAAATGTTAATAACATCCTTACACTAGAGGATACTGAATCATCAGCCTAAAGAAGTTGGGTGTGCCAGCCACCTTCCTGTCAAGACACACAGAATTGTTATATCTTTATGAAGCATGAAGCAAGATAATGAGGAAGAGTGCAAGTTATTGCCACAGATAATCTGCTGAATCAAAGAGTCCAGAGAAGACTAAACTACAGATTAGAGGAAGTGGACATGCAGGAAGCAGGAGATTGTTTGGCAAGCTAAGTGGCTTTAAGAGCCGAAAAGCCAGGGGAGAAAACCAGCAGGCAACAGGAAAAGGAGAGAGGTGCCTATGAGCAGGAAACACCTGCCCGCTGGAAGGTAAGGTTAAAAAACTGCAAGCAAAGACAGTTTGCCTTTCTTTTACTTAGAAAGACAGGGCTTTGTGGATAAAGAGGACTTTATACATTAAAGAACACAGAGGGAAACAAAGTCCTTAAGATCAGCTCATCAGTTCAGAGACAGTATCAGAATTCTTCAGGAAAAGATTTTCTTGACAAAAAGCTACATTTAACAGAAAAAAAAAAAAGTTAAATAAATGTATTTATGAGTTTCATTTTGGCATTTATGAGCAGCATGTCTGTGGTTACATATTACATGACAGAGTGAACGCCTTGTGGAAAGTCTACCAAAGAAGCTCCATCTCATGGAGATGATTTTAACCTGCTACTATGGGAGCAATGGAGTCCACTGCCTTGTTAAGGCTGTCCACTGGTGTTGAATGTGGTGGGATCCATGGCCGCACTCATGCTCAGGATGCTGTGACTGTTTTACTCTCTCCATGACAGCTCCTTTCCTTGCTGGCTGACAAGGTCACAACACCCCTAGCAGAGAGCTATCATGGAAGAACATGGAATTATCATCTCTGGGCTAGAACCACATTCTTGGAGACTTTGGTGATTAGAAGAGAAACTTTGCTTGGACTCTGTATTAAAGGGAGAAGCCAATGTGGACAGCAGATTTCCAGGACGATATGCTTTTGGCAATGTACACTCTTTCACAGATGGACTGTTACATTTTGTTCTATTTGGAACATATTTAGCATGCATGACTTCCTTTCTTAAGTAATGAATTCTGATAATCATGCCACAAATTTCTGTGGGTCACAGTAGTAGCTATGACTGTGTTTCCTTCTTTTGATCAACCATTGATAAAAGTGGGTATGTTTTTGCCATCATGATTATTTGCGAGCTGTTAGCACCACGGGGTTCAGCGCAGTAAGGCTGAGGATTAATTTGGCAGTTGTGAGAGCACAGGTCTTGCAGATCAAAAGTAGTTTGCCATGGAAGAATTCTTCCCCCTTCTACTAGGAGGTGTGGATGATTTAGAAGCCCTATTTCTTTATTTTATTCTGTCTGTATTTTAGTCCCACCGTTATACCATCAGAACCCCAGGAGCTCACCCTGCTCTTAAGATACGAAGTTCTTGCAGAGAGGCTCAAGGCTACGAGCTTGTTCCAGAATTTCTGTCTGCTCAAACAATGAAGTTCGTTCAGTCATTTATGACCCTTGGGGCTCAGTTTTAAAATAATACAAAGACTGGATGTCTATTTTTTATAGGAATAATTGCAGGCCAGGACTAAACATCCGAGCTCAGTAATGTGGATATCAGTTCCAAGATTACTTGGAACAAAGCACTTACCCCAAATTTCTCCCCTACTCCTTATTTGGACACTGAGAAATAATTTCCTCAGTAGTAGATTTTTACTCAGTGAAATCACATGTTTTCTCAAAACTTTTTTTTCTCAAGATAATTACATTTGATAAGAAAAGGGGAGAAATAACAATGCCACATTCCTAAAGTGCAGACTGAAGCCAAATTCAAACTGGTGCTGTGTGGGGTCAGTGTTTTTTTCCAAGGACAACTGACCCTGCTAAGCTTGGATACAACCCAAGATCAACTCCTTAAACACCTGTTTAATTGCATATTTCAGTGTATAAGGGCTGACTATTGATTGCTTAATTAATTTTCTGTCTGCATCCCACATACATTATGTTATTGGTTGATTGCTAAATAAGGATTAAAGTGTTTTTCTCACATAGATGGTAAGCCTGGAACTGGATGCTAGATAGTGTGAGGCATGAATCTGTAATGCTACTCCTTCTGCCTGGTATGAAAATTACTCAACATGTGTCACAGGTTCTAGATGTTGTGCCAGCTATCTAAGACTTTTAAGCTGCCACGTTTTTAACATTACTCCAAGATGATAAACAACAGCTAAACTGCGAAAGGACTTTGCTCCCTGAGCACAATTCTAGTCCTGCTTTTGTGACTGAGTTTTATAGGACAGCCATACAGACAAGTGCATAGGAAGGGGCAGCAGCATCTTCCGATTCTGCTTGGAACAGACCTGTGGATCGTTCATATACTTGGCATCACCTGCATGACCACAGCTCCTGACCCCCACTGATTCCCAGGGCTCTCTGTTGGTGCGAGATTGCACCCGGTTGTGTGCAAGATTGCACCTGGACTATTCATGGTGTCCCAGGAGAGCTTTTGCACAAATGCACAGTCTGCATGTTAATGCTGGGATTTGAAATAAGACAAACTGCTGATTTCAGTTAAAGGCCTTGCTTAAACATGGAATTCCCATGGACTGGAGCATAACTGTGCCCTCTGGATTCATGATTCCTTGTTGCATGTTCTGCACAACTTATGAAATCCAGGGTCAGTGCACATGATTTGGGAATCTCAGTTATTTCCTCGCTGCACTTGCACTATTCCAAGGAGCTGTGGTACAGCAGAACAAGGGTGACAGAGCTGGAGTGGGGTAGAGATGTGTAAACATCCCACTGATGACACTGAACCTGCTGAATTAAGAGGTACCAACCAACATGGTTTCATCTTCATCAGCAGGAAACATGTTTTTTTGCTGAATAGGGTGTTACTGTTGTACTACCCATTTCTCAAAACTGCCTTTTTTGTCTGATCATATGATACACTGAGATTTGCTGGTAGGGTGGTGAGCGAAGCCTTACTGAGAATGCTTCCAGCTGCTGGGAGGTTATGTAAGTGACACTTCCTACTGCAATGGAAATGGAAAAGATGTGCTATCAGAGCCAGGAAATGCACAGTAAGAAATTAAAACATATTTCTAGCAAAAGGTCCTTACTGTCCTCCCTTTGCTGCATGATATGAAATATTTTCATGCAAGAGCCTCTAGAGAAGATTTATAAAATTTAACAGAAGAGGAGTAGAAATATTAACACTGAAAAAGTGAATTTTCTATGGCTGAATTGTATATTTTCTATGCAGTTCTATGGGATAGTTTAAAAAGACACTGTAGGAAGGAATACATTAAATATACAGGATTTTAAAGTGCTATTTATAAAGCTTTTGAACATGTCTGCGAAATCCTATTGACTTCTCCTCCAAAGAATTCTTTCAAAGACTTTTCTGTTACGGTACAGAGCATGAAACCAAAAGAAGAGAACTGCTATTCCCACTTTTGCTCCCTGGAGAGCTTTGAGAAATCACTAGCACAAATAGTCCAGCCAGCTGTTTTAGCCAATTGGTGGTCAGTTTACATTTCCTCTAATAAGTGAACCTCTTGACCGTACATTTTAACTGAGTCATTAAGACTTTCTTTTCCAAGTGTTTTGGCAGCCTAAAGAGATCTGAGACTGTGAGTAGACCACAATAACTAGTAAAGAGAACAGCCCTACTTTTAATACAGCAGAAGAAATTGATCCAAATGGATCCAGAAATTAAAGCCACAATGAAAAAAAAGGGATGCAAATATCCACCTGCAAGATATAACAGAAAATTTTATTGGAAGGGTTACATCTTCCATTAAAATGTAGCCACTTCTGACATGCGACATGACAAAAGCTTTAACTGTTGCTCAAGCATTTTGTGCAAACTGTGGGAATGAAGTATCGGAGACCTGAAAATACAGGAGAGATTCAGGGCATGTGATATGTACATACTCCTAGAGACAATTCATTATGGATGTTCCAGTTGATCTCACAGGATACTTTGAAGTCTTCAGTGTATATGAAAAAAAGAGGATCCCATACAGGTATGTAAACACAGGCTCATTATGGGGAACTGGAGTAGTAATATCAGATTCATCACTAATCACTTACAAAGCTTCAGCAATCATCATCAGCATCTCATTCAGGAATGGGCTGAATTCAAAACTGCTTGGCTTGAGCATGGAAGAAGGTTCCAGCCGGAGGTGGCATAGCTGTGGATTGCCTTTTGTCACTTGAACTGCATAAGTCAAACACATGTTCAATGGCGACTACGGTGCTTTGTCTTCCTCCAGGAATCTAAAACCTTATTTCCTGAACCTAAGTGATAAAACCAGATAAAAGGGCCTGGCTACACCCACAGTGCTTGCAGAACACGCTGTCTCTGGACAGTGGGGCAGCTTTATGTTTGCTTTAGAGGCTCTGTAGACCTGACCGGTTATCCATGACTCAGTTCTCACAACACAAATGTGCCCAGGCACAGCCACAAGCTCTGCAGGCAGCGGGAATTAGAAGTCCTTCCTAGGAAGGCAGAGCTGCAGATCTCTGCCCATGGCAGCAACCCTTGCCAGCTTCTCTAGGAGAAATTGTGATTGACTATGAAGAGACTGCTATGCTTGGCACTAAGGACAGTGGGGAGCTTGTAGGGGGAGAACGTTGTTTTTCACATTTCATCTGAGTTTCAAAGCTGTCTGTGTGTCAGCATGCTTTGTAACAATCTCAAAAGTGCCACAAAGCCTAGGTAATTCTTGTATAAATGTTATGGCCTTTTGAGCAATTTGGTAAGCAAAGAACGGGTAGTGGACAAAAGCCAGTGGAGAAGAAAAATCTTTGAGAATTATCCTTTGCAAACACTGGCTTCCAGGCCCAGACAGCTGTGTCCTCATTACTGCTAATAGCAAAGAGCTATGCATGTTGGGCAACATTCCCCTTTGAGTGTATACATAGCAAGCCATCTATTTATTTATTTCTGTGGTGGTGATCTTTGGAAAATGCCTATAATCTGTGCTCAAATAACCAGCTTTAACTCAGATTTGGCATTCACTGTTTTATAATGATGGAGCCACATTTGCTTGCAATGTTCCAAAAATTGGCGCCAGCCAACCGGGTTGCAAACCGTCCTGGAGAGATGAAAATTGTGTGGATATGGGAGGTTTACTTTGTTCCAATTAGCGTGTGATGTGAATGTCTACTGGCAATTCTCCTGTTCTGCTTACTCTCAGTTCATAG